>NW_020450621.1:2499147-2615439 GCF_003343035.1 Apteryx rowi
CCGGGGCGCGGCGGCGGCGGCGGGGCCGGGGCCGGGCGGTGCGGCCGCTCCACCTCCAAACTTTGCCTCGGGGGGCTCCGGGACTTCCCCCCCCGGCCGCGGTCCCGGAGCCTCCGGACCTGTCCGGGAACGGGGAGCTTCATTCACTGAACGGAGCCCCGCGGGTCCGCCCGGCACCCGGGGGACCCTGCTCCGCGGCCATCGGGCATGGAGCGGGGGGGAGGGAGGGAAGGGGCGACGGAGGGGAGGAAGGACGGAGGGAAGGGGAGGGTGGAGGAGGGATGTGTGGAAGGAAGGGGTGGCTGGAGGAGAGGAAGGACGGAGGGAAGGCAATGGATGGTGGGGAGGGATGAATGGAAGGAGGGATGGCTGGAGGCAACGACTGGGGAGAAGGAGGGATGGAGCCCTCCGCAATGCCCCATCTGAGGATGCCCCGGGAGAAGCACGGAGCCGCCGTGCCGTCCTGCCCGGCTGCAGGCAGGGCTGTGACCGGGAGCCCGGGGCTCGGACCAGTTCCTCCAGTAAGAACCGGGGCGGGCAGCGGGGCAGACGGGGGGGTCGCCTGAGGCAGCGGTCCGCAGCTCTAGGTGGGGAGGAAGGGGACCGGTGCTGCCCGGGGGAGGGGAGGCTCCTGCAGCCGCTCTGCCAGGACATCCTCCGTCTGCTCTCCTTCCCCCTCCCTCCCTGTGCCCCCCAGCCCCTTGTACTGGGCAGGACAGGAGCAGGCAGCGGGAAAGGCAAGGGCAGGGCAGGGAGCAAGCTCCAGCTCTGCCCAGCATCCTGCTTGGTACTGGGGTGGAGGGGGCTGCTGTCTTCTCCAGGGTGTGTGTGGGGACAAACCCCATGGAGCCTGGTGTTTTGGCGTCCTTGCGGCACCTCCCTCTAAGCTCCCCGGGCAGTGCTGGCTCCAGAGTCCTCATCAAGGGAGCAGTTCAGTCTCCTGTTGAGGGCTGGGGGGAGGCAAGTCAGCTGGGGGAAGCCAGGGAAAGGCAGAGATGCAGGCTTAGGGAAGGCTCCCAGAGGGGCTCCGTCCAAGCCAGGGGCTGTTCAGCTTCATGGCAAGCTACCCAAAGTTTTAGTTCTCCTTTGTACCTTCCAGCACAGCAATATATATTCCCTCCTGCCTCCCCCTTGGGAGACTCTCTACCTGGAGACCCCTTCCTTGGGAGGGTCCAGGGCTGAGCGTTGCCATCACCTGGATCCTCCGTTCCTGGCATCTGGGTGACACCAGGGTGGTCCAGGGAATCCTCAAGCATTTGCTGAGCTCAGGGGGCTGGATATGACCCAGGCATCTCCCCTTGGGTGCCTGCATGTGAGGACGTGGTGGCACGGATGTTTGCTGGTTCAGTGCAGTTCTTTAAACTTCCATCCCCTGGGGGGGATCCTCAGGCTGTGCAAGAACATGGCAGGGGTCGGTATCTTTTTTTCAAATGTTGCCGCATGTGGCTTTGCTGCTTGCTGCCATCRCAGGGAGTCTCAGGCTGAACCTGTGAAGCGCTGACCATGTGTAGCCTCTCGCCTCCTCGTCCTGCTTGTGCTCGGGGGCCTGCTGTGGGCAGGGGGATGTGTCGCTGCCTGGCAATACCCCAGTGGGTGACCTAGGGGAGCACACGCACAGCAGCAGGGTGTTGTGGAGGGGCTTCACACCGTGTTGTACACCCAGTAAGTCATCCAGCAGTACCTCACGCAAGACCTCTGATCTTTTTTAATGCCTATCTGTCATGGCAATATCCAGCAGCCCCATTTGGCACCAGCTGTTTCGGGGGCTGTACAAACACGGAGCCAGAGAGCTCCTCACTGGTTGCAACGGGCCAAAGCTATGCTTTTCTCCTGAGTTTACTAGTGGGGAGAACTGTGGCACTGGAAGGGGAAATGGTGCTGTGGTTTGCAGGCTGCAGATAACTGTGACCTCTTCCATCTGGCCATGAGCCTGTCCTCCAGGAATGGTGTGCTCTGGCCTCATGTTGACAGTCCTGGAGTCTCCCATCCTCTCCTGTCCTCCGAATAGTTTCTGCCAAGTAGTGCAGATGGTGGGGACTGGACTGACTCTGGAAAACCTATCCCAGAGCCAGGCAGAGTTTACTGTCGCTCTCCTTGTCAAGCCTATGAATCGAGGGTTAGTTCAAATGGGCTGAATGCCTCCTGCCCGTGCTGCTTTCTCTGGCAGTGAAAAGCACACGGCTAAGTTAAGGGCCTCTTGGGATGGAGCCCAAGCAAAGAGCTTTGACCCCCCCTTGCCCCCAGGGTGCTGTCAATCAATCACCAAACTTTAATCATGAAATAAATTGCTTGAAACTCAGCCTGCACTGGTTGCTGCTGTGACTCATCTCAGGCTTGCTGCTGGCTGTCTAAATGTTTTCACCAAATCCATATGGAGTGAAAGTCTCCAGCTATTATACTCCTCATTAACGATATTCTCTTCCCCTGGGCCATGTATGACGATTAGAGCATCTCCAAGTTTAAATCAAAGCTTTATTCTCGTACTTGTTTGCTGGGTTGAAACGGTGCCTGTCTGGGGGTCCCTTTGCTCTGGCAGCGTGGGACTGATTTCTGTGCCCGGCTCTGTTGTCATGTGCACAGCTGTTGGAGCAAAGAGCCCCTGGGCTGTGTGGATGTACATATGGGTCATCCCTCTCCGTCTCTGAAGGGAGACTCAGGAATGTGAGCTAGATCACAGCTCTAATAAACTTCCCTGCCTTAGGTGTTTGCTGGTACCAGGCACATAGAAGTGTAAGAAACACATTTTCAGCCTTGGAAAACCATCTCTAGGGAGATCTTTTACTTAGCTATCTGCCTGCAGAACATGCCAGGTTTTACTTCCTCACGTGCTCCGAGTGTCTGCACTTGCCACTGGCCATTGCCATACGGTGTCGCTGCCATCACACAGGGTTCATGGGTGCATGGTGTCCTTTGATCTTGTTGCCATCGCAGGAAAGCTGTGATCTGGCCTGTGCCTGTAATTGCTGGTGTTTGTGAACTCAGCATCAGCCCACATCTGCCTGGAAAAAGCATTTCCTGAGCTAGCAGAGAAGATCCACGCAAATCCCAATCAGTCCTCCTAGACTCATCTCATTACATAGAATCATAGAGGAATTTAGATCAGGAAGGACTTCTGGTCCAGCCCTCTGTTCAAAGCAGGTTTCATAGATCAGGTTGCTCACAGCCTTGTCCAGAAGATATCTTATACCAAGGATGGAGATCCCACCATCTTTCTGGTCCGTGTTCCAGTGTTTAGCTACCCTAAGAGGAAAAGAATTCCTAATATCTAACTGGAATTCCCTGTGTTCCAACTTGTGCCCATCGCCTTTTCTCCAATCCTTATGCACCTTCGAGGGGAGTCTGGCTCCATCTTCTCTGTGTCCTTTGGTAGTTGAGGAGAGCCCCCTTCACCTTCTCCAGTCTGAACAAACGTGCTTCCCTCAGCCTCTTCTTGTACATCCTGTGCTCCAGCCCTCTGACTTCAGTCAGATGTTCGGTTCTTGACAAGATGATCTTGTGGTCCTGGGCAGATGCTGGCAGATGGAAGGGGTCTCCATCAACAAGATCATCTTTCCATCCTATCAGCAGTCTTCAGGATGCTGTCTTTTAGTCACCTGTACAGATCCATTGGTTTCTCATGCGGGTAATGGATGATTCTCATGCAGTGRCCTAGCTGTGCCCCCTTGTCCGGGTATTTCCCACACCCCACAGCGTCTCTCCTGTCCTACCTCTCCAAGCTGTGGGTCCAAATTCAGTGTGATGGATTGCCTTACATTGGACAGAGCTTCTCTCAGTATCCAAAAAGCAACAGCAGCAGTTCAGGGGGTTTATGATCCCTAGGAGTTGATCCAGCATTCACCGAAGATAAAAGGGGCAGAGAGAAGCTGCTTAGGATGGTTTTAAAGGAAGCAGAGGAAAGAGATTGGGGCTGGATGAGGCCAGAGTGGCAGAGGCAGAAGAATGCTCCCTCCTGGGGTTCGTGGGCTGAGCTGTGGGCAGAGAGGGGTGAGGTGGAGAACGATGGGGCTGTAGGACACCTCGGCTTGTGATAGTTGTCAGTCACACACTGTTCTCTGCGTTGCAGAGCAGCAGGGTTGGTGTAGGGTTAGGGCAGCAGCCCTGCAGCTGCAGCTGTGCTCTTAGCCACTGCAGTGTGGTTTAACACACCATATCCTCCTACATGTCTGTACTGTGGTGGCTCCAAGGGGAGATCTGTTAATCATGAAGGACAAAAATACACACAACATTGCTGTGACCCTGACTGCTCTGTTGTCCCCATGCACGCTGAAGGTCTTGAGGAAGAGAGCTTCTGCTGCGCAGTCAGGGCAGCTCCCAGCCATGCCACCCTCCGGCAGATTCCCGTTCCAGGAGCAGGATACATGTGACCAAGGGAGTGCATGAGGTGCCTCTCTGTCACATCCCTCTGGCTGCAGCGGGGGAGCCGAGGGCTGGGCTGTGAGCTGGGCTCCTGAGGGATGCCTTGAGTTGCTCTTCCAGCCTCCATCCTTTGCTCCTTCAGGAGCTCAGCATGCACGAGACTCATGTTTAGAGGAGCAGCTCCAGTCTGTGGGCTCCATCTTCACCTTCAGGCTGCCTCACCAGCCACAGGTCCTCTCCACAGCTTACTCATTCTGCTGGACCGCCTGCTTGGCACTGTCATTCCTCTGGTTCTGCCCTGCTTTAACTAGCTCCAGGCAAGAGACTTCCTCTTTAGTTTCTTGTCCATGACTTATTGCTTTGGTGAGTATTTTCTTGAGGATAAGTCTTGCCCACAGGGTGCAAAGTGCCACGACCCCAGCCACACCACTGGCCTGAAGACCTAGGCAAGGGCTGGGGAGCTTACAGCTTTAGTCCTGCCACAGTCATAGGCTGGACATTGCCTTGTTGCATGGTGTAGACCTGTCCACCATCCCCATTTTGAAGGATGCTTCTGATCTGCAGCAGCAGCAGGAGAGGGTACCAGGAAAGGGTGTGCGAGGGCAGCTTTTCTTGGCAGGGTGGTCCCAAGGCAGGCCTTGAAGGTGTGCTGACCTCCCTGTRTCTCAGAAGGTCACTGGTAAGATGATCGGGCTTCCTGCATTGCTCCATGCATGCCGGGAGCTGCCCCAACCTTCAAACCAAGTGACACAGTGATTACACAGGGCTGTGATAGGGGATGAGCTTTGGTGTGAGCATGGCATTTGAAGTGGTAGCACTTCGGGCCCCTGGCAGCTGTCAGCACATGGTGCGGGTGCTTGCCAGCCTCTTGTCTTGCCTCTTGTGGTGGCTTGGTGCCACGGCCAGTTTCCCAGCCACGCCATATCCTCTGCCTCTTTGACAGGAACCCAACCAGACCTGGGGATGGCACTGAGCCAGGAGCTTTCTTACTGCTGCGTGCAGGTGCCTATGGGCTGAGATCACTTCCCACCCTCCTGCTGTAGACGGGGGAGAGCAATCCAGCACTGCCACCTCCTCCCTTTGTGTGCGAAGGCGAGGAATCACCCCTCCCATCTGGGGTGACTTCTGCTAATGAGGTTATGGGATGAGAAGGGAGAAGAGGCGACGCTGACACCTGATTCAAGCCCTTGAGCTCACCCACTGGGAGGGAGCTGGCTGATAATCTGAGCCAAATATTTCTGCTACCAACAATCAGACCATTCTGGGTCATTCCTCTACCCAACACAGGCCAGGAGTGACAGCCCCCCCTTCCCCAGACCCATTCCTGTGCTACTATGAGTGATTAGATTTCTCCTTAGCTAATGAAAGCTGCAGTAAACTCGTATCTTTGCTTGCTGGAGCATCTGTAAAATAGTCAGCCTTGCCATTTTAGCCTGGTCACAGAAACAACACTTCAAGAAATGCAACTTCTTCCTGACAGGTCTAGAGCTGCACTGAAGTACAGCCTAACCCCAGGGAACGGCTACCTGAAAGCACAATCTGGCTGTACCGTCTGCAACCACACGTATGTCATTACCTACTTGTCTGTCGCATCTGCAGGGAGATGTGCCCAGGAAGCCACGGCTGGTGAGCAGACGGCTGAACCTCCCTGGCCCCGGTGCGAAGCCCTGGGTGCTCAGCAGGTGCTGGGTGCAGATGCACCACATGGTGAAATATCCAGGGTCACGAGGAGCTCTGGAGCGGCAGAATAGCAGTGAAGCTCGGAAGCGGCGGCCCTCAGCATCCTGGTCCCCTAGCAACTCTGTCCAGACCCCTAGCAACCGCAGCCTGGTCCCCTAGCAACCGCATCCCAGTCCCTAGCAACCCCATTCAGACCCTTAGCAACAGGGCTAAGGAAGGGTTTCCTGTGGAAATTTGGAGGAGATGGATTGAGCAAGAGCTGATGGAGGGCAGTGAGTCCAACCCTGCACCACGTCCGATCCACCCAGCCATCCGGCCACCGCCCAGGGCAGGCACTGGGTCCCAGTAGCACAGTTTAGGATGGGAAACAGTCAAGGGCTCAGCGTGCTGGTGCTGGGCTGACTGCAGCTTGCATGGCTGGGAGAAGTGGGAGGTAATCTCTAAGTAATCCTAGTGAGTTCCTAACCAGAAACAGCAGAAAACTATTTTCCAAACCAGTCAGGCTAAGCTAAACCACTTGCATTTCCGCTGTTAAACCTTCTCTGCCAGCTGCCTTGAAAACGTGCCTCACTCAGGGAATAATTTCTCAAACATTTTTAAGTGATGAATAGATGACCAGTATGTGCCAGCTCTTTTGCCATTACCTTAATGCTGACCTAACTCTTCCTGCCCTGTAACTCTCAGCTCTGGCCTGCTTTCCATTTGGGGTTCCCGAGTCAAACACTCTAGCTCTGACATATCCAGTTCCCAGACCTCAGCTGCCCCAAAAAATCCAGCTTCCAGAGCTGGTGCTCCTTGGCAGTGTTTCCCCCTGTCCTTGCATGGGCAAAGTCCCAAGGCTATAGGGAAAGCAGAGTTTTGGAGGGGAGATCTGCCCCAGGGAGATTCAAAGAAAGCAGAATTTGTCCCTGATGCACAATGATTTTTTAATGTTTTCTCATAGTCTGGCTTTGCTGTAGCTGCTGAGGTCCCCTCCCTCCCCACCATGTGTGTACACTGCAGGAAAGCCAGATTAGCCCGCATATGATAAATGTGTCATTGCACATCACTGATAACAAGCCCATTGATGCGTCTCTGAGAGCCAGACATGGCTGGGAGGTGGGAGCTGGCCTGGAAGGGAAACCTCAGATATCCTCATAAAATGGGCTGCAACATCCTTGTGGAAATCCATGTGACAGCCCGGTGTAAATCAGTGGCACATCCTTCCATGTAGGGCAGTGGCGGGAGGGAGAGGCAGACCAGGTTGGAGTGGTGTGTCAGACTTGGGCTTTCATCCTGTCCATCCCGGGCTGGCTGAGCCCACCACTACTCTCGTCTAAAATACAAATAACATCCCCTTTTCCCCACATCTTGCAGGGAGTCTCAGGGATATTTACAGGTTGCTGTGGGTTAGGTTATAGAAAGCCTAAGGTGTTTGACTGCTGTTATGAACTACTTAATGGCAGGGTGTTTTTATTTGCGTACCATGTAGCACAGTGCATCTTGAGCCCTGAGCAAGTGACATCCCCTTTCCCTGCCTCAGTTTCCCCAAGTGGGTCATAAAGGTGATGCTCACTGCTCCAGAGGGTGAGGAAGCTGAACTAGCCAGTCTGGGCACAATGTGGGCTTTTTCTTGCAGTGGGTTGGGAAGGATTGGGACTTCATCCAGCCTGTGCTGGGAAGGGAGCAGTTGTGGGATCTTCACCTCCACAACTCCTTAGGAGACCACTCRGTGCTCTGCATGGGGCCAGGGTTTGGCCTTGGCACATGTTAGAGGASGGTGCGTGCATAGGCTTTTGTCTCTGGTGTTTGTACACGTGCTGGAGATGCCTTAGGACCTTGGAGGGTCCAGCTCTGACCTGTGCTGGCTGTTGCAGACAGACGAGCTGGGCCCCAGCATTGGTGCAACCTTTTAAACATACCTGATAGCAATAGTTTAGCAGCATGTGCAAAACAAGCACTGCCAAACTTTTTCTGTGGAGCAGCCTGGCACGGCATTTTAACCTTAGTGAGTTCATCTGGGACATGGCTGTTTTCAAACCTTGCCTCTTAAAACTTCTCATCTCTTGTGTCTTCGTCCTGCACTGGCAGGGACCAAAGCGAAGGGCAGAGTATCCCCCTGCCTTGCTCATCTCAGTTTATGCTGCTCATTCCCAGCATAGATGTTTTCAGGCAAAACACCAACAACTTTAGCAGTTCTGCAGCACAAGAGATGTACATTCCTCACCTCCAGCAGTTTTTAGCTCCCTTGGCCTCCCGCTGTTCAGCAGAGGGGAAGACCCAAGGAATTTCTAGACTTTATAAACAGTGCAGAACCTGGCACAGCATTGACGTGTGCAGGATGTGTGGCCAGTGCAAGCTGGTGAAAATGGTGCTTGTTTGTCAGGCTTGGAGGGCTGGAAGCTCAGAAAAGGTTGCCTGCTGGCCTCCAAGGTCTTCCTTCATGCAGACACTTCATGCATATTGCATGCATGTTTGGAACCGTGCACAGCAAGCCAAGCTAGCTCTGATGTTAATGCAGCAATGAACAGACCTGTTCCAGTACCCAGCACTACATAAGTCATAAATAAAGGTGAAATCCAGTCGCCTGCGGCTCAATGCCCTTGTGTATGACAGTGACTTTCCATGTGGRCCAGAGTCCCATCTGGCTTGCACCCACACAAACATGCAGCGGCACTGCGGAGGTCATTGGAGTTGTGACAGGCTTGGAGCTGGCTGGGTGCTTTGCTTGCCTGCCTTGGCTGGGCTGTAGAGATCTTCTCCCAGTGCTGATGAGCCCCCAGACCCTAATCTCCGCTGTGCTGTCTCCTCTTGCGGCACCCAGCAGGGCAACCCTTGCTGACACTGCCTGAAGCCTGCCAGCAAGGAACCTGGAAATGAATTTGAATCTGTGCATGTGCTTAATGGTTTTGCTGATCTGGGACACGGATGCGTTGTGTTTGCTGGCAGGGGTCTGTGACAGCCCAGCCTGCACTTTTGTCCTCAGCATCAAGTTAACATCTCCTGCTTGCTCATGTGGCTCCTGTTTCATTGGCAGAGGATGAGATTATTTCCATGGCCGACTCAACCACAACCATTGATGACATTGAAGGGGAGCTCTTCAAAATCGAGAGGATCAGAGAGATCCTGGTGAGGAGGGAGTCAGAGCTGCGATACATGTGAGTATCCTGCCCACCAGCCACTTCCCCCCCCCCCTTCCCCTGGTCATCCCAGCATTTTTGTCTGCCTCATCAAACACGAATCTTCCTCAGGGAAGGGCAGAGCTAAGGCCATTTTCACCTGGAAAAACAGCTTCTCCCACGGTGGATGATTCTGTCTCAAAGTTCAATGCTCAAAAGCAGTTTCATTTATTAGCATTAGGTGCTGAAAGCCATTTTGTTGGCTGAATAAGGTGCAAGAGCTCTAGTCACCACCCAGAGACACTGGTAGAATAAGTCCCAGAAAAACTCCCCTTTCGGTTTGTATGTACGGTGAAGGACTCAATGACTGAGCAAGAGCACAGTGCTAGGTAGCRGGGACTGCAGGCAAGCGCCAGGATGAGTCACAGCCCAAGAGTCAAGTGAGTAAGACTCCAAAGATGCCTCTGGGTGTGTTTGTCCTCCTTTGCAGTCACTATGACACAGTCCTTGCGGCAGGAGCTATCTTTGGGTCTCCATGTGCTGGTGGCCTGTGGATCACAACAGATTGCTTTCCATTTGAAAACCAAACATCGTCCTAGCTTTGCTCTTGGAAGGGTCTTGATAAAGTCCTTGTTACAAAGCGGCACAGGCTCAAGGATGTAGAGAGCAATTGCAGGCAGCATCCTGTGGTCGGAGGCAGGCGGGAAGGACTCACTCCTCTGAGTTCACAAGTCAAATCTGCCAAAATTGCAGTCACTCACCCTAGGCCAGAGCAAAGGGGAGCCCTGTCCCCACGGGGCTCAGGAAACAAGCTGCAACTGAGGGAAACAGTGGGCAACAAGTGAGACAAACCTACTCTCCAGAATGCAAGGGCAGCTCTGCCCATAGCCCTGGGCTTTGAGACTGCATGGCCCTGCTGCATCTTGCAGGCTGCAGGTAGAGCCCTGAGGAACACCCACAAATTGCTTCAGCCCCCTGGGAGCACASAGAGGCTCTGGGGACCCTGAGCAGGTTGAGCCTGCCAGGAGGGGGATGGAGAAGCAGCCTGGCCATGCCCCATGCTACCGAATTGCACTGATGCAGGAAGGATGTGCTGGTGGTGCAGGGCTTGGAGTAAGTGCTATGGGTAGCATGACAGCGTGATGGTTGGAGCCAACCAATTTCTGTGCAGAGTTTATAGCACAGGTTTCACTAAACTAAAATGTGCCATATTCCTCCGCAAGCACCCCATCCTTGGTGGGTTCATACTCTTCYGCCAGTGCATGGATCTTGTCTTGGGAAGGGACCTAAGGTTCAGGTAGCTCATTGCTGGTCTCTGGAGATATTGCTCAGCCCCAGTACTGAGGTTGCTGGCTGTTGAATATCCCCACAACTGCAGCTTACTCTCCCCACAGTGCAGTATTATGCATCCTCCTAGTTCCTCTTTTGCTCTTTCCTTGGTTTCTGGGGGACTGTTTCTCCCTCTTTGACAAGCCTCAGCGCCCGGTGCCCATCTCTGCATTGCGTCCTGCTCTCCTTGCCCTGCACAGCCTCTGCAGCCAGAAGTGGAGGGAAAGATTTTCTTTAGGGCCAATTTCAGTCTGAGTAAAAATTCAGAGTCCTTTGAGGTTTAAGGCAATCAAATAGTGTGTTGCAGTGGTACCAATGGGCACTTAGGAACATTTTCTCTGGATGGGTCGGGAGCTCCTAATGGTCCATGAGGAAAAGGGCTGATTTACCTGAGCTCTAGATTATCAGCACAGTGGTCTCTACTGAACTCTTCCCTTTTGGATCATCAGTGTGGGGCATTTGGATCCACAGCAGTGCCAGGGTCAAGGCGGCCTTGCCTAAAAGGCAGAAATAAAGCCAGTCTGATGCAGGGTGATATTTGCAAGAGAAAAGCTCACGAAGCAAAGCTGTGATGAAGCCCAGGCTGCACACCCCCTCTGAGACCATCAGTGCCTGCAGTCCTACACTCTGGGTTGCCAGACAGACATGGCTCAGAGAGGACTGAGGAAAAGGTTCAAGGGGCCAGAAGATTAATTTGCAGCAGAGGTAAATATATGGCCCCTGTTTCTGCCTCCACTCTAAATGTGGCTACAGAAACATCATGAGGGATGGCCCGGCTCCCCAAGTGACTCTGCATCAAATGCACGGGGTCTCTAGCTTGCCCAGAGCCCGCTGTAGTCAATGAGCAGCAGCGTGGGGYACAGGCAGCCTGCCAGATGGGGGTCTCCCATCTGCTGCGCTGCCTTTGGGGCTAAGGGCACAAGGGGAGGGCTCAGGGTTCCTGTCTCCCATCACAGCTCTGTAGGGCTGCACTGATACTCTCAAAATCCTGATATGGGCAAAAAGGGAGCACACCATATATACAAAGCAGAGAATTTATTGTTAGTCCCATTAAAATCTAAACAACCTAATCAAACTACAACAAATGTTATTAGTTGARTTACAATAATACTAGCATTCATAGTCTTAGTTAATGCAGAAAAAATGTCATTAATACCATTAAATTGCTATGGCCAGACCAGTCCTGAGATCCCAAGCTGTCAGGTCAATACAAAACCTGGGATTTTTTAATGGTAATGGCAAAAATCATATTTACTGGGCTGCAGCACTTGACATGCTGCTTGTCTAATGTGTTTGTGTCTCCACCAATGCCTGGACCACAGGGAACACAGGAACCTGGTAATGCCGACATAAACCTGTTATCTCAGGTAGCTGTGAGCTGACCTGTGATTTAAAGGTGTGATTTGGATTGGTGTGATTTGAAGTGATGACCTCTCTGAGGGATCAGCACGGTTCCCCTGAAATATATTGCTGAATGGGATTTTTGAAAGTCATAAAAAGTGAAGTGCTTAAGTGCTTTCCATGGCAACTGGTACCTAACTCTCAAAGGCGCTGTCAACAATCACATCTATTGGTTTTTCTTATCCCTTTATTTGGTGTGCATTTGGAAAGTGGAAGGAACTCACCTACAGAAACCAGGTACCAGGGTGGATATAGCTGCAAAATTAAGCACTTGAAAGTTAGGAGTCCCTGGAGTTATGTATTTGAGTTGTCTGCATGCTCTCCGAGGAATTAGAGCATCGCTGTCAGCTTTCCGGAGTGCCCCACTGGGGAGGAGTGTAGCTCTGCAAGTCCGTGAGAGCCGGGTCCTTTGGTTGAGGAAAGAGCCCTGAGGATTGCCCGGGCCTCGCTCAGTGCTGTCTGGGGAGTGCAGGCAGCGGACAGCTTCGGGAAGGTGAGCCTGGTCCACAGAGCTAAGTCGCTGCTGAAGAAAAGGGATCCCCCAGGACCGGGGTGCTTCAGAACAGAGTTAAAAGCATAGGGATCTGGGGCTGCAAAGTGGCTTTTTTTTTTTTCCCCAATGGGGGAAAAAAAAACAAAAAACCTTTATATTTAGAGTTGAACTGCAGGGTRCAGGCTGGCCTGGGGAAATGGGCATCTCTAATGACCAGAGACATGTGGTGCCCRTGATGCACTGCCATATGGAGATGTGACCCGGCTGGTCAGTCGCTAACTGTCAGTGATTTGCTCCTGTTGGAAATGTCAGACTATAATGTTCCAGCATTTCCGAGATGTCTGTGCTGTGGAAAACGTTGAAGCTCCCAATATTCCTCTTCTTCAGAGCAAAAGGAAAGGGCAACATTTCCTGTGGGAGATTCAGCTGTGTACATCACATGATCCACTCAGGAGTCTGGTCCCAGGGTCAGATCAGGGATAGCACAGCCAGGGCTAATGCTGCAAAGTTTATCTCAACTGGTAGAAATAAACTCAGGTCCAGCAGCAGCCTTCTGGGTGCTTGTCTTTGCAATCTCTCCCAAGTTTTATTTAAATGAGAATTTTTATTATCAATTTTAACAAGCTTTAGCTCCAATTTAACTTTAATAATATTTCAGTTATTTGCTTATTTTAATTTTACTAAGTGAATTGCTAATAAGCTTTTCATACTTCTAAAATAAGAGTGATTATGTGAAGTAAGCTTAGCTGCACGTATACGAGTTTGTGTGCAATATACACATCCCATGCTCCCAGAGAAGTGGGATGTAAAACAATAGTGAGAATTTAGGGGAGAAAGAGGAGGGAGAGGCCAGCTGTAGCAATACAGCTTTGGTAGGATTTAACCTGGGGTTTTATATGGAGAGGRGACTAGAGCAGGCAGAGCAGTGCAGACTAGGTACTGTAGATGGGACATAAATCCTTTTGTGTCAGAGCGCCAGTGAATTTCTAATGGGTGGGTCCTTGGGTCCTGATGTGCCTTAGGGTACATCTCAGAGCATCCCATTCTCAGGACCAGCCAGGACCCGGACTGAGCTGTGAGTGGGAGGACCAAGGTGCAGAGCTGCTCTGATGGCYTATGCAGGGAGTGCACTTTGGGCTGTGCCTGCTTTCCCTTTCAAAGTGCACTGTCAGGTTCTTGCGGCCCTGTAGCAATGGTCCCTTTGAGGGAGGGACAGTCTGTTAGCTGTCTGTCCTGYGAAGACCTCCTGTTGATGCTCTTCATGCAAGCTGAGGGCTTTGTGATGATGAAGTGAGGAGCAGTGGATGGAAGGACAGATCGGCACRCACAGCTCCCAAACGTTAGCATAGGTGGACCTGCTCTGTGCCTAACACAGGACTTGCACTAGTCTCTACAACAAGAAAACTTGTAATATGCAAACAAATGAAGACACTGTCAGACGGAGCAAAAMATGGCAAAGCCAAGAGGAAGTCTTCTCCTCTGTCTGTGATGTTCTCCTCCTACAGTGACATCTCACAGGGTCCCTCTTCATCAGTCTGTTTATTTTCCCTTCCCTAATTAATATTTTTGGTGTCCTCCACTCAGCTAACAAAGCTGCAGCTTTGAGTAGCTCCCAGCAAATGTGACTCATCCTGGACAGGGTGAATGGCGTGACTCAGCGGAAGTGCCAGCAGGATTATTGAAGATGCAGAAAGGGCTCTTAGCAACACACACTTCAAAATGAACCAAAGACACTTCTGTCCAAGGTGCCACCAGCTCATAAGCCACAGATCGTGTATTGTGGCTTATCATCACTCACAGCTGTGGAGCTTGATATCCTAGTGATCTCAACTGTGCTCTTGAAGGTTGGATGCTTTGCCATGTGTCTTGCAAAGCRTGCAAGGAGTCCTTCTGCATTCAAGGCTTGGAAAAACTTGTGAAACTCAAACTAAGATGCTGGAGCACCTGGTRGGGCTTGGGAGGAAGTATGGCCTTTAAGTTGCCTTTCTCAGGGTGAAAAATGGGTCAGCTGATTCCCTGCAGTTAACATTTGGGAATGCCACTCCACTTTGAGGCACAGWCCAGATGGGTTGACCAGTGGGCTCTGCAGTGTTAGTACTTAACCGCTTCTTAATGAAACATGTCATGAACATGATGTGTATGGGGTTATATGCTCCCATGCCACCCCGAGTAGGCAAGGGACAGTGCACAGGGCAGCACAGAGCCAAATGCTATGTGGACACATTTGGTCTCCAGCTGAGGTATTTGTGAGGGGAGCCCTTTCCTCCACCATTCAAGTGTTGCCACAGTGGCCCCGGTTGGAGGTTACTGTCTTGGGGCAACAGGGAAAGAATGAGCTGGTGTCCTTGGAGGCAGTTACCACAGGGGGAATCACACTCAGATTTCCTAGCTTAGGTAATTTGTTGCAATTACAAAAGGCATTTCTAGCAACCTGGGCCACCAGATATTTTCCCAGCACAGACTGCTCCTTGTCATGGGCCTTATCCATTGTCTCTGAAACACCTAGGGCTGTGGTCACAAGTGTCTCTGATGTCTAGGGAGCCCTTAGATAAAGGTGTTTCTGAGACATCAGTGGATTTGTTGCCTTGCCAGAAGCAAATGCTCCTGTTCAGCATGTCCACATCTACTCCTGGGGTGATGATGGGAAGTCCTCTGTTCTGCTGATGGAGCTGCTCAGTGCCAGTTGGATGAGCTGCCTAACCCCAGGCCTATCTGCCATGTGGCTTCTGGTGCCTTCACTCCAGGCTCCAGATTCCTGGAAGACATTTATTGAGATTGCGAGGACTGATGGGTAGATGAAGGGGTTTCTGCCTGGAGGTGCCAAGTGAGCAACATCTAGTCCTYGGGACATGGGTATGATTGTGATACCAGTCATGACCAGGATAACTACCTCACTGCTCTATGCCTCTGTGATTCCCTACAAATGTGGCCTTTGACAAAAACAAATTTGTCCTTAAGAAGGGAGTTTGTTCACAAGAAAGATGTAGCTATGCAAAGAGAACACCCGACTGTTGTTCTGATTACAGGTCTGGCCAGAAGCTCTATGAATATGCAGCTTGGGGACCCCAGGAAATTCCCTTGTCACCCTGCAGGAGCTAGTACAGAGCACAGAATAACCCTCTAATCATTACAACCAGTCAACTAGTTCTTACTTATACAGAAATATGTTTGGAACAGAAATATGTTTGGAAACTCACCTTCAGAGCTGCACAGTAACTCAACTGACATGATGTGCCCATTACATCTGGAAAATCTAGAGATGGATTTTTAGTGTAGATCGTTTTGTTTAGCCTCAGGTCACGAAACACAGGTGGGGAGCTGCCAGATGATCTGGCCAGGGCACCTTACCCACTCTGTGGTAAGCCTAGAAAGAGAAGAGAAACATCCCAAGTCTTGGCTCAACAGGCCATTCCTGATCAGGAGATTCACAGTCTTGCCACAGGGTGGCATCTGATAGAATGCTGCCACTATGTATCATTTTTTGATTTTAAGATGTCTTTTCAAATGAGCCTACAGCCAAAATCTCCCACTCTGGGACTTGGGTTCCTGGATGCCTCAATGCCAAGGAAATGGTGCTTGACAGCTACTGAAGGGGCAGCTGCCGGCTGGCTGGACTGTGTTGGAAGAGCAAACAGAGCTGGTCAGCCCTCAGGTTGGTGATCTGTACATATGAGCTGCCTTGGCAGAGAGCAGGAATACTTTGAAGAAAGGATCCCGAAAGGCAAAGCAAGGAGATCACTAACTGGAGACTGCTGTCATGACAGAGGTCAGGAGGTGGGGAGCAGAGCAGTACAGGCAGACAAGGGTTAGTGCTGAGGATTATTGGAGAAGTGGCTTGTCTCATCTGCTGCAGTGTCACCTTCCTGGGGGAGATGCTCAAGGATGGCTTGTTTTGTGGTGGAAAGAGGTCTCAGCAAGGAGCACTGCCTGCTGTTGGGGTTTTCCTTACCAAGAGGGAGCAAAGCCCTTCAGACTGAAGCACTAACACTCCCCATGGCCAGACAACATCATTCCTAGGTCTTGTCTAAGTGGGGCTTTAGTGAGAGCACAGGCATGCCATATTTTTTGAGGTAAATCAACAAATAAATTCAGGTGAATCTTGTCAGCCAGTCCTGGTGAGCAGCCAGATGCACTTGAGCCAATACACTCATGGAGAGGGCTGAGCATCTGCAATGCTTTCTCTTCCCGAGACATCATTAAAGCTGCCTTTCCAGCACAGACAAGGCCGTGCATCCCCCAGCCACACTGTCAGCAGCTGCCACTGACACTTGAGTCTGGATCCTAAGGGGCCCGTCCTGATTGGTATCTCACTGCTGTGCTGTGGTTTGAGCCAGAGAAGATTTCATTGCCTGTGGCTTCAGCAGTATCCTGTTGAAATGACCTTGTTTCTTAGTGGGCAACTGCAAAGTTTACATTTTTTCCCTGCATTGTGCTTCTTTTTTTTTTTCTTTTTTAAAAAATTCTGCAGAAATCCAGTATGAAAATGTAAGACCTTTTTATGTGGCAGCAGTTTCTGTTTGCTTTTGGATTTTGCTATTTGGGAACTTTTTTTTTTTTTTGAGAAGAAACACAGCTGCTATTGCATGGTGAATGTGCCAAGTTTTAATAAGGCATCATTGTCATTAGAGTGATGAAATTTTTGCTTTCCCAACAACCAGTGACACGACCCATTTAACTCTAATAAAAGCTCTGAGATGAAGTGAGTTATTATTCCCTGTGGGAAGGCAGGTAAATTTGTGCTCCTTGATGCATGCATTGAGCTTATTGCCTTCTGGGGTTGGCTGGGTTTTGCTCTGGAGGTTTTGCACCTTTCCTCTCTCCGTCTTTCCCTCAGCGGTTTCATTTGTGTCTCTGCAGGATGGATGACATTCAGCTTTGCAAAGAAATCAGCCGGCTGAAAAAGGAGCTTCAAAAACTCATAGCCCTTCCAGGTAAGGCTTTGTACAGTTTCTTAAAGCTGCGTGCTGCATTTGCAGTCAGCAAAAGATTTCTGTGAAATTCAAGAAGTTCTTGAATGACTCCCACTCTGGGATGCTCCTGGAGACACAGGTGCTGCAGGCAGGCAGTGCATGAACAAGAAGAAATGTGGTTCCTAAAGTTTGACCTGAGATTTTTTTTTAGGAGCTTGACTGCTTGCAATACTGTCAAGGTGTCCTTGTCCTGTCCTGGACTGAAGGGTAGAGAGGAAGCAGAATAGGAAAAGAAATAGAAGTCCTTTGAGGAGGAGCATGGATCTGATATAGGAGGAGGAAGGGGAATGGTTGAGTTAGGTGGCGATGAATGCTGACATGGTGGGACCTGCCATGTCCACCAAAGAAGGCCCCCAAACGAGTCCAGAAGAGAAGAAGGGGACATCTTCAGACTATACCACAGAGGGGCTTTTTTGGAGGTGGTAAGAGGGCAGATGCTTTCAAAGGCCTGAAATACTTGAAAAGCAATGAATTCTTGCTGTGGCCATGTCAGAAACATCTGTCACCCACTAGGCAGATGACAGCTGCTGCCAGGGCAGGCTGGACTCCCAGTCACAGCCAGGGTAGGAYGGGTACTAGGGGCACATCATGCCAAAGGGACTTGGAGATGTCCCTGATTTAGGTCAATTCTGCATTCAGGGTATGGAAAAGAGGCAAACAGCTAAGGGCAATGTGTGAAAGCTTCAGTTGGGAGGAGATGCAGCTTTTTTCCTCCATTRCCATGACCAGTGACCCTCCATGTCCCTGTGGCAGCCAGCAAACCACATTTCTCCCTTCAMAGCCCAGGGAATGTCAAAACTAGGCTCTCTAAAGGATCCCTTTCAGCCAAAATATTCWAATAAAAGCACACAACAAACTGCTCAGGGTTTGAATGAGAACCAGCAAGAAAGGTTTTCCCTTGAGCTGTTTCCACRATTGTTCCTAAGGCTATGCCTCCTCCTAGGACATCCGTGTTCAGCCCACCAGGAAGGGTTATGTGTTTCTAGGACCAGATAGAAGACATAGCCCTGCTTATTTGTTCCCATGAGTTTGGGCATCCAAACAGTAAGATCTGGACCTCAGTTATTTCCACCACAAGTATCTCTCTGAAGATCTTGAACTTACCGAGGCCAGTGAGTGTTTAGCAGGGGGCAATGCCTGAATCCAGACAACAGGCCAGCTGTGCACATCTGTTTCCCAGAGCAGCAGCTCAGCTGATTGGTTCTTTACGAGAGGTTATCTCAAAACCAAGGATGTCAAGAGGCCTTGACCCTTTCTAATGCTTTAGTGGTGCTGTGCTGTGTGTGCTTATGAATCATCAACATGCAARTTGAAGCAGGTGAGAGACTGACTGCTGCTTATTATGCAGGTCTCGATCAGTTTTGATACAACCTGGCTGTATCCAGAGGGAGGTTCAGACTGGGGAAGTGAGGATTCTGGTCTATCTAAAGATAGAAGCTGCTTGCAAAGTGTAGACCCACATCTCATGTGAGCTTTTAGTTCAAACGTTCTCTAGTTCATAAAATAAGACTTGACCTAAATGATGGCTCAGAACTAGAGACAAACTGGAACTTCTCTGAGCCTTGAGAAATGTGACTGGCTTTCCTTCATCTGCTTTGGTTTTTCATTTCTGGCCTTTTCAGCATTCCCAGTTTCAGCTGAGAGCAGAAATGCTGATAGCATGCAGGGTGCTCTTTTTGTTTTTATAAGTTGACTCAAATCAGACTGTGCTGGAAAAATACTGCAAATCACTAATTTTGGGAGACCATAGCAGCAGATCAAGACTAAAAATGGGTGTTGATGTCTGATTCAGATAAGGACCCAAATGCGTCAGTGCTCACTCAGAGCTCAGACAGACCTGTAGCTTGAAATCTCACCARTTCAGGTTGTCTTTAATAATTCAGAGGCACACCACAGCTATGATGGTCTCTGACATCAACAAGTTGGAAAAAAAAGGTGCAGTGTTTGTACAGTGGATATGTTTACTCTGGTATGCTTTAACTCATGAGTGCAGATTGTTAATTAACTCCAAATAGCTGATATGTTTGTGCACCAACCTAATGACTCAGATTGTCATGACATCTGAATGACATTGTAAGTGCTCCTGTTCCCACCAGAGAGATGGGAGCTGCTGCACAGAGAGATCATGGCCATGGCCAGGTGACTTTGCATTAACTATTCATGGGAAGAGGCCAGTGGCTGTGGCCCATACCTCAGTCCAGATCAGCTTTCTCTGCCAGAAAGCCTCAGCTCACTCCATACACAAGATAACTTATCACCCCAATGGTAGGAGAAACCTCTGTTTGCTGGGGATGTTTCTAACAACATGTGAGAAGTTCATCCTACTCACACGCCCACAGCAACACCTCAGATCAATATATAACAGGCTTTAAACTACAAATCAATACACGGTTTAGGTAACTGCTGAGACCCAACCTACAGGTTTGCTCCAAACYGTGAATTTCACTGCATTTTTATTTAGCTGAAGGAAGACTGGAGACTGATCCATTCTGTGCTGGATTGATTTTGAAGCTGGCTTCTGAATTCAGAAATGGTATTAAATAGCTGCAGCACAGACAGTCACAGTCTTGACCCAAGGTAGCTCTCCAGCTATCTTTAACTCCCCTTAGCCCTCTCTCTATCATCTTCACATATYTCACTTACCATTATATACCTGTTTATGTAGGGCAGGGCGTTATAGTGATATTAGAGTTTCCCTGGTCTTTGCAGACTCACTGCACAAAGATACATGGCACAGGTGGGTCCCAGAGTGCTAAAGGTAGGTCACTCTGAGGCTCTGGGGGTGCAGGTGACAACCAAGGCTAACACATTCAAAGCAGTAGCTTGGCAGACACTTGTGGTCATCCTTGTCACTGCAATGGGAGTGACACCGGTGGAGACTCASAATAGTTTGATAGGTCAGATATACTGGATGAGATCGCAGGGACTGAGTTCAGCAGGGAATGAGACCACATAAAGCCAGTGGATCATACTGGTCTTCGTGTCTCTGTATGTATGGGTAAATAGTGGTATAACATGTTCCCAAAGCACCTGATCATTTTTGATAATTTCCTCCATTTCCTTTGTTAGGCACCTGAATCCATGGCTGGGCTTGTAGCCATGTGGAGAATCCAGCTCAGAGACAGCCAAATAGGGTCTCTCGAGCCCTGCATAGCTCAGGTCTGTGCTGAGACTAGGTGGGTGGGTGTGCTGGCATGGAAATTGCAGGCTAAGCACATCCYGGCTGAAGGATGACATCTAAATTGACATCTCTGATCTCCCTGGGACCAGACACCCAGTCCTTCCAGCAGTGGAGGATGAAGACTCCTGGGGARTCATGATCTTTCCCACTGGTGAGGCCACCTTCCTGAGGTTCTCTTTCTCTGAGACTCACAGTTGCATCTTGCACTGCTCAGCTCCATGAACATTTTGGGGAGCAGTTCAAAATCCAAAGTTTGGTCACACCTGGGCTATCCCCTCCCAGCCAGGGTGGTTTGGACAAGGMTGTTGCTTATTTAGTGGCCTGTGTTGGGATCCAGGTGATTACTTTGGCTCGGCTTTTACCCCCACTATCACATCTGCTCCTGTGTGGAGCAGAATTAGAGCCAGCCTGGCCTCAGCTTGGGGGGATGGCCCCTGTCAATGTATTAAATGTGTTGCCTGTGCTGCAGAGACCGAGAAGTCCAATGAGGAGAAGCAGAGAGAAGAGGAGCTGGTGCAACAGATACACAAGCTGGTGGAAACACGGGATTTCCTGGTGGATGATGTGGAGTTTGAGAGGCTCAGGTAGCATGGTGCAAATTAGTCCTTTTTTCCGGAGCAATTACTGCTGGGCTGGGTCAGCTGGCCTGATCCTTGRTGTGTACAGTATGTACAGCAGGTTGGAGAACAGAGCTCCATGGCTGGGATGTGCTCCCAAAGGAGCATTACCTGCACACTCCACTCTTAAATCTGGATCACCATCCAAAGTGGTGGTATTCCAGGTACATCTCAAATGGCGTGCCCTTGCTCTCCCTGAAGCAGGAGCAAAGGGTAGTGGTAAGGAGGATCTGTCRTGTTCCCTGGGTAGTTCCTGCTTGAGCGAGCAAACTTTGTGCCTGCTGCCCTCCCTGCCACCGCAGGGTCTCCCYGGGCACTCCTAGAGCAAGTCTTGGCGTCAGTGCTACACAGTGAGGTACTGAGCAGTCCCAAACCACTGTTCCAGGTTGTCTGCAGATGCAGGCAGAGATTGCTGTGCTGGTCRCACTCAGGTCATGCCTTGTAGCTTTCTGAACACTGTAGACTAGACACGTCCTCCCAGAGAAAAGCYGAGCTGCTGATGTATTCACGTGACTCTAGAAACAGAGGTTGAAGAGGCTAAGACAGTTATTGACTCTGGAGATAGATAATGCAGAGATGGGCATGGCTACTCGACCAGCTGGGTCTGGCCTGAGAAAAGTTTACAAACCAGGATTTTATGAGGAAGGGGTGAGAAAATAGCCACTTAGCACCTACTGTACTGGATCCATCTGCAAAATGTGGCTCACTTGTGAGCATGAGTGTGTGTTAAAAATCCCTTCTACAAGGAGGCTGCTTTGCCTCCACCAAGGGAACAGTAACTTTTGTTGCAGCTGCTATTAGCTCCAGAGGGCTCTGATTAAGCCCTGCCAGAAGCATACAGGGGGCTTTTGCTGTTGCAGACAGAATGCTCAATCCCCTTGCTTCCATCTCTCCAAAGAGCACTGTGTTGGATATACAGTCACAGAACAAGGTGGCTTGGCCAGAAGTTGCTCTCCTGGCTTCCAGTCTGTGCTGTCATGCCTCACTGGATGCTCCTGGATGCCTCGCTGTTCCTTTCCCGAGTGGTAACCAATCTTCTTATCACAGGGAAAGGGAAGAAGACAAGGAAATGGCAGAATTCCTGCAAAGTAAGCTCTCCAAAAGCTACCTCCAGAAAGCAAGTAGGTGGTTGATGAGTTTTATTCCTTTCATAGGACCTCCCTGGCAGCTTCTCCACTAAGTTGTCTACCCCCAAAATTTCATTGCTCTGTGTGGGCTGTTTTACCTGGAGGCCATCTGCTACCGGTGGAGGGTGTGAGAAAATGGCAACTGGGGGGTGCTGGTGCTTGAGATAATGTTGTGGAAACATCCCAAATCGGTATGGATGCTGTGCTTCCATTTCTCTCCTGACATTTCCACCCAGCATGTTCTATGAGAACATCTGGGTAGATGGCCTTCCATGTCTCATGTACTTCAACTGACTCTTTCTAACCAGCTCCTTATGTCTCATCACGCTGTTGGCTGAGACCACAAGTTGTGGTATACCATCCACTCCTCCTCTAGTCCTGGCCTCTGAAACAGGCCTCTTCCCTGTGCTTCCATCATTCCTGGAGGAACACACCTCTGGTACAGTGGGAGGCATGTCCAGTCCAGGGTCCCTGTGTGCATGTCCTGCCTTACGGACACCTGGGAAGCACCCCCGGTGATGGGCATCATGATGGCGGGAGCTCATGCCCAGCTGTGGGGTGAGGAGGGGCAGCATCCCAACACTGAAAGGACCTCTAAGAAGAAGCAATGGGCCTGTGCCCTTKTCACCAAGCACACGCTGACCCTGAAGTTAATAATGCCTCTTTCCATAGCTCCTGTCAAAGAGAAGAAAATGACTTCCAGGGGGCAGCAAACCTCCGCACCATACATGACCAAAACGGGCCTCACCCTGCTCAAGGAGTGCTGTGGCTTCACCTGTTCCATCATGTAGGCCAGACCCCAGCTCCTCTGCACAGGACATGATCACGGTAACATACACATCCTGGGAAGCCAAGCTGGGTGAGAGGGGCTTCCTCAGGGTGCAGAAATGCCCAAGTTCCCATGTAGGTGGGTGAGTGAGGGTAGCTAGGAGATGTATGGCTCCTGGCACAGCAGGCATGGGGCACGAGGGAGCACCAGGCTGCAACCCTGCTCCGCAGGGGTGGCAGCAGGACAAAAGTTCCAGAGCCCCACTGACTCCCGAGAGAGTAGGGCTGCAGTCATGGCTGGAAGGAGGCTGAGGAGATGGAGGGATTTGGGTGGAGCAGGAAGAGAGACGGAGGTCAGGGAGGAGTGGGGGTGGGCACACTGAGGGGTGGTACCCTGAACACCAAGACGTCCGGCTGCAACCATGAAGATGGAGTTGTAGATCAAATGCATCGCTGGTTTAAATACCTGGTAGTCATGGAGTTACACCACTGATGTCCTTTGTCTTCCTGTAGCATCTTCTCTGAAAATTTGAGAAAYCATCAGGCCTGTCTCTCCTCGAAGGTCCTCGCATGCCTTCTCCCTGCCCCTCTCGAGCATTTCCTTCTTAACAGGTTACGGTTCAATCACTGACATCTGCTGACATTACCTTATGCCCAACCATAAAGTGCTGTGTCCCTTATATTTAAAATAGAGTTTACTAAGGGCCAAGCTATGACAGTKGTACAGGACTCTCCTCTCACTGCCCAGCTGCTGAAGAGCAACCAGTTGCACTTCTGTTCATTTGCTAACAGCTCAGGGCATAAACTCATTCCTGAAAGCATAAAATGAATATTGTCACTTGACTTTGTAAAAATCCCAGGTAGCCACATAATGGCAGACCAGTAAAGAGGTGCTTCTTACCAGTGCAGGCTGGTGTGGACTCCCTCTCCTCAGCCCAGGAGGAGACTAAAACCAGTGTGCTCACAGAGGTAGATGGTTGGATCCCCACAAGATCAGCCCTGCCTGGGTCAAGCTGCCTCCCTACMCACTTGTTCATATGCTACACTACTCCATGCAAAATACTGTCAAAATTGGTGTCTGTGGGGTGCAGACAAGTCAAGTAAGTAAATACTTGGTGGGAGCTGGAGCAAAGGCTGTACTCGTGATAGCTGGTGAGCTGAGCTCACTCCTACTAGAAGGCAGTATGGACAAAGATGAAGCRATCTACAGCTGACATAAAATTATGTCTACAAGCATATGCCTTGATATGATTGAACTGACATTCTGGGCTCCAGCATCACAAACCTGAGCGCAGACCTTACAGCTCATCATGGGGCAGCTGGCAGGGAAGGCAGGAATTGAAACCACCTGCCCACTGAGCTCCCACCTTTCTCAGTGCCTGGACTTCATCCAGTAGGTGATGAGCATGACCAAAGCTGAGAGGTGGGTCATGACTGACGACACATGCGATAAGCACTGTGTAAGAGGAAGATGATGTTAATGGAGGTCCAGGGGACTGTAGTATCTCTAGGGGAGGATACATCTCATCCTTTAATATTGCTGATGACTCTTCCATTGTGGCAGGTGGCCTGACACCCAAGGGTTAGTGTCATTGGCACTGGGCACTCTAAAGCAGGATCAGCTTTCCAGCTATTGGGGAGGGGATGCACCAAGGGGATCCCATGGTCACAACCCGTGGTTTCCTATCTCTCGCCTTTCCTCACTAGGTCTCCAGGCAGAGTGCACAATCTGCTCTCCTCCAAGAGTTTCAACTTCCTGTCATTGTTCATGCTTCCCACTGCAGCACCAACACCGAAGAGACTTTCCAAGYAAGCTGGTGCAAGCTTGGATGATGGTGTGTTTTCTTGGTGCCACATCAGCGGTCGTCTCCTTCATGACATCAACAAACACTGAATTCTACCCAAGCTCAGCTTGGAAGAGGCATGTGCAGCAGCGGCAAGCAAGTCCATGACAAAGAGGACCGGTGTAATTCTTTACCTGAACAGAGTAATAAAACAAGCACTGGGAGCTAATGTTCGGAGAACATTGTACTCCACCATCCAAAAAATGCTGTGGCCATGGATGAGCTCTCATCCTTGGCCCTTGTACCATCTTGTTGGGTCTCTTTCCTATGGACTCTTTGTGGGGAATGTCTCTGTTTTGGATTTTGTTGTTTGCATCAGTTTTAATGCAATGTGCTGGATGGTTCTGGGTAGAGCTGTGGAAAGTGGGAAGGACAGTCCCCACAGGCAGCTGAATGAAGGGTTAATTCTTATGAAGTTACTACCTGAGCACAGGTCTGCTGTGTTGAAGAGTGGATGAATGAGCTGGTTTCCCCACCTCACTGCTACTGAATTCAGTTCCAACTCAGAAAAAACAAAAAAAAAAAAAGGGAAAATTAGAGCAAAAGGGAAAAAGACAGAAATTCAGAGAGAAATTCAGGAGAAGAATGGGGCAAAGTGCGGAGGGAAATGAAAACCAAACAGGAGACTAAAAATGTTGCAGGGAAAGGTGGAAAGAGCAGATGAGAGACACTGTCACTGCCAGGAGTGTCAAGTCTTGCCCTCCAGTTTCCCAGCCAACACCTCTGGGCTTGGCATCATGAGCTAGACATAAAGCACTGTGTGAAAGATGTACACACCCCAAGGTGTTGCAGTCTATGCTGTCCCTTCTGAACACTCACCTGTGTTATGATGGCACAGCTAGAGCTGCTAATGCCTGTTTTGACAGGACAGGGGCTCTCTAGCTGACTGTGAAGCTCCTGCCCTGCCTATCCTTCTGTCCTTTAGGATGATATAATTTCACTGGGTGTCCTGGGGTGGCCTCCCATTTGGGTGGCTGCCCTAGAGCTCTGATTGTCCTCTGGCCAAAATGCTGAGGCCATCAACTCAGTCCTGCTGCAACTTGCTGTAGTGATGTGTTCCTGCCTGGGTCATTGTCCAATGTGCCTTTGCAGGTGAGCTGGTCACATCTCACATGGCTCTTTTCATTGCATCTCCTGCTATTTATGCACTTGCTAGCATGTTCATYCTCATAAAACACAACACAGGTGGGATCCTTCCTTGTGCAACACCATAAGCAGGTCCAAGTTCCTCCTGTATTTCTTTATCAGCGCTGTTGTAAGACCCAGTGTGTGGGACCCATTTTCTAACTTTTGCAAGGGGGTTGCCATTTCCTTTTCCTTCCTGAACAATCTCCTCTCCAAATGGTTTTTATTAGCAGTCAGAAAAGTCCACAGACTCTAAAACAATCCCTCTGCACACTCACAGGACCAGGTAGGAGGCCCGAATTGACTAACATGGTACCTGGTCATCTCCAGCAAACCTGACCCTGCTCTAGTTTGTGTCACTTCTGAGCTGACCTCAGTGGTCTCAGTCTGGAGCCTGCCTTCATTTTGCGTTGCTGATTATTAATGACCTATAACATCCCAAAGCCACTGCTTGCTGGTTCTGGTGCTCTCCTTGCTTTGGAGCGCCTTCACTTCAGGCTGGAGGGAGGGCTGGAAAGCGCTGTAGATAGCAGAAGTAAATTAAGTCACAGAGAGCTCCCCTCTGCTTTGCTAACCCATGTAACAGAGAGATGTGCCTCCACACTACAGAACACACCTGAAGCTGTTGCCCAAGTTGGAGTGGTGGGTAGTGTCACAGGCCATGATTGGTAGCATCCGGCCTGAAGCTGATGGGACAGATTGGGTCACTCTTACTCCTTGCTCTTCTAGACGCTTTCCAGTGACTGCTTTTCTCCGTCACTCTGCGGTTACCCATGTGGTGCAATATGGATGTTTGCTTGATCCACACAGACCAATGTTTGAAGACCTAAAAGACCCCCACTGTCCTTGCCTTCACCAGGATCTTATTGGGGAGAATGAATAACTGAGCCAGTTTGCTTGGTTGAGCTGAGAGGGAGCCAAAAGCAAAGAAAGGCCTTTGATTCAAAACTTTCTCTCCAAGTTGATCCCTACCTCCACCCTACAAAGCGTAGATTTCAGCTGCTGGAGCAATGCTTGGGTGGGCAGAGAGGATAGCTGGGGAGGAGATGGGGAGAATCCTGACCTGTTCTGTACTGTGTTTTCTGGTTGTATTTGTGTAGCTGGTCATGGAGAAGATGACAGGCTGCTGTCCTGATCATGCAATCCTATTCAGCCTGTATTTTAACTGACAGCAAAGGTGCACAGCACACAGGAGCAACACTTTCATGTACATTTATTTCAACCCAAACAAATAAATGTCTGTTGTAAGCCTGGCTCTTAGCTATTTTCCCCTGACGGGGACCTTTGCAGTGAGGCGTTTCAGGCTGTGTTAAGGTGAAAAGAAACAAGATCCCAAAAAGTAAGGCTGGACTTTGGAATTTCCTGGTATTGCAAGAGTACAGACCAGCCCCTGCTGCTGCAATAAGATATATAACCTGTGCCTTTCAGGCTGTTGGCCTAACATTTCTCTTTTGGGCCAGGTTGAAAAATCTTTGGAAATGCAGGAAACTCTCTCTGGGTTAATATTCCTTAAGGCCTAGAGAAAACAACTGTTTTAATTTATTTATTCACTGATATCAGTCTTTTTTCGCACCAGGCCTCAGTGGTACCATTTATAGATGATTTCTGGCACATCAAATGTCTTCTACATGTGGCGTTTTGCTTGACGGACATCTAAAGAGGTCTGGCTGTAACAACTCTCCTCTTGACCCCCTAATAGCTCCCTCCTCTATCCCATCCCCAGGTGAGCCTGCAGTGCTCTCAGGATAAGGATCAGGAGTGGCAGCCCTCCAAACTGGAGGGTCTCATGGGATTCACTGTTGCATGTCCTTGGGACAAATGGGTAAACATTGCCTAAGAAGAACTCCCAGTGCAGCTCCCGACAGCTCATGGTGGGCATGCTGGGGAAGATATGGTGGTGGAAAATGGGCAGAATGGGAGCAGAGAAGCATGATGGACTCTGTGCTTCACCTGAGTCTCTGCAGATGTGTAGGACCAGAGAAGCTTGCAGTCACTAACAGATGTCACATAYGATTTTATGCCATCAATGACTGAGAGGGGAGCAGGCAGCTCTGGCACCCACATCCTCTCCTGGATCAAGGAGCTGGAAACTGCATATGCAGAAACAATGCTCTAATTCAGGTTTAATGGTGTTCATGCCTTTGCCATCTGGCACCCCATGGTGCTTGACATGCCAAGTCCCAAATAATTGCTAATTATGGGTCTAACAAGCCAGCAGTGCCTTCCCAAGTCACTGCTGAAGAGAGAGGTTGTTGCTAGCACAAGGTTGTCCCCCATCTGCTTGCAGAGTGTTTAAGGGGGGAAGGTAGCATGTCTCCAGGTGAAAGCATCGTAGAGGATCTGGAGCTGACCTATGCCTCTCCGTACAGCCATGCTCTGTATCAGAGCCACCACGTGAACACATAGCATGTCCTGTCACTCTGGCCTGCACACTGGCAGCAGACGCATCTGCCTGCTCCAAGGCACAAGCTGACTCCAGTTGAATCCCACCATCGGTGCTGGGGCAGAGCGACTCCACGGGGCAGCTGGCAGAGCAGAGAGTACTGGCATCGCTAGCTCCTGCCCACACTGATGGAATAACAGGCTTCTCCAGAAGAAATGTTGACAGAGTCCAGATTACACCAATAACAACATTTCAGTGTGCTGGGGATTTTCCATCAAAAAGAGGCAAAACAGACTGTAGGTTTATCCAATACTTTAATCATCCCTTTTCTGTGCCAAGAGAAAAAAAATTTGCAAACAAAAACAAAAGCAAACAAAAACCCTACAACCCAAGCCCTGCAATTCCCTAAGGAGAAGGCAGGCTATTAACACACACAAAACTGTTTATTACAGACTGTCACAGAACTTTAACTCTGATTAAGTAATTTTAGTCTTTGGTATCCTATGGCATTGTGAGTCACATCATATTGTTTTTTCTTCATCCAGCCCAAGAAGGAGGATGGGCTGGCAGGAAATGTACTAGAAACTTCACCTTTGCAGTGTTCAGCATGCTGTGCTCAGGGAGTGGGTCCTGCCATCTCCTTTGCTGGTGCTGAGCTCCCAGAGCCAGAAGGATGGCTCCAGCATGCAGGAGAAGGAGGAACATGGTGGATGGCCCAGGAAACCTTGCCAACCCTGATGGACCCCTCTGTGAAGCAGGACTTCAGGACCAGCGCAGCTCCAGCGTTGCATCCTCTGGCATCTCACAAGTGATGGGAGCAGAGTTTGTCTTTTTGCTGGGCTGGGAGTGCCTCGGCTGGCTTTGCCTTAACTTAGAGGAGATGATTTCCTTCCTTTTCAGCTCCCTAGAGAAAGGACAGAGGGAGGATGAAATTAGTTTTATTGTTTGGAGCAGCCAATGCCTGTCCTCCACGATCCATATCCCACTGGTTGGTTTTCCAGGCAAGCCCAACCAAGGATCCCTTCACCCCAGTCATGACAGGGTTAATGCACGCTTCAGGTACACTCCTCCCCCCCCCCCTCACCTCATAGGCACCACCTCTTGCCAAAGCTTCTTGAAGAGGCATATTTAGGGGCTCTTAGTCACATAAGAAGAGGTGAGGAACCCAGGTAATTTAGACACCTTGCAGCTGTCCAGGGCACAACCTGTGCTTCACAATCTGCTCAGAGCCTCTTCTGGCTCCTCAAAATGGGCAAGGGGGAGGCTGGAGCTAGAAAGAGCAGGGGCAGCTGAGTCACCTCCCAGGGGGGACATAAATGTTCCTGGTCCCTTTGGATACATCACTGCAGAGATAAGATCAAGGACACAAATGCCCAGCATAGTCTCTGCTTGGATGAATCATGAGTTGACTTTTCCAGTGCAGGCAGCAGATCTCCATATTGTCACTGATTCCTCTACAACACATTTACCAACCTCTGGGATCCCTGTGGGCCTCAGTGAGACACACTCTCCTGCTTGTTTTTTTTCTCTTCTTTCTGCTTCTGTGTGCTTGGTCTCACAGAGAAGCAACAAAGGCCTTGATCCAGGYCAGCGTGAGTGGTGGAAGCACTGCTGTCTGTGGGGCAAAGGCTTTCAGATCCAGTCCCCACGTGGCAGGCTGCTGTCTCCTAGGAAATTGCCATGAGACTGGATTTCCATTCTCCCTATGAGGCCCAGCCCTGGGGCTGAGTGGTGAATCACTCCGTACAAACAAAAAGGTATATATTTGCTCCTCATTGAGAAATCAATTTTCAGTGGCCTCAAGTGCTCTGCACTGCCTGCTTCTCAAGGCCACCCCTGCAGTCCCAGCATTGCTGGAGAGCACGACTAGGCTGAATGTTTCCACTCGCTGAGGAAGGAGGCCTTGGCATGGCAATGGGGAGGATCTGCCCCTGTTCTGGGATTTGAAGGAAGTCCTTCCCATGCAAAGAGCTGCTGCAGACCCATAGCCCCTATTCAGGGTCTTAATCAAAGGCAAGGGAAAGCATCCCATTTACCCTTACTCCATCTCTTCTCCAACCTTCTTGTTTCAGTGAGCATCCCCCTACAATGCTCAGTTCCTGTCCCTAAGCCATGGTCCTCTACTGATGTGACTTCTAAATGCCCCTTCCTTCTGGATGGCCAGTGGGTAAGAAACCAAGCTCTTCTCACCTCTATCATTCACCTGCTGGGTGATCCTGGGCTCCTACACTGCTTCTGCTCCCAGACTGAGCTTATCTTTTCTCCTTCCACCCTGAGCTCCTTGAGGCAAGGACTGTGTATGTACACCCATCATAGCAGGGTCCAGACCACAGTAGTGGTTACACAATCACTTATATAGGACGTTAATCTGGGCTCCTGCTCTGAGAAGTAATATGGTTCTTTGCAAACRTCAGCACCCTAGGTCTCCCAGCCCCTTGCAAGGAGGTGTTAATGCCACGGCCCTCTGTGTGCCCATGGGCTCTGTAACCCCTTCCCCCTCCTAAGGGTCGGGTTGCTTGCAGTTGAGTCCAGCCCTGATACAGCACAGCTGTGTTACCTGGGGTCAGATTGCTGGAAAAACAGGTAAGGTTGTGTGAGTTGAGGAGAGGTAAGGTTGAGGAGTTGTGTGAGGAGAAGCTGTGAGGAGCCTTCATTAGAGCCTCCTCCTCTTTGCTTGGGAGCTGCATTTATGCTCAGGTCCTTGGCATTGCCTTGCAGGTAAGCCTGTGCCCAGCCTTGTACCTTGCTGATTCTCACCTTGCCTTGCTGACTTGACTTTTTGGCTTGGTCTCAGATCTTCCTCATCGCTACAGACTAGTGTGGCAATTATTGGACTTTAGCCAAACCTGGTCACCATCATGGATCTGCTGTCCTGTTCTTGCTCCTGTACTGTGGGACTGCCTCCTGTTGATGAGGACAATGCCTGCCTGCCTTGCTGTCACCTTGGTTCCTTCCCTTAAGGAGCAGCCCACTCTTGCTCCTCCCTGACAGTTATTATCCCTTCTTTACAGATTAAACATAATATAATCATGAAAGTGTAGGCACATGGTGGATGCATAAAGTTACAACAACTTTTACTTTTCCTTGCCAGCTCAAATGCAAACTGCCACTCAACTCCCACTGCTCTGGGGATCTATTCAGAAAAACACAGGGCATGTCTTGGCCCACATTGCATTTACATGTCAAGGTTTCAAAAAGAAATGAGCTCTCCTTCCATATATAGTAACTGACAAGCAATTACTGCCCTTGCCTCTCAAATGGAGGCTTTCACTATTATGTTTTCTTCTGCAATAGCATCACCCTGAGGACACGCACAGGGTCATTTTCTGATGATGGATGGTAACTCACTAAGCTTCAAAGACATAAAATGAGCCTAAGCTCAAGAGTCTTGAGCTTTCAGGATGAGGTCTTGCTAAGGTCTGACCTAAGATACTGTATTTCTAATTGAGTTTATTCTTATGAATTCAAGCTTGTAGAGAGCAACAGCAAAGATGTAGAGGGAGTATTTTCTGTATGGACTCTATGACAAGCATTCCAGCCCTGACCTCATTCTTCCTTTGGTTTCCAAACATGCAACCTACCTCCAGCTCTGGGGTGCATCTATTTTCCTTACAGCTTATGAAAGCACAGCTTTTGAGGGGGTCAGTCTGTGTCTTCCTCACTCTCAGATGAAGTGGTCAGGTGTCTGAGCAACCSCCCAGGCATTATAAACATGCACCAGCTGGACTTGAACTTTTCTGGAAGATACATTAACCAAATCCACCTCACTGGACTCAACACAGGAGTAACTACCGGACAGGAGGGAGCAAGAGCATATCAGCAGTGATCTCTTGGCCTCAAAATCTATAAGCTTATGCCATTGGGTGCTTGATCCATTAAAAGGTCCTCCTTAAAAGATTCTGAGCGTGGCCTGAACTCTATAGTATATCTCCAGTGCCATTTTTAGTGCTGTTGTGCTTTATTCATCAAAAGTTAACACTCATTATAAACAGCTAAATGCCTGATGCAATAGCCTTGGTTAGTTCATTCTTCATCTATATTTACTTTCTACACTTTTCCTTACAGTTAGGAGGGGTATCAGTTTTGGTACACAAGGTATGGCTCTGCAGAGAAAGCCACAGGGACAAGCAAACAAGGATTCACAGATGTACTGGTTGGAAATCTCCGAAGCTCTCTGAAGTAGTCCCCCACTCTGCTGTGATGTCCCTCTGCAATATCTCAGAGTTTACACTGGGTGGGAGGCCCAAGTGTGAATACTAGGACTAATTCCCACCTGAGATGCTGTCCCAGACTGCCCTTGCTACCTTGCATGCTTTGCTGGCATGCTGTCTCCCTGCAGCGAGAATCCCATTTGCCAGAGAATGCACACTGCCATGACCCTCTGGGCTGAAGCTGTAGGATGGAGCTGACCTGATGAGTCCAAGTCTCCCAGTAAATGAAGAGATGCCTTAAAATATATTGTTGTTTTTAATAGTATGAAACTTCACTGACATAACCTGTGCTGGAGTCTACAACACCCTTAGGGTCCTCTCTCCTTCTCTTGCCCTTCCCACTCTGCTGAGCATGTCAAGTTGGCACATCCCTTATAGCTCCTCAAAGTGTAGCTGTTTGCTGGTGGCTAAGACGATAGTCCTTTCTTTTCACCTCCATACAGATGTCTGTGAGGTCTTGGATAAACTGCTGAATCTAGGGTGGGCAAGAGAGATGTTAGAGCTCAGATAACTGGGGAATGTCTCTTACTGTAGGGACAGGAGCAGAAGGCAGAGGAGAACTTATTAGCCCTTCATGGCAAATTTCACCAACTGCAATGAGTAAGAGGATAAGGCATTTGGCTTGCTGGATCTGTGCTGCTGGAATGGGCTATTGTGAGTGAGTCTGAGTTCATGGCATGGGTGAATGGAGCCAAACCTTGGCCATGGATTGATTTTCAGTCTCTGCCCCAGCCTGCTTGACTCCCAGTCCTTGTTCCTCCTGGCATCCTCTACCCATTCCCCCTGCCCTAGAGAGATTCCACACAAAAGGAAAGGTGCCTGCTGGACACCTTGGTTTCTCTGGGGTTTCCCCTCCCTTTGGGCAACTGAGGCTCATTACTGCTCCCTTTGCTGGGCAGGGAGAAGGGGGCTGGCCTGCTTCTACCATGTCCAGCTGTCTGTGGGTGTCCTCCACTGGCACATTCAGGCTCTTTTTCAGCTGCTTGCTCACACACTGGAAGAGGTTGAGGGTGGCCATCTTGATGGTGCCCAGCAAAAGGGTTTTTTCGGCAGCTGTGTTCTGGATGTGGGCCCAGTGAGACTCCTGAGAGGAGAGGAGACATGCAACATGTGAACATGGCACAATAAAGATGCTGCTTCAGCACTGTGCTGGAGGTGGCTCAGCTTGGCATGGTGGAAGCAGCTCCAGGAAACCACTATGGATGCTGCTTTCCCCAGAAGCCTCCCCATCCCTCTGCCAGGTCCTACAGTCCTCCCCCTGGCAGTACCTTCCTGCTGACCCCATTTGCATACACCACACCAGGACTAGCAGATACCCCAGGAACAGAGCATCCCCCTGCCACCCTTCCAGACCAGCTTCTTTCCTCCTCCGCCTGATGAGACTCATCTCCTAGAGCTTGATATATCCAAAAAAGGAATTTGGGAAGACACTCTCAGAGTGGCACAAAGGGAACAGAGGCCAGCAGAGCTGGACTGGAACAATAAAAGGTATAATTCCTGTTTCAAGAGGGAGGCTGAGGCTCTTGTCCAGAAAGGGTGGAGAATCTGAAGAAATGCAGCAGTGAAAGGGAGCAGATTGGGTCAAATCAGGGTTAAAACCAACAAACCCAAAGAAGCAGTAACTCTGAGTCTTCATCAGAGGTCACTCAGTGAGAAAACAGGGCTAAAATCCCTCCTGCAAGTATGGAGTGGACAGAAATATGGATGGGCTGACATTTGGAAAGGGCTGGAGAACTGATCTCTTCTCCTCTGTGGTCCTTTGTTCTGAAACATCCTTGAGCACAGATCTAAGGACATTTCTAAACACTGAGCAGGGGCTATGGAGTTATGTGCCTCATTATAGCCCACGTGCAGTCCACTGCATGTCTGTGCACCTTTGGACAGGGTAAGGAAATCAGAGAAAGAATGAGTTTACATGGGCAGATGCTGTGCAGAGGAAGAAAATGAATAACAATAAAAATCAACAAAATCRATTTCACTCTGAGGTCTGAGCAATGAATGGTGGAGACCACAACATGTGACACATTGAAGCCACATCATGGGGATGATGCTGCAAGGAAGGGTGAATGGAAATGAACATGACCAGGCTAGATAAATCCAGTGGCATGTGGTGGAGTGTGCTTGGGATTTGTGTTGAGGTAGACCTCCCCAAAGCCTGGTTAGCTTATCTCTGTTGGCTGAACTCAGTGTGAGTGCAAGCAAGGAGTGAAGGGTCACTGTGGCCTCATGATGGCTTGTTTTTAAGTCCTGACATAACCTGCTCCAGACCTGATCTGTCATTCTTCATCCTGGAATCCCTTAGAGGGACAAAAACAGGTATTTTCTCCAATTACAAGGGCTGTAACTGGGCCTTGCCATGCCCCGGTGGCTTAGGGGTAAGCCATCAGCTGGTCTTGACAGCCAGGTCATGATGATGTCCCCCTGCCCTTCCATGTTTTCTCACCCAGATGAGGACATCACTGTGAGCCTGGTCAAAACGTGTTTGGAGCTGCRCCAGCTCATTGTTATACTGCAGGATCTTGTCTTCTTTCTCCTCAGTGTACTGGGCCAGGAGCACTTTGGCTTTCTCAATCATTTCCATGCGTGCTTGTGCTGACTGCAGCAGGTCCTCTTGCATTCTCACCAGCGTCTTGTGGCGCCCGATGACTTCCCGGATCTCCTCAAACTGCAGCACAGGCCTTCTGGAGTTAGTAATCATCCTGCCCTCCTTCTACCATGATGGCAAGTCTCACACTGTTGACCACCCTGCCCTGGTGAAGGACACCTCCCCTAGGGAAGATCTTCTTCTTGATGGGAGACTATCAGCCCGGTTGGTCTGTGAGCATCGCCACATTCCATGGGGAATGTCATGCCTCATTGCCAGCTGAGCAGTGCTCTGAGACAGTATGCACCATGAGCACCACTGTGACTGCCAGCACTGAGTTGCCTGAACATAGGAGGGGGCTAGCTGGGGCAGCAGGAGTATGAGCGATGCTCAGAGCAATGTCCAGGCATCTTTGCACAGGGGACAGTTTTTCAGATGTCTGTCAGGGTTCCTGTTCCAGGGCTGTATATCACTTCTCCCTTACCATTAATGTTACATGAAACAATGATGCAAAGGGGACCCCCTTCACCTCAGCCCTGTGCTCTTTTCTCTTCTAACACATTTTTCCTGTAGTTTTTTAAAGCCTTCACCTCCTTTCCTGGTTTCTCTCCCTTGAGTCTGGTCCCTTTGTTTCTCTCTGGTTGCAGGGAATCTCTTCCCATCCCCTCTGAGGTCTCTGAGTTTAACCACACGCTATGATTCCCCTGGTCCTCTACGTCTAAAGCCCATGTGAGGCCATGATCTGTCTCTCTCACATCAAAACTCACCTCTGAGACTTTCACCACATCCTCCAGGTACTTGTTGAAGATGGAGTACTTCTGCAGGGCACTGTAGATTTTCTGGTGCTTATCTTTCAGGGCTTCTAGTTCCCTCCTAGCCCTCAAAAGCTCCTTCTCCCTCTGCATCTTCATCTCTCTTTCCTTGCTTGCTTTCTTYAGAGCTCGGATTCGCTTCTCGTCGTTTTCCTGGTGATGTTCCCCCCCCCCCAGTGCACACACACACACGCACACACACACACACGTTGAATTCCACCCAAGCACCCAGATATAGGGAAAGGCAGGGGAAGATGGAGATGAATCACTCCTTAGCACTGTGAGATGATACAGTCACAGAGGAGAGAAAAGGGCTGCGAACACATTCACACCCTCTTTAACAGGGCCATCCCTCCAGCATTGACCCTTCAGTCTTGGAGACAGGCATCTGGGATGGCACCCAGTGATTTTCAGAGCTGCTGGTGTCTGTCCCTGGAAGATGCCTCAGTGTCAACCATGGAAACAGGGTCAGATCCTTCTGGGGGATGCCTGAGGCCCTCAGGGGATCACACTGGTATAGAATGAGCACTCTCCCAGGAAGGCCCTACCAAGGCTTTTCACGTCACCAGTGCAAAGCAGTGAGTGAGCCCTGGGCCCTGTGTGCTGCCATTCCTGTTCCTCATGCCTTGAGGCTTAAGGGAGATTGGGACAGACAGGGGTGCACTGAGGCTTTACCGTAGAGGAGCCTTCTCCAAGGAAGGGGAGGAAGTAGTGTTACAGGTCAGGGTCATGTTAGCTGAGCTGAGATGGGCCAGCTGTACCTGTATGAACTTCTCAAATTTTTGCGTGTAAGCTTTCAGCTGAGCCTCCTTGCCTTGGAGATCCCTCCACCGACAGTTTATGGCTTCCATCCTCACCTTGAAGGCCTGGCAGTGTAGAGAGAACATGACATGGCTGCTCAGCTGGGAGCTAGTCATCTGCACGCTGCTACCCTCCAAAGCAGCATGAAACTCTAGTCAAAGCTGCAAGTCATCCCACCCATGCCCGGAAACCATCCCATCTTTCTCACCTCTTCCTCTGCATCCAGAGCTTTTTGAATCAGTCTGACCTGTTTTTTCTTCTGCTGGAGGCGAATAGATGGAGACAGAGAGTCTTCCTCTGTCTGCTTGAATTTCCTGCCACAGAAGTTTTCCCCAAGGTTACACACAGGGCCTGGTGCTGCCTGCACCTCAGGAGGGTGTTGGGTGGCTCTGCTCCATCAGACAACACTGGACCTCCCTCAGACTCAGCCTAGTGATGTGTTTCTCTCCCACCCACAGTGGTCCCCCACACAGCACGGTTCCCACTGATAGAGGCCGGGGAGAGATGAGCAGGAGTTAGAGGGGAGAAACATGGATGGGGAAGGGGAGGAGCAGTACAAGGGGAGACTGAAGTGGTGGAGACGAGGAGTGAGGGTTTGCCATGGTGGGGGAGGAGAGATGGAGGAGGCAGGAAAAGAGCCTGGAGGAAGATGGAGGAGGWTGGAGGAGCTCCCTCACGTGAGCAATGGCAGGAGATTCTTTTTGTAGCGCATGCAGAAATATTCTGACAGGTCTTCGTTGTCCATGGCGGCCACTGCTCCAGCCACCAAATGGGCCTGGAGAGCCCAGGTCCTCCCAGTGATGTCCTTGTCCTGGGTCAACCCAAGAGCTGTCCTGAAAGTCTGGAGGCTTGGCAGTGTGTGGGAGATGCAGCTGGGAAGCAGACGAGTCCCTGAGGGCCTCCTGCCTCCACTTTCCCAGGGCCTTCCTCCCTTCCCAGCTGGCCTGTGGCCACAGTTAGAATGGGATGCTGGGGGCAGTTGGAAGATGCTTGGGCGGTTACTTGGCAACCTCCCTGCTCTGAAGACGAGCTGATACTGCACACGCCCCAGCTGTGGGGACTGACCACTGCATCTGGAGCTGCACACAGGCCCTTGCCTCCCTCCATGACCTGCTCTGCAGCCAGCTTCCTGTGGTGCCCTGTGCTGGAGGAGAGTCTTGCTGCCCTATGGGCTTGGGTTGGTCCCTTGGGGCAACCCTCTTCCCGTGAAGGTCCCCACAAGCAAGGAGAACAATGTCTGAGGGAAGAGCCACTTTTGGCCAAGCTGGGATGTTGTGCAGCCTGGGAAGGACTTATGCATCCTGCTGGGGTAAGGGATTGCTTCTGGCTGACACTGGGTGCCTGACACGTCCCACTCTTTTGCCTCCACAGAGAACCTTTTTAGGACCCAAATGCTTTACCATTAAGAGAAACCTGGACAGATGGCAATTTCTTTCCCTTCTTCTGAGTTTCTCTGGTTCTCTGCTAAAAATCATTCCCTACTTGCTGTGACCTCTGTCCCAGGGACCTCCCAGGGAGATCTTTCAGCCCCCTACATCCACATCTTACTGTCTCAGCTCAAGGCAGGAGTTAGCCCCTTCTCTCCCAAAACACCAGGTGGAAAGATGGGTGAACTGAGACATGTGCTCAGGGATGCTCTGGGATCACTTTATCTCTCATGATTCCCTCTTTGTGTGGGACTGAGGCCTACTGTTCACTAAAAATTAACTGATCAATATATATATATTTTTTTGTCAGGGCAAGACCTTTGAAGTAGGTGAGCAAGGTCCATTGCCCATCACAAGCGCACTGTTCAAGGGCTAGATGGGGGAAAGTGTCTCAGTGTTGGTGACCCTGGGGTCTCCTCCTGCAAGATACGTTATCCTCTGGCATTCACTTCTGGCAATCTCTGGCTTCCTCAAGCCTAACTTGCAACAGCTTTGCTGTGATCTACTGAAGCTGAAACAGTCCTGGCTTGGTGGCAAAGGATATGATCCCCCAGGGAAAGAAGTCTTCATTTCTGATACAGCCCTGACTTTCTTCAGAGAGATTGTTTTCAGGCAAACACCACCCCTCGCTCATTATAAACTAGCAAGAGCTGGGGAAAGCTTGCCAGGTCAGTCTGGCACTTTAAACAGCAAGATGTATGGCTTTGGAAGGGATCATTTGTTGTTTGAGAGATGCTTCATTTAGAGACAAATGACCTAAGGCAAAGTAAGAAATATGTCTGGCTCTTACTGCTGAGATTCAGATCAGTCATGACAGAGACTGGCTACTTCCCCTCTGTCCACCCCAAGGTCGGCCTGGGGCTGTTCCCATCCCTGCAGGCTAGACAGATGAAACCTGGGTCTTCTAGAGAAGTACTCAGCAGGGACATGTCTCTGCCCTGGGAGCTGGGCTCATGCCTTCCTGTGAGGTGAGGGGTCTCAGGACTTCCTCCAGAAGGCAGGGATCCTCTCTGGGAAGGTCCTGCTCACCCTTATGTCCCAAGGGCTAGAAGAGCTAATGCTCTCCAGCAGAGCATGGGAACCCACAGGAGCACCGGGACAAGGAACCAGGAAAAAAGTCCCAGTGCGTCTAAATTTCAAGTACTTGCTGCAAAGCCTGGAGCTGGCACAGGGTCTCTCTGCAAAGTGGCGGTGATCCTTCCTTTAACACAAGCAGAGCTGCATATCTGTATGTATCCTCATCTTCCTGCAGCTGAACTGTGCTGGCTGAAATAAAAACAATACAGCTTTTTGGAAAGCAGTTTGAAGCAGGTTTTGGGCACCCAGATCAGCATCTCAAGAAATTAAGGTTTATTAGCATTACTGAAGACAGACATTTCCAAGGGGAAGCTGGCTGACTTCCCAGTCTTTCTTAGAATCCCCCTTTATATGACGTTTTATCATATAAATGACAGATGGGCTCCAGGGAGCAGATGGTRTCATCTGTCACCTCTCTGCTTGTAAGGCACATTTGACGCCTGAGTGCCTACCCCTATGCCTTTGCCTTCACAGTATTTCTTTCATACCCTGGGAAGCGCTGCTCTTCCACAGCAAGGATTTGAAGTGCAGCCCATAGTAAAATCCCTGGGGTTTTAATTTCTCCTGAAGATACTTGTTGGAGCTGTTCACCCTCAGCATTCACTTTTCATGCTGAATGCTTTGAGCAATGCTACTGCTAGCTGCAAGCTTATGAATGAAAAAGTCACTGTAGAGGGTTTTATTCTTGCTGATCAGAGGAAGTTGCAGCTGAGTCTGAGSAGTGTGACTCAAATGGTAGTGGTGTCAGTGGGGCTTTGGGGAACTCCCAGTACAGCTGTGCCCAGGGAAAGCCCCTTCCTCTCGCTGTGCATCCCTATCACCGTGTGTCTGCTGTGGGGAGTCAGCAGTGCCTGCTTAGCATAGGCTTAGCACAGCTGAGATCCAAGCTCAAGCCATTTGTGTTACTCTTGACTTTTCTCAGGTAGCATCCCATGGACCGGTGATCACCACAGATACACTCTGCTCCTGCCTCTGTCTCTACCCTGCTAGTTTTGGAGGCATCAGAGCTGGCTCAGTTGGAGATCTTTGTGTTCTCCATTTGTACACCTTGCACAATATTGTCCTTGTCATGATGGGCTCCGTTACCACAGTACTGCAATGATAAGCATAAAACATGCGCTGCAGCAAACAGATCTGATGCCATGGTCTGAGGACAGGATTCCCCAAAATATTGTTTAAAGGGGTCATCTGCTGTGTGAGACAGCTGGCTGAGGCAAGGCAAGACAGGTCCAGTAGACATAGCATGAGATGCCTTATGTTTATTGAAGTACAAGGATTTGTGCTCTGTAGGAATGTATGCAGTTGGCTTTGGGGGCTGATGATTTGGACGTCCCCAGAAATAGCTGTTGTGACACAAGGGGCTGAGTAAAGGGTCCACCACATCTCTGCTTGGGTTGACCAGAATTCATGTGTGTGATTCTGAGGAGCCAGACTAATCTGGGGGGATGCCAGCAGGCCATGGGGTGGTTGGACCTGTACAATTTTTTTCATAGGAAGCACCCAGATTTCATTTAGTAGGTGCTAATTTGGTCCATGCCTGTCCTGCAGAAGTTGATGCCTGGTGCCTTGTCCTGCCTCAACAACAAATGAGCATGCTCAGCAAGTTCACTGGGAATGGATGTGATGATAATAGCTTTTACAAACTGTGAATGGACTTACCCTTGACGAAGTAAATCCATTCCTCTGCCAACATGCAAGACTGTTTCTGCCTCCAGCCCTGCTAGCTCTGCTAGCTTAATACCCATCTCACTGAGTATTAAGCCCACACTTCCAACAGGTGTTGCCTGTGGTGCTGACACTAATTCAGGCCAAGCACACGTCTGTTTTGATCATGCCAATGACTGCTGTGGCTGTTGCTGTTTTCCCATTACAGCCAGGAGATATCAGAGGGTCTGTCCTCTCTTGGATGACCCTCACCGCAGATGTCTAATCTAATCAGGGTTAAAAAGCTGGGTATCTTTGACTGACAAGGCATTCCCCTGACATCTTGTTTATCTCCTCTATGGGTGCATGGTGGTGTTCATTCAGTCAGCTCAGATGAATGAGCATCTTCATTCATTATGTGACTGTGTTGAGATGGGCACTGATGAAGTGCCTGGGTTTTAGTATTAATTGTTCCTGCCACTCACAGTGAGGACAGTTGGTGGGTGTGGAACAGCACTGAGAGGCAAACTACCCCCGTGGCACAGCAAAATTCTGTTAGCTAAGAGACCCACAGGTTGCTTCATAGCAAGTTCTCGGGGCTGAAGTTTGTCCATGAGGCAGTCTCACCTCTTTTGATGTGATTGAGGGAAAGAGAATGGATCCAGGTGCCATAGAGCAGACACCCTTGGGAGGGGAAGAGTTGAACTTGCTGTTGTGTCTTCTCCATGATGCTGCATGACATTCTGTGTTGCCTGTGCAGGTAGCAACAAAGGTGAACGTCATCTCCAGTATCTCTAAGCTCTCCTAGAGCCCTTGGTGCTCCTGTTGACCCAGCCCAGAAGAGCTGGCTGCTACATAGGGGACACCAGGTCCAGAGCCAACAGAAATATTAATGAATCAAAAGGGAAACTAGTGCCACACAGCCACCTGGGGACACTGGGACAGCCTGGAGGTCTTCTGCACAAGAGGATTGAGCTGGGCCAGGTGATATTAGCCCTTATGGTCATCTTAGCACAGCATGTGGGGAGGGGAGGAGGAAAAGAAAACAGTGCTTGGTGGAGGAAGGCCTTGGTTCAGGCTGGAGGGAGATGAAATGCTGTGATGGCAGGAAAGACATGGCTGATCAAGTTGGTCTGATCCCTGCACCTTGTGTGCATGTTCGTCTGCAGGTAGAAGGAGGCTACTGGCTGCCTGACCTAATGCAAGAGACTGAATTTTAAATACCAAGTGCCATGCAGGTACCTGCCATGCACTGCTGTGGTGCTCTGGGCATGCATGGCATCCTGGACTGACTCCCTCCTCCATCTTGCAGTACCATCGTCCCCATGAGACAGAGCTTGTGGGACTGGAGACTGGCAAAGTCACCCAAAACCACATGCTCATATGGTGTGCTGGAGCTGGAATAATGGATGCAGCAAAGGGGGACACTGGAAGTGTTATCACCTGCTCAGAAACCAAGAGACTCTTTCCTGAGATCTGTTTCCTGGGACACCACTCCCTCCTGGATTGGTGTCTGGTGGATGGGAAATTCTCTGTGCTGGGATCAGTCTGCTCCCCCACCTGGAGGAAAGCTGAGCAGAATGAGATCAGATCCAGTATTTCACAGTTGCGGTGGAAGTGATTGCAGACAGCTTTTTTTTTTTTTTTTTTATGTTCCTAATCTCTGTTTGCTGCTTTTATCCTCACACCAAGGTTTTATCTCTGCTTCTTTGTCAAATGCTTTCCTCCTCAATAGACTGTGCGTTAAAAAAAGAGTTTCTTTCTATTATGCTCTCCATAGCAACTGCATCAGCTTGCCATGAATAAATTACCTCTGACTTGACATCCCTTATTAGAATATAGAAAATGCCATTTCTGAGTCATAGCTACCCAGTAGGAACTTTTTCTGCTCATCACTTAGGTACATCCCCCACCTTTTTACTCTTTGAAGGAAGCTGCATTTTTTTTTTCTTTTAAATCTCCTCTGCTCTTGAGAGACCTGGGAGCTGAAGGCTGATGGAAAGCCAACACAGACTTTCCCTGCTGGCCTTCCGAAGCTCCTAGCATGGTATAAAATGCACTTGGCACAAGTCCTCCAAATCAGACTGGGATCTGTATTGGCATGATCTTGAATGGCCAGATTTCTTCCTGGCACCTTTCATCAGCTGTTAGGTCCCTAAAGGAGGTGTTTAAGRGAGAATATTAGCTTTTCTCCAGGGAGAGTGACATCCATGTCTCAGTGGGTACAGAGAGCTCATGAGTATTCAAACATGAGATCTTCATTGAATGCCAAGGGCTTTTAGGAGGAAAGGCTCTGGGAGGAGAGCAATTCCTACATGGAGCATTGGCCTGTGCCCATCTGAAGCTGACGGGAGCTCCCTGGYCTGCTCTGGGGGTCTGTCTAGCCTGAGATACTTCGAATTTGCCAAAAGAACTTGAATTTTTCTCTGGGACAGTGTGACCATGGCCCAGGAGAGGGAGCACTTACTAAACAAGTGTGCAGTCCTGGACATCACTCGAGGGCTTTCCTGTCTGTTCCTGATCCCTGATGTAATAGGCCTGGCTGTCACTTGCATTTCCATCTCCTGCCTTGTTTCCTGGGATAACTCTAGGCAGTCTTTCTGATGTGAGGCAATTTTCTGGCCCTTCTGTGGCAGCACACCCTTCCTACCCCTTGTTCCCATCCCAGCCTGCCCTCACGATGTGAATGCCATTGATGCTGATGGCAAAGCAGGATAAATTTGTCAATCTCTGAGGGGGAAGAGGTGGGGGAACCTGAGTCACTGCTCAGTGTCTCTCTCCCCTCACCGCTGTGATCCCCTGCTACGCTTCTCTCTGAGTCATCCAGCATAGCAGGATTTCGGCTTAACCCCTGAAAAGCCAAGGCTGTTGGAGATCCCCATTTCCCCTGGAAACTCCAGCTCCTCTTCRGCAGGCTGGGATCTCTTCTGTGGGAGGGCAGATGTTTTTGCTCTCCAGGAGTTCCATGACACAGAGATTTGTCCTAACATCTGTTTCTGCAYCCCAATCTGAAGCATGGGGTGGGAGGAGGCTCAGACTTGGGGGTTAATGCAAGAAGCATCAGGAGAAGGATCTAAGAAGTGGTTTCCAAACATCAGACTCTCCATCCCTTTGCAAATTTGCACACACTTAAATTTACTTAATCATTTCCAGTTGCCCGAGAGACAGTATGGACTAATGGTGAGAGCACAGGACAGCACTGTTCTGCCACCAGACAACCCTGTGGCCATGGAAAACCTTTGCTCGCCTCTGCTTCCCTTGTTTGGATCAGGGTGACCTCTTCTGCTATGGGTCCTCAGCTTCCACTGTCAACCCTGGCTCCCAAAACACCCTTCTGGGCTTCTGCAGGGCTGTCACTGCCATGTTGCTTTGTCAAAGTGCAGATCGCACACTGAAGACATCAGTGAGGTGGGAGCACTGACCTTACCGACATGGTTGTGTCATTCCAGAAAATTTCCCTGTTATATTTATGAAGAATGAAGTGTCATTGCCTGTGCGTCTACAGAAGAACTTCTAAAGCCTGAGCTCCTGGAGCCACGGGATTGTGTGAGACTCTTCTGTCTCCACTAAACAGATATTTCTAGGTAAAGAACAAGCCTCTGAAGACTCACAACCTTGAAGGCGAGTAGATAGGAAGCCAAGATGTAGTATTTTGTAGATGTATGAGTTTTTACGTAGGTTTTTTTTTCATTATCTGAGACCTGAATCATGGGTTTTGCAAGCTTATCAGTTAGCCTTCCCAAAATGTTATGGTTACACCATCACCTCTGTGGTATTTCCTGCAATCCTGCTTCACTGTGTGGCCTTGAGCAGAGCTGCCTGCTTCTCCCTCCTGTGTCAATGGGAGAGACTTTTTGGCTTTCCTGAATTTTACACCTTTCTGCTGCTGTGGTGTGTTTCTGCATGTGTCAGACTCCACTGTCATGGCAGTAATTKGTCATCCAGTTTCTCTCTTGCAAAAAGTTATCCCTGTTCTCATTTAGTTGGGCTGCAAAAAGGAAATATACCAGTAAGCCCGCTAAGAAATAGCATCCAACTGCGTAGGCTTTGTTGGAAAGGGCTCTTCCACACCTTGCTGCTGTGCTTGGTGGTTCAGCTTCTTGTTCCCATCCTGGTGTGRTCTGTCCTGTTTAAAAGAGGGGTGCCTACACATGATGGTGAAGCAAGAYGGTGGCATTTGCTATCAGCTCTCAGAGCAAGAGAACAACAGCCTGGATACTTGGGTGAAGAAGACAAAAAGGGAACACTCCTTCCTATTGGAGAAGAATAATTCAACACAGGTATCCAGGGATGTTTCCATTTTAAAATCTCATTTACTGAGTTAATTTTTATAACAAATGAAAGAGACTGAAAAGGACAGTTTGCTCTTTTGTGCTTGGAGTAGTCCGTAAATCAAAAAATAAGGACAATGCAGCAAGAATAAGAAACAAACTATGACTCAGAGTCCAGTCATCCCTGTGATAGGAGTAATTGTTGGACCATGTTAAAATGTGCTTATTCATTTGCACAGAGAAAGAGCAGAGCCTGTCTGATGAGGAGGATGTGATAGCTGGAGGAGGAGGAGGGGTGAAGTTACTTCCAGCCTTCAGATGCCTACTCTCCAACTTTGAGAGCTGGTTCGTGGGCCTACATCTCTGGACACAAAAGCAAAGCAACAGCAGATATATACTCTTCTCAGAAACAGTGTGCAGCTCCTTTTTCCTCCTAAACTGCTCCATAAATGCATTCCCACTAGATGACAGAGAACGTTCACAGGTCTGGCTGGAGCAGATGCTGCTGAGCCCTTCTCAAGAATTTCAAGGCAGCAAACTGACCTTATCCTGTTGATTTCAAGCTGGGATCTGGGTGGTGTCTGCGAAAGGCACGTTTAAAGATCATTATCAAATCTCTTGGTAGATGTCTTCAGTGGAGAAATCTTCAAGGGACAAGCCACTCCAGGCTCCTTTGGAGCTGGTGAGAGAGATAAACACTCCTAGGGAAGAACACGTGACCCCTTTAGGCTGAATTCCTTTCTGGAAGCTCCTGTTCCACTCCATGGACTATTCAGGGCACCTGCCATGTACAGCTCACATGGACACAAAAAATTTGGCCACCTTGAGCATATTTGTCAGGCCTTGCAGCCCTGGACCTGGGACCTAATTAATCACTGGACTGAGCCTGGTTCTCCTTAGCTCTCCCATTTCTCTAAGGCTGGAGAAGTCAAGCTGGAAAATACACATGAAAAACTACTATCACATCCTTAGCTGAGCTTATAAACAAAATATGAATCCCAGCATCCAGCTTTGGCAGGAACTGATGTCAGGGCACATATACTAACCTGCCTCCAGGAAGGCTGACTCTGAAGTCTACCCACACCATGGGGGCATCCATTACCCCCATAACACTCAGCACCAATCAAGCAGGCTTCATGTCTCCTCTATCCTGAGAGCTCTTCTTAAACAGACTAATCCCTGTTTGTCTGAAACAGCCCCTTGCCAGAAGGCCCTCACTCATCCAAAGAGCTTCCAGCAAGCAAACGCCTAGCCTGCAGCAAGCATCTCCCACGGCCTCCTCCTTCCTCCCTCAGCAAACACTGCTGCAGAGAAAAGCTCTCCCTAGGGAAAGCAAACGAGAAGCGAGGAGGGAAAAAGCTTGCTTGGGACGCATCTCAGAGCAAGAAGAAACACTGCCTGCCCTTTAGTCACCATCCTGCCTGCACATCTGGSCAAGAGCTTTGGAAACTCAAGGCCTCAACTGCAGCGGACAGAGACCAGCAGACTGCCAGCATCCCTGCCTCACGCCATCGGGGCAGCCTGGGCCCGCCGAGCCAAGGCACAGCCTCACCTCCCAGGGCTCCCCATCCTGCTAGGAAAATGGGCCAAATGGGCCACCGGTCTCAAGGATTTGGACACTGGGCCCACCGTCTGTCCCCACCACAGTGCACTCAGCCACTGTGACACTCTGCGTTCCTCCACCTCCCCTCATAGAGTCTTTCCACTTAGTGTTTTCTTGCAAACTGGTGTAAAATTGGCCTACTTCTAGCTTAGCCTCCTTTCCAGGAGACAATAGAGGCTTTATCCATGGCAGTCACGCTCACACTGTGGAGATGGGGACTACCACAAGCCCAGGGAGGCAGATTTCATCCATGAATTACAGTAATGCAGCTTTTTCATGTACACACACCTATAGGACTTCTATCCTAGCCAGGTTTTAGCAATCGCTCTGTCATGGCTCTGGATCTTTATGTGATAGGGGCAGCAGGGTGGTCATGAGCCTGAAGCAGTCTGAGGTCATCTTTGGTGGTGGAAATGGGTTCAAACCCAGAGGCATCAACTGAATGGTTGTTCCCAGTGCATCTTTGCAAAGGACAGCCAGCCTTGTGATAGCATCAGGGAGGATACTGGGGGCACCAAGGGTGTCAAGGTGAAAAGAAAGAGTCTCATTTTTGGTCTCAGTCTTTTTTTGAGGTCCTGTCATGGGAAAAAAGATCCAGACATAAACTTCTGGTTCTCTAGTTCAGATTAAGCATGTGATCCTTGTGGTGTGCACAAGAGCTAGAGAGAGGAAAGTCCTGGGACTTTTTACTAGTCTGAAGCAGTTCTCAAACTGTGGGTGGGTGAGGTAGATGGCTGAGGACTGGAGAGTGCACAGAAGCTGTGACACAAGCTCGGTCATGTTTATAGCAAGGCCTCTGCAAGACAGAAGGGACTTTAGGGTGGTCACTGGCCCTACAGGCAGTTGTATCCTGGTACATGGACTTCCTGGCSACACAAATGCCCAGAATGGGGACATAAATGGTGGTCAGGTCCTGAAGGTTCATCTGGGCAGAATCACAGCTCCAGAGAGCTGTCATGAATACATTCCTCCCAGCTTCCACACTTGGCTGGTTTCCAGCACACCAAATTGTTTCAGAGATAATGAGCTTCCTGCACTCCCACATCAGTCGAAGCTACCTCATCTACCATAGCTGCTGAAAAGGTCTTGCTCTCCCTTTATTCCCCATCAAAGTTTTGATTTCAGTTCCACAGGATCCCGAATACACAGCAGGATAATTGTGAACCTGGAGGTTTTCAAATTTCTTTTGGCTGGATTCAGCTCTGTAGCARCTAGGAGAAGACGAGATCATTTCCAAGCAATCCTTCCTGAACTGGTTCTTGGTCTTAGGGTTGCTTTTCATCCCTCTTTGTTTCCCATTTGAAAACCCTTCTGCCAGGTCTGGTGGCCCCAAGACCCCACACATGACTGCACTGAGCCCATCAGAGGAGGCCATGGTAGTGGTGGGATCAGTGAGCACTAGGCAGATGGCAGGAGGAGAACAAGATCCTGGTGTGGGCAGAGCCCAAGGACAACCATGGAGGAATATTTAGAGGTCTCAGCTGTGACTGCAGCTCCTGAAGAGGAGAAACATCAAGTCCCTGTAGTCACGCTCAAACTGGAGAGGCCAAATAACACGGATCGAGTCCAAAGTCACTCACTCATTCTCCTTTCAGAGTGCTGTGGGGTTGAAACTCTGCACAGTGGCCATCCCAGCCAGCAGCTGGGGCAGAGCCATCCTGGCCCCAGATGCTGCAGCATGGATCAGACTCAGAAGCAAGATCAGATCTGTCCTCTGGCATGAGTCATGTCACCAAACCACAGATGTGCATAGCAGGCTATTTCCACAAACCAAGAGGCTCCATTGCTGCTCTCAGTTGCTGAGGAGGAAACAATTCTGTGTGCAGCAGGAGGTTTTGTGAGCGCCAACAAAGTAGGCAATACTATTTCCATGGTTTTGCCTTATCCTTAGTTGGGGGCCAACATAGGTCTGACTCCATCCCACCAGAGTGGGAGCAGCTCAGGGAAAGGCTTCTGCAATGAGATGGGAGCTGCTCACAGTCTGGGAACACTACTGGAAAGGGGGTGTTTAGGGGTTTGTTACTCACTCCAGGAGACCAGGCTTTTCCCACAAAACCCTACAGCAGTACAGATAGCTTCTCTGGTCCTTTCATATTGCTTTATCTTGCACAGTAGTGGACCAGATCCTTGCTCACTCCTAGAAGGGAACAAATCCTTGCTGAAATCAGTGCTGAGTGAACCACAGGAGGATTTCTGGATTAGACCTGTAAATGTAGAGATTTGTCTGGTTTTGCTTTTAGACACTGCAGACTCGTGTTTCGCCTGGGTCTCCCACAGCACTGCCCTACATACGCACATACATACACACACACATAATCTGGACCCATTTTGTCTGGGCTGCTGTTCCCATGCTGTATTCGTGCATTTGATGTCTCCTCCAGACCTGCAGCACTTTGCTCTCAGTCTGGTTGGATTTTCCTTCTCCCAGTTGCCAAACCCATTTCATGCTCAGTGTTTGCAAACCCATAAAGCCCAAACCCAGTGATGTTACTAGCATATTACAACTTCACCATCCAAATTATGAGTACAAATACAGTTCAGAAACCCAGGACAGAGTCCCTGACAACCTCCTTTGAATCGTTCTTGAAACCTTACAGTGGCCCAGGGAGGCTAAATTTCGATGAATGTGTTAAACTGTCATAATCCAGCAGTGCCTCCTGGAGACACTGTCTGGCCCTCTCATCCTCAGCTGCTCATCATCAGCCCTTCTCACACCCTGCTCTGCGCTGGCACAAATGTCTGTGCAGTCCTGCCCTGGAGCAGACTAGGGAACCAATTGCCTGAAAAACAATGCGGCCAAAATAAAAGAGGGTTATTTTTAACCTGGACCATTGCCAGAGCCCATTCACCACTTGGGTGGCTGAACACTTGTGCCCATGAAAGGGAGGGCATCTGAGAAGTGGGACAGTGTGTGGGGAAGAGGAGGGGAGCAGAGTTGCCCAAATTGATCTAATATCACTCTGATGATGGGTTGATAATTCTTCCCTTTTTAGCCTTCTGAATGGGTTTGTCCCTCTCAGCTTCATCCTCCTCTTCTTTCCAGCATCTTCACAAGCTCTCCCAGGACCCTCCACCTTGGTCATATCCTATGCATCAACATATTCTTTAATCCCACCTCTCCTGTTCTGACCTGTATTCTCATCTCCCCCTTCATTAAATGTCTGTTTTTTCAATGAAGACCAAAATTAAAAAAAAGAAACCACCAAACTCTTTCATGTTCCCTGCATCCTCTTGTATTTGTTCTTCTTCCCTGCTGAGCAGTGGACCAAAGCTCTTCATCTACCTCTGTGCAGACACTCTTAGCTCTGCTTGTTGTGTCCTCTGCGTGCAGCAGCCTCACCTTTTCCAGCCACAGCCCCATTCACTTGTGCTGACCCTTCAGGTTCACCTTTGCTCATGTGCTCTTCTCTCTTTGACGCCCTGGTGTTCAAGGGCTTGTGCATCCCTCCATGTCTCTCCTGACATGTCCTGTGCCTCCTCTGTGCTGGTATCATTTCTCATGGAGCCTAGAGAGAGACCTGCTGAGGAGCTGCTGGTTTTCAAGCCCTGCTTGGCCTCGCAGGTCCCCTGCCAGGAAGGTTCCTGTGGGCTGCTGACTGTTTTGTTGTTGTTGTTGTTGTTGTTGTTGTCATTTTCAGTGATGTCTTTATCCCGTAGGTCTTGCTATTTCATTTTGAATTCTCATGTTTCAGCTACACTTTCCCCCAAATTTCTACCTGTACATTTTCCCTGTGGTCAGCCCTTATTTGACACTGAAAATGATGAATGATGAGTCCTGATCCAAATATGGCACCTTTTGCTTCTCCTCCAAAACAAGCCCAATCCACACACTTTCACTCTCCATAGGATGCAGCATGTCTGGTACAGAGGACACAGAAAGCTGTATGCATCTAGCTCCTCACCACACATACAGAAAAATGAGGAGCTGATGCCCTCCCCAGGCTCTAAGAAAAATAGCAGAGGGCTTGAACAGCAAGAAGGAAATTGGCAGCCAGGGAGAGCACCTAGACACAGTGAGCATCTGGGGCTGAGGAAACCCTGTGGGTCATTGTTGAGCCCCCAGAAAGGCTCCTTCAGTGCTGCTGGTCTGCCGAGGAAAGGACCCTCTTCTCAGGGGTGGAAGACCTTGTGGCGTGTGTACACACACTGCGCACGATGCGTGCATGCAGTCACACACACATGTGTGTGGCAATGCAGGTGTTTCCTTTCAGCACTGGTTTCCCGTGATTCATTCTTTTCCCTCATACAGTCCTGGGTCTCAGGCAATCCCCAGCATCTCGTATGCACTCTGCAGTGCTGCTGGTGCTCTTGAGAAAGCATTGGCAGAGCAATGCTGGTCTTCAGAGACATACAGCTCCTCTTGCACAGGCTGATCCAGGCTTATACCCTCCCAGCAGACACCAGTGTGTCACTGTGAGCCCCCAAATCCCTCCAGAGGACTGTGATATGGTGCAGATCCTCCAAGGACAGGTCTCAAGTTCAGGATGCCAAGATACAGGGTGAGGTGTAGTGTAGAGGACTTTGTCCTGCCCTGAATATGGAGAGGGAATGTGAGCTGATGTGCTGTGATCYGTGGGGGACTGAGGTATGAAGCTGGCCAGGCTGAGCCAAAGGATGGATTTTACATACAGATCTGGCCTCAAAGAGTGCTCGGCACTGGAGAGTCACCATACAGGGAAGAATGCGTCTCAGATTAGGCAATCTGAAGATCTTCAGCTGCTGTGAACTGGGCTATGAGCACAATAGCTGGAGCTGAGCTGAGCCCTGGACCTTGCTGTTTTCAGTCTCCCTGGTGCTGCCTTGCCAGGCACTGACAGCCACAGCTCTACTGSGCTAACAGTGCAGATGATCGGCTCCTTGTAGTTCTGCTGTTTCTAGCTCCTTGGCTCAGGGGATGGCTTTGAATCAGCCCTAAAGGGAGTAGCCTGGTTTCTGCTCCTATTTGGTCGTGTGGGTTGGAGCTGATCCAGCCCTGTCTACCCCCTGGGCACGGTGGGGTGCTGCAGCACACTTAACACAGCCTGACCCCCTGGCCGTGGGGCTGGGTGCAGGGAAGAACAGGGGTGGCAGGGCTGGCTGGAGGCTCTGCAGGTCATTTCCAGTGGGAAGAAGGTGCAGAAAGGCCAGCCTGGAACACCTCTCCATGCAGGGCATGCTTGCCTCAGGATGCTGCAGGTGCTCAGCATTTACAGATTCAGAAAGTGATTAGACAAAATCATGAAGAACAAACCAAGCCACAGCTTCCAAGCACTGAGATTATACTACCAGCTCAAGAAGTCCATGAACTGGAAATGGCTCGCGACATATTCTGGGAAGTACCCTGAAATGCCTGCTCAGTTCATGTACTCTTCCCTGGGCTATTGACCCTGTCAGAGATGGGGTGTGAGACAAGGTGGCTCTTCAGCCTGACCCAGAACAGCTATTCCTACATACATACCAGCCCATGCAGACATCCTTGCCCCATTGAGGCAAAGGTCATTTGCTTTGAGCATCTGAACTTGAACTAACCCACAGACCCCTGTTCCCTGTAACAGCATTTTCAGTGTAACACAGAAGGGGGTCTAAAAGTTGGGTACTGGTGAACTTGGGAAGTTTTCCATAGGACAGGTCAGGGACCACTGGGCACAGGGATCTTCCAGGTTCCTTGGATGGGACCAAGAGGACCAGGGGAAGAGCAGAACATCAGTCTAATGTAGGCTTGCAGATCCCCTGCCCACCTGTCCTTTCCTTCCTCTCCTCTACTTCCTCTGAAGTCCCCAAACCTTGCACTCCTCCCCTAGAGACCTTGGCAGTGAGGTGATCAGGCTGTCTCTGGATTTGGGAAGTCCTATGAAGGTGCTGGGGCCACCCCTATAAACAGGGCTGTGGTCCACAGGTACTCGATGCCTCTTCCCTCTCCTGGGATCACAGGGGTCCTTGGTGTTGGTCACTGATCCCTGAGCCCATATCAGCAGGCCATTTCTCCATCCCCTCCCCCTTTTATCCTCCTCTTCTCCCATCCTGTCCCAAACAACACCTCTGAGCATAGTTACTACCATAACTCTGGGACAATAATCTGGTAAAGGGGGGAGCCAGGAGGAGACCATGGAGCTAGGACCACAGTACATGGTCTGCAGAGAGAGCAGATCTGGGAAGGGATGGAAACATCTTTTCTTTGAAAAATTCACCCACTGACATAACTGCATGTAATTTCTTATCTTAGGATAATGTATCATGTAATTTCTTATCTTAGGACAGCACAATGCTACTAAAACATCTAAACAAGGAATTAAAAGCTTTTTATTTATTCCCCCTCCCCCCATTCAGTCTTGCTAGAGCACTGTCTTCCAGTTTGAAGGGTCATCTCCTCTGCTAGTGTAAATCACTTCAGCACTTGGGTTCACTCGCCCTGCACTGATACACAGAAGTGGAGGAGCTGGCTGTGCTGTCCCCAGTGGAACAGATGCTCAGTGGGTGTAAATCAACACAGTGCCTGGCCTAGCTGTTCCTCATGCCTTTCCTCTGCTGAAGACATGAACCCAGAAGCACAGAACTGAAATTCATACCAGGAAGATACAGCCAATAACTCCTACTGCAACGTTCTTTCATCAGCTATTAAGGACCCCATTGGAGCATTTAAAAGAGGAAGGACCTCTGGGATGATGTTGGTGTGGATTTTTGTCCTATTTAAAGACACATAGACTGGTCCTTTTTGGAAAGCAAGAGTACAGCTGGAAGTCTGTTAAGGCAGTTTTATGGGAGCCCACACAGAGAGCTCAGATTAATTAGTTGGCAGCATAGCTAATGATCTCTACTGCATTGAGATGTGCTGGGAAATGCACAGCTCTGAGGCCTTTGGGGGAGAAGGGTCTGATGGCAGGGCATGGTCTCTCCCTTGACAGGCTGTTGCTTCTTGGTTTGAATGCTGTTTGTGTAGAACTCGCTGCTCTTTACTCATGGAGAGCTGCAGCCAGGGACAGGATCTTCCCAATTGTTTCTCCTTCATCCCACCCATCTTTTGAGATCTTGCAGCAGCCAGGTCCAGTCCTCAAACAGATTGGGAGGACCTTCCCTGCTCTCTGGCCCTATGGTGCCACCAGCAAAGCCAGGAATTTCCAGGATGGTCCAAATGGATTAGGACTTGGCTGGGGACAGAGTAAAAGTGGGGAATGGCCAACCTGCCTAGGCTCAGCCATGCTTGTACTGGACTGTGGGCTCATGACACTGGGATGTTGCTCTAGAGAGCCCACAGACCACAAAAAGCAGTCACTCGTGAAAAAGGTCAGATGCTGGGGACAGTGTCTCCAAACTGGTGGGTCTAATTGAAGAGGCAAGATGGCCCATTCAGGAGGCATTTCTGATTCTGGGTTGGCCACAGTGCAGATAGTTATGTCCTTTCTCTAAGACTCCAGTGCAGCTCAGCCATCAGGGCTGGGGACGATGGGTCCCACTGCCCACACATACGAATATCTCAGAGGTTGGAGTGATGCTGGTGTTGGTCCCATTGCTCCCTCGACATCAGCAAAATGGGACCAGGGAGAACAACCGCTCCCTGCCAGACTCCTGTCTAGTTGTTCTCTGGTGACAAACTGGCATCCATCAAGCACTTCACGTGTCTCATTTGCTCCCACAGTTTCCAGCCCTGGTTCCTGTGGCTGGGACCAAGGATGCTATCATCTCCTAAGATAGAAACTTGGCTGACTTACCTTTAACAGCACTCTTGACCTGAGGATGTCACCTTCCTGCCTCCATCTTCACASTTGCCCTCTACTTAGCAGAGCAACACTTCATGCCTATGGCCAACTTTTCTGCATAAAGATGTTTGGAAATAAGGCTAATTTCTGTCAGCCTGTGTTGCTGCCTCGAGAAAGGGAAGATAACAGAGGAGCTGAGAAAAAACAAATATTTCTTCTCACCCTTTCTGCCACAAAGCAGCATGGCATGTCTGATCCCAGTTGATGCCTGGTCTGTATTTGGCCACCCTTGCTCTCCTTTCCATGGCCCCCAAGCCCTGCTCCATCAATGCCCTGCCCTACTTCAACAGCCTCACTCATGTCAGGCTGGAATCTTGCAGCCTCCAAAATGAGCCCCAGCACACCTCAGCCTCCCAGGGAGAGGGTGAGGATGCCCAAGCAGACTACTGGGCCTGGATCCCAGGTACAGGAGGGCAGAGCACCATGGCCATGCTCCCATCACCAGCCCTGTTACCTGGTTCATTCTGTCTGAGCATCTCTGGGGCAGAGAGACAAACTGCAGCAAGTCTTTGGTGAATAATCCCCCATCCATCATCTCAGGACCTTGTCTGAGTTTGTGGAGCTTGTCTGGTCTTTGTGTGCTTCAGACCCTTCTTGACTTACAGCCTTGGGAACTGGGTCTCACGGAGCTGCTAGTCCCTTTTGAGCAGGCAGCCAGAGCTGCAAGAATGCCAGAGCCTCTGCTGGCAGCTGCCTCCATGTTTCTGATCCTTGTACATGTAAATAAACCATACGCCACGCACAAAGTCATAAGCCCTGGCCYATAGCCACAGGCTCCATAAGTCTCCTCTGCTCTTCTCCCTCCTCAGCCTTTCTCCATCGGGAGAAYGGACGTGTCTGTGAGATGCAAGCACTTGAAACGTGCCCAAAAAGAAAACATTTCCCACGTCAGGGAGCCAAAAGAAATGAAATGACCAGGGCCGTCCTGGGATCAGCTAGCTCTGAGCACTTGACCTGAGCCTGACAGGCAAGGGCAAGGGCAAGGGCAAGGAGAAACCTAGTTCAGCCAGTCTGTCAGAGGGGATGTGCATGCAAGTGGGCTGGGGGAGGCTGGGAGGAAGAACGAGTGCCCAGCCCATGTCCAATGTCCATTCTCCCCAGGCACATCCTCTTCATCACAGCCACTGTGAGCCAGAGCTAGTCTGGTCTGAGCTATCGCAGGGACAGCAGGGTTGGGGGTGTCTGTCTCCCCCATCCCCTGAAAAGCAAGGGCTGGGGTGGTAAACTGACCACTGCCTTTTGGAGAGAAGCATGGTGCTGAGGAAGGGCAAACAGGTCAAATAGCACCAAGAGTCCCACAGGGCCTGCTGTCCTGCACAGCATAGTGGAGTGTGGTACAGGAGGGGTGAGGGCCAGGGTAGCAATATGGGAGAGATGTGGCTCAGCCTTCCCCAGGGCTGCCACCAGCACCCTGGGGAAGGCGGTACTGTTCCCCCACCACCAGGCAAGCAGCAGGCAGGAATGTGCCCGCAGTGCCCTCAACTCTTGCTTTGGCCCCTGCACAGTGGTATCTGAAGGCTGCCAAGAGTGTGGGGCTAGATGTAGCCTGGATGTCACTTTACGGGATGCTTTGCCAYGGGACCTGCAAATCCACCCTTGCCACCCTCCCTCTACGAGGGGCCCTCAGGAAGCCTGCCAGGCATCTGGGGTGATGTCTGGGCCTGCTCAGGGATGCCTGGATGAGTGCAAGGAGGTGCCGTTCCCTGATTTCCAGAGAGTTCATCTTGTCCCCTGAATCACAGCAAGGAAATTCAAACTATGCAAGGGGCATAAAAGTTCAGAACAAGCCCAAGTCCCCAGCCGGCCATAAAAGTCTGGCCAAGATGAGGCAAAGCAAAAACTAATCATTCCAGCAAGTAACAGACCCTGAAGAGCACAGCATCTCCTGGAGAAAGTGTCAGCTCACTTCTGTCACTGAGGCAAGCTGCAGTCTGGGAGCCCTAGAGACAAGTCSCTGTAGTGCCCTGCATGGGAACTTCAGCTCCTGCGGCAGTGCAGGTGTCCAAGATCCCTCCGCAGCACCAGCTGGTCAAGATTAGGCTAAGGGTAGGGATCTGACCTTTTTCCACTGAGCCCTGGAAGAGCCAGAGATAGAGATGCAGTCCACATTCTCCCCTCCARCATTTACCAAGACTGGGATGTATGTGGGGCTCTGGGTTTTACATTGCTTTAGCTTCCAGTCCACAGGCTTGCTTGAAGAGATCACAGAAGATATGTCCCCAGGATACAAGTTGCCCAGGGAAAGCAGCCAGGAGAACACAAGCAGGTGAGCTGTCAGGCTCAGCGCAGAGAATGGGCAGCACAAGATGCCACCATGCTAGCCATATTGCCACCTGCCCAAGCAGTTTGCTCCCCTCCCTGTCTCTTCCTGCTCCCTCTCTCCCCACCTCGCTGCCAAAGTAGCCCTTTCCRGGAGCCTTCAAGCACAGGGTCCATCCTTGGTGTTTGGTTTGCCCCAATCCCACAGCCTCATCCATGGGGGCCACGCTGCTACCCAGAATCAGGCTTCTGACTGAGGTCCTGTGGCGCATATGATGGTTGAGGACCATGAGACCAGTGCTGCAGATACACTGTGGCTGCAGTGGTGCTATGGCTGTGGTGGCCTCTCCCAGCCAGCACTGCCAAGCAGATTGCCATTATTATTCCTGCACAAAGCTCCAGTCCATGGAGAGGGTGATGGCTTCATTTCAGTGCCTCTAAGACAGAAAAAGAGGCTTGAAAGAAAAGTRTATCCAAATACTTGTGTTGAGGGGCAGCCCGAGCCCATGCTTGTCACAGCTTTACTCAGCAGAAGAGGGTCTCTGAGCTCTTAAACTCCCATGTCTATGTCCTGGACTTGGTCCTTGCTGCTGACGAGTCACTGAGACATAAACTTTTCTAGCTGCTTGGCATGCTCTAGATTTCCTGAACTTAGGAAATCTCCCTTCCCCCAAAACTGCATTTGTGTGTAACCTGCCCTCTTCTACCAGCCAGCAGGAGCAACTGGTGGAGTGGCACTGGCAGAGGCCTGATGCTGTGCCGGACCCTTCTCTAGGGCCCTAGGGCCACTCACCAATTCTTCTTMTTATTATTAATGTACAGCTGCTGGTAACAAATGGGCTTCCCAGGGTGGAAATCTCCAGGAGCTTCTTGAAGTGGAAAAGCAGGTGAAAACCAGCCACAAGGGGCTGCCTGCGATAGAAATGCCTGCTTCTCAGAGGCTCATTCACTTACCCTCTCCCTACCCTGACTGCCTGCAGCAGGAGAGAAGGGATTTSCAACAGCCACAGGAGCACCAAGTTGGATGGGGCTTGAGACTCCCTCCTGCTGTCTGCGGAGAAAAGCTGTTCCCAGGGCCTCAAGCTGGCCACGGGCCCTAGTATCTGGGGCATGCTTGAACCCAGAGGTCTGTCCGAACAGCATGATGACCCATGGGAAAGCAGGGGTTAAGGCTCTGCACATCCAAGGCTTAGTTGTGACCATCCGGTACCCTCCTCCCTCCCATCCATGGTTGTCTCTTTTCTGTGGGATGAAGGCTCTTGTGAGGAGCAAGAATTGGTGCAGGGAGCCYGGCAGATCCCTGTTTCCAAGCTGTGGAGCAAGGCTAAGCACCAGGAGTTAATGAAAGGGCTCAGCAACCTGACACAAGATTCCCCAGGCCCCCTTAATCCTCCAAGTGATCAAGCAAGACTGGCCAAGAACGGACTTGCCTAGGAATGAAGGGCAGGATGAGCAAGGTTCGTATCTCACCCCACCTTTAAATGGAAAAGTGAGACCTGTCTGGTGCTGTTGCATGTGGTTGCCCGGCAGATGCTTCTCTTACCGGCCTGGCTGCAGGCGTGTGGGCAGCATAGCCGGGCTCACAGGTCACCCAGCGTGCAGCTCTGCAAATCAACCTTTGGCCACTCTGGGAGGCTATGCACATACCAGGGTGAGACCTCACATGCACTGCGGCTGAGGAAAAGAAATCCAGCCCTTCCCTGACCATGCAGGCTGCCAGGGTCTGTGCAGGAGGTCAGAGGCAGAAAGGGCGCAGGAATTCACGAGAAGAATGTGTTTGTTGTTTGATTTTTCAGTAATACATTCTGGGTTGTGGCTAAATGTTGTTTTCAAAGTGCTGAGTCTGTTGCAAGAGCTGTGAGCAGCTCAGGTACAGAGGCAGGCAGGGAAAAACCCATAGCACATTCCTGTCTCTCCTGKGCTGTCAGCTCTGTGTGCCTTCTGTTAGGCAGCACTGACTTACCAAACTCGCAAGGGAATTGYTCCAGGAATGTGGCAGGACTGGGTGTTGGACCCAGGAGCCCCAGGGAATGTGGTCCCCACAGGATCCTCCAAGCTCTCCCCTGCATACTGAGGAATAGACCCACAATTTGACCGGAGTCCATTCCTACTTGAGATCTCGCTGGCGTCATCCCCAGACCAGGGTAAAACATCCTGGATCCTGAAGATCTGAGACTGCACTTTTAACAAACTCCCACTGATTTTGGGAGCCCATCTGGAGACACGGTAACCCTCTCCCCAGTTTTCAGAAAGTTCTGAGCAAAAATGCCTGAAAAAACAGCCCCGTTACAATATCTGCAGCCACAACCCCCCATCCATCCCAGAACTCAAGTTAAGGTCCCKGCCACCAAACCAGAAACCAGGACACAAAACACCTTCAGAGCAGCAGCCTCTTCTTCAACACCTCCTGGGTGAAGGCCCTGCATGCAGCTGCTGGTGAAGGAGTGCTGATCTCATAGCTGCAAAACGGAGGCTCCAGCAGGCCTGGAGATGATGAGAACTGGGTGCCTCTTCCCCAGGTTCCCAGCTGTGACCTGATTCGTGGTAGCAGTGGTGCTTCTTCCACAGGATGCCAGGATTCTGAAGAAAGGGGATGGGAGCAGAAACACAGCTAGAGGAAGTCCGTATGACCTGAGTGGGTGCTCAGTGCCCCCCACGGGGTGCTCAGTCCTGTGTACACTCTGCTTTCTGTACTGGGAACCTGCTCAGAGAACCACGCTGCTCTGAGGGTGAACRGGAACAGGAAGAACCAGAAGGCTAATATGTTTTTCAGTGGAGACGTTGCTTATAAGCTTGAATCGATGCTCTTATTTCCCCAGGGACCCCACTAGTGGCACTTAAACTACACTTTTTATTGGAAGGGGCCCAAGCAGCCAGGAGGATGGGAGCCAGACCAAGGCCCATGTGGGAAGGAGGCCAGGCTGCTGGGCTGGCCCACAGTTGCATGCCACAGAGCCCTGGGGAGAGGGAGAACTGTGCCCATGACAGGAAATAGTTTCTCCTCCTGTCCAACAGCTTTATCTGGYGTTGTGTCATCTCAAGGGCAGAAGCCTAAATAGATACTAAGCCTTTGTTTTGGAAGATTGAGCGAGAGGGGCTCAGACCCAATTGTGAACCTGATATGACTGTTTCATCCAGCTCAGTGCCCTCCTTCCAGCAGCTGTCCTTTGGCCCTCGTGAGGTGAAACAACAGCTTCAGTTCAATCTCTGCCAGCCACATCCACACTGGAAAGCCTTGAGCACTTGGCACCACCAGCCCGTTGCTGGCATCCTGGTGGGACAGCTGAAGCAAACAACCCTCCCTCTGCTGCTGCGAGCCACCTCCATTCTGCTGTGGCTCACACACAGCCTATCACAGGGGCAGGGACGGCACGTCCCCACCAAACAAAGCCAGCTCCTTGGAGACCATGCAGCCATGATGATGAGAGCTACACTCTGGCTAAAGAGAAGACGAAAGAGTTGACATCCTGGCGCCCCTGCCCAGGCACCCTCCCTGGGACCCATCCTYCTCAGGTGTTCATTCCCCACTGGTGGGCCCTGAGGGAGCCGGGAGGAGGTGACCATGGTTTGGGATGGTGCTGCTCTAGTCTTCCCCGTACAGCAGCCGCGAGATCAAGGAAGGCTGTAAAGAGCCTTGTGAGCTGGAGAGGGCAGGGTCTGCTTTGTCTGTGCTTGCCCAGGAATGGGAATACACATTTCTGAAGAGCAAGTTGGAAGGGAAGGCCCAAGGATCCCAGCCTGGGCATCTGCCCCATGCAGAGCCATGGAGCACCCAACCTCCCACATCCAGGCAGTTCCCAAACTACAGGCTGTGGGCACAAGGACCGGTGCTGCTCAGCACTATGTCCCACTGTACCTGAGGGATCTCTTTGGGAGGAACACACTGCAGCAGCCAGACCCTACAAAACTGGTCCTTTCCTCTGAGCAAGAGTCCAGTCTGCCTAATAGCCCAGGGCCTGAACTAAGACCCCCTCAAAGCTGACAGTGGGATCTTGAGCTGGTGACAGCTGCTGTGGATCAAGCATTTGGGCCTCATATAGCTCTCCAGAGTCATTCCCCATTGCATGAGAGATGCTTTAGCCAAGCCACTCCAAGTATGCCAGGACACCTACATCTGCTGGGTTTCTCAACTGCCTACAATTCCTGGCCTCTTTTCYGAAGGGTTAAACATTCACACCCACAGGACACCACACTCTTCAGGCTGAAGGTCTGCCCTAGTTGAGACAGCCACGCATGGTCAGGGCACACTGGTCACCACAGCCACAATGAGCTATAAAGCAGTGTGGCTGGTGTTCTGCCTGCCCACCTCTGAAATTCCCAGCCACAAATGACCAGGTTTGCATTTGCAGCTGTCTTTACTGGGCGACACACACTGGAGTGTTCTGGACTCCTGCTCAGGCTAGCAGCTCTGCATTGGCCACGCACTCCATTGCAAGGAGTATGACAGCCCCATGGCTCCTGTGCCACGTGTCCTAGCACCCTCCTCTGTCCCATCATGCAGAAAATCTCTTGGGAAAAAACTCAGGAAGCAGACACTTCTTAGAAACTCTGCTCAGGGCCTTGTTTCCCTCTTGCCTCAAGCTGCCAGAAYTCTTGCCATAAATCATAGGATTTTCCTAGCACAGCACTCCCGCTGCCAGACCACAGCGCTCTGCTTTTGCCTTTGTCTCTCATTCCTGATTACTTCCCTCCTGCTTGTTTAGCTGTGGCCTTTGTTCTGGAATTACCCCCTTCTTTTTGTCAGGGACACATCACTGGCGTGCTTTCGCTGCTCTGATCCACACATCTCCTTTCCTTGCTTGTGTATTTGCATGGCTGAGGATGGAAAATGACGGCAGGGAGACAGAAGCTGCACCCCTTGGCATGGAGGTCTGGTTCTTAGTGGCCAGCCTAGGGACAGGCATCAGATGTGCAGGTCCAGCAATGGTGGCTGGAGTGTCCACTTTTGGTTTCTATCCCCAGGAGTTTTTCACCTCCCTGGATTCGAGGCAGTTGGGGGCATCCTGCACATTCAGCTTAGTGTGTCCAGTTCTGGGCTCCCCAGTACAAGAGGGATATGGCACTACTGGAGCAAGTCCAGTGAAGGGCTACAAAGATGATTAGGGGACTGGAGCATCTCTCTTATGAGGAAAGGCTGAGAGAGCTGGGCCTGTTTAGCTTGGAGAAGAGAAGGCTGAGAGGAGATCTTATCAACGTGTACAAGTATCTTAAGGGAGGGTGTCGAGAGGATGGAGCCAAACTCTTCTCAGTGGTGCCCAGCGGCAGGACGTGAGGCAACAGGCACAAACTGAAACACAGGCAGTTCCATCTGAACATGAGAAAAAACTTTTTCACTGTGAGGGTGACAGAGCACTGGAACAGGTTGCCCAGAGAAGTTGTGGAGTCTCCTTCTCTGGAGATATTCAAAACTCGCCTGGATGTGATCCTGTACAATGTGCTTTAGGTGACCCTGCTTGAGCAGGGTCACCTAAACTAGACTAGATGATTTCCTGAGGTCCCTTCCATCCTCAACCATTCTGTGATTCTGTGATTCTGTGATTCTGTCTGACAACACCATGGTGGGGGCTCTGCTCCCACTACTAGGCAATGCTGCTCCAGGCAGGACGGCTGGCCAGCAGAGAGGCCTGGACTTCACAGAAGCTGCCCCAGAGCTTGACAGATAAATGAACCACTTGGGGTACARTCCTACTCTTCATCTTCACCTCTGAAAATTATTAGGGAGCAAAGTGGCCTTTGAAGCTCCACAGCCCCAGATATACAGCACAGGTCCACTGCAATAGTGGAGACAGTGCTTCCTTCCCTGATAGGAAGGATTCCACCAGGTTGTGTGTCACCCCTGGGCACTAAAGGACAGAGCAGTCTGTGCCATAGCACCTCTGCTGTCCTGTGTCCCCAGCGAAGGTCCCAGAGGCAGTGTGGAGACAGAGAAGGACCCAAGAGATTCGGGTACGTCTTCCTCCTTCCAGCTCCAAAGGTGAAAAATGGAAGACAAACATGACAAGCTCCTCTGAGATCAACCATAGCTTGAAACTGTCCACTGTGTACACTAACACTGCTTCTGGGACCTTCTGTGGGGATTTGGCCTMCTCTGAGTATCTATTCACTTGTCCTGCTGAGGTCTAGAGAGAAACCAGTGGGAGGGCTGGCTCCAGGTGACACCTAGGTCCATCAGTGACAAGCCGGGCTTCCCTGTGGCCCCCAGACCAGCATGGCCTGCCTGTTAAGAACTCCTGACTGGGGGCTCACACTGTCACTCTACAGAGTTGAGGTGGCATTTCTGCTCCATAAGCCTGGAAGAGGAGACCTATTCACTCATTTCATCTGCAGGGTCAGAATTTTTCTCCATGTTTCCATGCTTATAGGAAGGGAGTTCATCATGAAACAYTCCAGGGAGAAATCCTTACTGTGGGCTGCATGCTTATCCAGAACCTGTTCCAGCATCACRGTGTACAAGACATCAGAGGAAATATTTGCTGTCAGCATACTACGTTACAGCAAGCTTACAGGTCAGCCCAGGAGAGACTTATTTGTWTACGGACACTCCCTCCTCCAGAGGTTAACCATTGGAGAGAGAAATCAAAAATTAAGGAAGGGGATCATTGTAGCTCCATTTTTTGTTGGTGAGGATCTGGAACATAAGAGGAAAGTTTGGAACAAAAAACTCTCAATCAGTGCAGAGCCTGCCATGTCCCTTCCAAAAACCAAACTTCTTCAGCAACAGAGCAATGCAGATAAGAAAAGATGGGTGGCTTCAGCAGTTCCTCTAGGGGAGAATGGCTTTACAAAGTCAAGGGTTTGCTGTGAATGGCTGTGTTCTGCTSTGATATACAGCTCTTTCCACTGTCTGCCAGGATTTGCGACAAGAGGAGACAAGAAAAGACAGAAGGAAAACAAACTGCTGTCCAAGCTTCCTCCCACTAGAGGGGAAGGGAGAGAGAAGTCTCTTGGCACTATGTTTAATTTTCATCCCTTGAGAAGTGCTCTGACACAGCATGATAGAAGCCAGAGCAGCCCTGGATCTTGCATGGGTGGATGGGAACAGGCTTGTTCCTCACTCTTCATCTGCAGGCCAGCAAACAGTCACTGTTCTTGGTAGAGGGGAGGATATGGCTTTCCCATCCCTGTGTACAGTTAATATCCCAGCAGGAGAGGTGGCTCACAGGTGCCTGGGGCTTGCATTCCTTGTCCTCTTGCAGTGTGTCAACCAAGCCCAGGCAGCCTGACCCAGTCTTTACCAGCTGACGTGTTTGTGAGCAGATCTGCTAACCCCTTCCCTTTCCTTGGGCTGGAGGATGCCTGCTCTCACTACCCAGCGAAATAGTGTTTCTGGGGTGGCTGGCAAAAAAGGATTTCCACTCACCCTGCCCAGGGCCTCTTCCTTGCTGCTGCTCTGCAATTTTGGCTTGAATAAAGCCCATGTGGCAACATCCCAGGAAACCTAGACACCTCACGGGAGTAAAAGAACAAGGGGCTCTGTGCAACAAGTTGCGTGGACACAGCAGTGAGCCCCTTCAGCAGAGGGGAGAAAAAAACACTGCAGGCTCCAAAACAGCTTCAGACTCTTGGAAAGCTGGCAAGATAGAAAAGGAAATAGAATTGCAGGCAAGGAGGGTGTGCTGGATTCTTGCTATTAAATAGCAAAGCAAAGCAAAACAGATAGTGTTTCCATTCCACTCTGTGTCCTGCTCATTTGGCATTGCTTTTCATGTCAAACTGAGATGAAAACAGCATTTTTTGCTGCAGGACTTCTCACAAGTCTTCCCTCAGGAAAGCTGTTGAGACTTACCAATGATGTACTGGTTCAAAGCAAACCACCCCTGCTGCCCTTCCACRGAGGAGGTGGCTTCTGAGAGGCCTGTGCCCTGGTCCCCTCTGGACTGATGTCTTTGTTGGCTGATGTCCGTTATGGTGCTCTGCACTCCTGTGGTTCCCAAGAGACACCATACACACAACTGAGGAAGAGTGGAGGGCATTAAGAGAGATAAATAGTTGTTCCTCTGTTTGGCACTTGTGAGGCCACTTCTAAATTACTGTATTCAGTTTTGGGCCCCTCAGTACAAGAATGACATTGACAAACAGAAGAGAGTTCAGCAGTGGGCCTCTGAAATGATTAGGGACCTGGAGCATAAGACATAGAGGTTGAAAGAGTTGGGTTTCTTCAGCCTGAAGAAGAAAAGGCAAAGGGGGATCTTACAGCTGTCTTCAAATACCTAATGGGAGGATATAAAGAACACAGAGATGGTCTCTTCTCAGAAGTGCACTGCAAAAGGACAAGAGGCARCAGACACTAGCTACARCCAGGGAAATTCTCATGAGACATAATGAAAAAGCCCTTCACTGTGAGGGTGGGTCAAACCCTGGAACAGGAACACRGAGAAGGTGAGGGATCTCTATCTTTGGATATATTCAGAGCTTTCCGGAACACAATTCTCAGCTACTTGATCTAGGCTGGCCCTGCTTGGAGTGGAGGATGGGCTAGAGACCTCCAGAGGTCCTTCCAGACCTCAAGTTTTTCTTKTTTCAAGTGCACCAGTTGTGGGGCCTGTCTTCTGGAAGGATGTGGCTCCCCTAGGTACAATCATGGCCTCCGAATCTCACAGAGCCCAGTCCCCCACAGAGGGCCATGGCAGGGAGTCCTTCCTGGGAACTTCTAACCAACAGTCTTTTGGTGGAAGAGTCCAGACTAATGGAACCTCACCTGGAGATGTCTGAGTCAAGACTCCCTAGTCCTTTGTCTGACTAGTCAGAGCCACAGCTCAGGACAAGATCCTGGCCTTAAGAATGGAAAAACGGTTGAATATGTTCATGTTACTCATTCTAGAGAAAAGGGACCAGAGCCCAGGAGTCCAATTTAGCTAAGTGTCCTGGTTGCTGGACTACAGCCAAGCCCTTCCTCAGTTTCCCCATGGCTTTACCCTGTGTGTTTGCAGCTGCTCTTTTGGTGTCTTTGCTGCCCACTGGCTGGTTCTTGCACAAAAAGGAAGAGTCTTCACCCAGCCTTACCAGGAGGTTCTCCTCAGACAGAAAAGGGATTGAACTTGGGTTTTACCTGCTTCCTAATCCCAGTTTTTAACCAGGAGAGATGGCAACACCTGAGTCATTGAGCCTGACTGGAAATTTGACCCAGGTTTTTTCTTAGGATAGTGCCATCTGGGTTCCTATTCCCCCCTTACCTAATTCAAAGGATTTGTCTGGGAAAAGACATGGCATTCCTTCATTTTGAGGATTTATGGTGTAACATCGCCCCTGGGAAATAGTTCCTTTATGTCCCTTTAGGTGTGACTACACTCTGCTTTCATTCCCTGTTGGAGGCACTCATGCAGCCAGCACACCGCAGCCAACAGCCAGACAGCCCAGCTCATGCACCAGAGCTCCAGTTTTGCAGCCTAGTCCTCATGCACRAGCTGGGAAGGGCCTTGAGAGGTCTTTCTGTCTATCCCCATACTGGTGCTTGATCCTGCACTGTCCCCTGGACATTGGGAATATGACAGTCATTGGCTGGGGTCCAGGTCATGAGGGGAAAGGAATGACAGCCAGGCAAGRAAAAGACAGAGACTCAACAAGGGTAAGCTGTAAACAGGGTTATATCCTCCCATCCTGTTCACACCTGTCATCTTCCTGCCTACCTGCAGAGCACTATGTCCTGCACACAGCTGGTCACTCTCTGCATGGCCTCATCCCTCCCCAGGAGGGCTTGTGTCATGCCACAAGGTGGCAAAACATGCTGCGGCCTCACACAGGCCTTTGAGCTCAGCTTTTCTCCCTGGAGGTACAGCACCAAGCAAGCCACAGGAAAGGGTGAGACAGTCAATGCCCAGACATGTCCAGCTCACTGGAGGCCAGCCGCTGTCTCCAATTGCAAAAGCGAAGCCCTAATACACAGCTTCGTAGTAGGAACCACTTTTAACCAGCAAATGGCTGTTCACAGATGTAGAGAGACAGGAAACATCTGGATTGTCATAGCTGGCAGGTCCTCTATAAACACAGGATACATTCATTAAACAATATATTTCCCTTCCCTGCCTGCTGGTAGATACCAAGTCGGCCTTTGATCARATGAGATGAACAAAGTGCTGCACACTGGCTTAGTGTGAGCCCCAGCACTGGTTTCCTTCCACCTTTGCACCGTGGGGTCAGGCATGCCTTGGSAAAGGGGGTCAGCCACGCATATGTCCCCACACCGGGACCACCACTCTGTCACAGAGCTGCAAGGCATGGGAGAGCTAGGCACATGGGATGCTCTAAGTGCCCCAATTCTCTGCCTCAGGATACACAAAATTTGGCAAGGTTGGGCTCTGGAGGTGATGTCCTCCAGTGCGGACATGGTTGCTAATGCACGGCGAGTGGCTGCCAGCATGAAGAGGGACAGAAGTCCACATCATTCCTACATGCCCAGGCAGGCAGAGGCCTAGTCTGTCGGTGGCCCGCAATACCACGAGCCCAGCACAGTTCATTTCATACAGTCATTCACAAAGGAGACAGCAAACGCTGGTACAACCATCTGCAGCTGGGCCTGAAAGAGGCTGTACCAGAAAAAGGCATTGTGTTTGCTTTCTTCCCTGGTCTTGCTTGGTCTTTGGGGGAGCAGAAAATGATTCCAACAACAAGCACTGAAACAGTTCCTGCAAATGTTTCTTTTCCCCCAAAAGGACAGCTATTGCTATCTTTAATACTATCTGGGAGTTTGTCAGACAGGGAGATTTGCTTATAGAAACTCTTTATGGCTAAAAGAAAATGGGACAAGGGAGGTGTACAGGAAAATTTTACTTAACACTTTACATTTCAGACACTGCTTTCCTCAATTGTTCTGTGAGTTCAGACAAATCRTTAAAAGGATTTTTGAATAAATTATTCACCTCTAGAGAAAGCAAAGCTGATGCATGCACCAAACAAAAATTGAGTTGACCAGTAGGTCACTGTGCAGAACTGTACCACCTCTTTGCATCCTCTGAGCTGTGTTTCCCTGTTCCAGCTCAGTGCACTCCCTCTTGGCAGTCCTTGAGGATGCTCCAAATTTGAATTCCCCATCCTGGATTGTCTGTCCACAGTGGAGCGATGTAGCAGTGGAACGGCTTTGTGGGGTGTGTGGTTCATGTGTGGTTCACTGTCTTTGGAAGTAAATGGAGGACTCCCAGTACTAAACTAAATTAACCTTGAAAAATTCATGTCAGAACTGACTGCAGCAATTAGTTGCTTTTAATGAGCTGCTTCACCCAGGCTGATGTGTGAAGGTCCTGGAGGAAATCAGCCTGTACYGCACGTGCCCCAGACGACTGATGGCTAATAGGAAGTAGCAGCCCCTCTCCCACTGGCTTCCCAGTAAGATATTCCGATATTCAAGGCTCCAATTTTCTGCACATAGGTTTATAAGCCCAAGTGCTTAGATGAAGGCTCTTGAGCCCAGCTGTTTTTGCTAATGTGTTAATGATAAACAGGAGAACAGGGAAAGGCAATCTTTTTTTTTTTTTTTTACAGGTGCTGGGGAAGGACAAAGTGAAACAGCATTTTTTGTGCCAAATCCCCAGGAAAAGAACAAAGCAACAGTGTAGTAGCCACGACCTGATGCAAGGACATGTGGCAGCTTCCTGGCTCTGCTGCAGACCGTGTCCAAGGAGGGTTGATCATTCAAACAGGGACTCATCCCCATAGGACCCAGTGCTGTGACCCTCCACGGGACTTCACCAAGGAAGGAAAGCATAGCCCTGCTGGTTCCTGAGGTGGTCTGTCTCAGAGCAGGCTCCTTGCCCCTCACTGCACAGCGGGGTCTGCCACTGCTTTTCTCATCTCTCATTTGATCTGCTGAAGAGCTGACCGAGACCCTCTGGCAGAGGGCTGGGATGTCTCTAGACTGTCCTTYGTCCTGACAGTATCCCTGTCAGCTGCGCCCTGGCTGCTCTTGGCGCTTAGCTCCTGCTAAGGTGGACTGGCTGTCCCGGGACATCATGTACCACAGTGCCCCTGGGGTCTCTGCCCTGCTGGGAGATCCCTCTCTACCAGCCAACTGATCCTGCACTGCTGAACCAAGGCAACAGCCTCGATTCTGGAGGTATAGAGAGTTATTGAGTGTTGCCGGCTCTGTCTGGAGGGCCCTTCAGAAGAGATCTGCCTAACCCATTGCCCTTGTTCCCGTCCCAGTTCTGCTGCCATGCCTCTACCAAGAGGAATGTGAAGTGTATGTATGTTAGGGCCACGCAACAGCCTGTGATTTCTAGGAGAAGCCAGGCTGTCCTGCCAACCCTCCCAGGTGGGACATCACATCAATGGGCTGCAAGAGTCTGCAGCATTCCTCCCTCCTCCAAGGAGCTGGTGCCACAACATCATCTTGTTTCAGGGAATTCACTAACCCTTGCAGTTTGTGGTGCGGCTCTGTGGCTGGTCTAAAGTCACTTGCAAGCTGCGGAGCAGCTAAAACAGATGCTGGGCTGGGTTCTGCTCTCCTTCCCCTACTTGAGCCTGCAGTTCATTGCTCCCACGCTGCACATCCCTGCCTGCTCCATCCTGCACCTCATTAGGGGCCCCGTGCTGCCTCCCTTGAAGTTAATTGCTGATTCCCATTGACTGCCTTGGAGGCAGATCCTGACCATGAAAAGATTGTCCTCTGAACCAAATCCCACATCTGAACATGCCTGAACTCTGGAGACCTCCAGTCCCCAGCTGGAGCTCTGGTGTTGTGCTTTTGGCACAAACAGGCAGCACAAATGTTGTACAGGTGCCAGCCAGAATAAAGTGATTTCTAGAGATGTCTCTGATTCTTTCACTGGGCTTCCCTTCACACTATGGCTTAGAGTAAATACCAGTTGGATACCTGATATATATCCCCAGTTCTTAGAAATGTAGATTTTTTTAAGTATAACCTCTGCTAGTAAAATGTCCTTGATTTAGCTCAAAGGTTCCTGATTTTATAAYCCCCCCAGTGTTTCCTGTACCAAAAATTCAAATCAAATTAATATTTACTCATTGACTGCTGGAAAAAACAACAATGTTCTCTCTTATTTTTCCTAGTGCATTTTCCTTAGCTCAGAGAAGTTCCTACTCTCTGCTTATGCCTAAGATAGTGCATGCCCAGTACTTTAGACGCATCTCCATGCTGAGTGGTAGCAGATTTCTCTATTTCTACCAGGCACTCCATACATAGAAGGAATTGTATGTAGGTACAGCATTTAGAATAAAGTCTTTCACAAATGGAGAAAAATGGACTCATCCTGCAACATCCCTGGACATCTATGTTCACAGTTATCAGRAGTTCACCCCAGAAGACAACAGAGAATATGGTCTGAGTGTAAAAGTACCATGTGTCAGGATAGCTTGCACTAACATGACCATGTAGCTGCATTCTATAACCTTGAAAATAGCGCCATCAGAAACCAGATTCCTCTAGTGTGGATGTAACTGAAACCTGAAATCTGCTGCAGTGTCAATTTTTAATGCCAAAAGTGACAGAGAAACAAGAAAAGTTGTGGCAGGATGTTGTGTGTTTTTGCTGTGATTCAGCAAAGCCACATGAAAAAAATCTGTGCAAAGATTTGAAATGCACCAAGCCAGAATCCAACCTGTTTGTTTTTCAAAAGCTTTGTCATTTCCTGGACAGTATCATTAAAGAGGGATTCAAGTGTTCAAAACTTACTCCAAATGTGGTATATTTTGCAATGCACCCTGGGGCTCTTTTTAAGTATGCACGTGCTTTGTGAACAGAGTGCTCTGCTCTTAGTTGGAACAGAAAAAGGACAAATCCTTCTAGGTTTTGCATTATTCACTCAGATCCACTTTTCAAGAATTTATTGCCCACTGTACCATGTCCCCAACATAGATCTGTTTGGTTAGTGCTATCTCAAGTGCTCACTCTGGATGGACACGAAAAGGTTTCTCTCTGCCATGGGGAACCTTTGAAGGCTGGAGCGTCCTGGTCTGAAAACCACTGTTATCTCCACCCAGCCTTGGAGGTATCTCAGCTCCTGTGCTTTGATAACCCTGGACTTCTACAGTTCTCGTGCTCCAGCCCTGAAGTGCTCCTGCACTGGAAATGAAGGGCCTAGACTTGGTCCAGCATGGGAATGAAGGGTCAAGACTTGGTCCATCACATGTTCCCTGCAACTTTGACCTAGCTTAAGTCTAGGGAAGATCCAGGAGCAGGCTGTGCCTCTTGTGGGGCACTGCTGGTGACACAATTCAGTGGGACATGCATGCACACAGATGGGAAATGGCTCCTCGGAAAAAATCCCTTTCCCATATCCCCATAATGTTCGAGCCTGACCTGGGGCTCCTTCAGTCTCTCCAGCTGCAGCCCTGCTGACATCAAAGACCTCATGCCTGCAGAGTCCTGCTGTGCTGCATTTAAAGACTATGCTCTTTCCTTGAATAACTTGTGATATGTGATTTTCTGTGGCTCTTCAGTGTCTAGTAATGTGGCTGAGCTCACACTGAAGATTTTCTCTTGATGGCAGCTCAAGGGTGGATCTCTCTCTCCTTTCCCAGACACTGATTTTATTGCAAAAATAAAAGATTTTTGACATTTTGACTTCTCTGCTGAGGCTGGTTGGAAGTGATCAGTATGTTCTAGCTGGCAACAGACAGCAAACAGGCAGAAGAATTGTATAAGCTTTTGTGATGAAAGTGAAAATATTTTGAAAATTGAAAACATTTACAAAGCAATTCTTCTATATGCAAGTTTTTATGAATTTTGTGTTTGCCTGCAATGGAAAAAATAATTCTGGGATTGTTCCTTTTTCTTTTTTTCAAAACAAATAAAAACACCCATTTCTATGTTAAAAAATCCAGATGAACATCCCCCACTTTAACTTTTCTCCTCTGAATACATGATGAATAGCAAGTAACTTTTTAAAAAGTGACAGAAATGATCTTTCCCCTAAACCTGGAAAAAAGAAACAGCATTTTCTTTAGAAACTGTTCGCTGTTGTAGTTAAAGACAGAGTAATTCAGTCCAAGTGGAAATGAAATGTATCTATGATGAGAAAAGTGTTACAGGAATCAGATAAAAGATAAACGCTACTTTTAAGGCCAAGTTTAAAAGTCAGTGCGCAGTCATCTTCCAGTAGACTTGTGCAGTCCCTGAAATCCCTGGGCCATGTATGAATCTGAGCCATAAACACTTCAGGGAAGTAACTGCCCTATTTTCTGAAAAGCCTGGTGCACTGGTGAATGTTGAACAAACATGAATGACAATAAATATGGATTTATTAATGATTTAGACTCTAAGCTCCTTGGGGCGGAGCATGTTTGCTATTCAGGGAGTTTAGGGCCAGAAAGAGCCAATAAACCCCTTTGACTTTCTGTATATATTCATTTTGGTGCTGTATTAAGCTTGCAGCTGACTAAATCTCCTGACCAAATTTCTCCCTCTGTGAGGTATTCGGAGGTGGGGATGCAGCATCCACCTTTTCTCTGTCCGATTGTGCCTGGTTTTAGCCATCCAAACCCCATGCCTCCATTCCCATTGACTCAGCTCATCCATTTTCTCCCAGGAGGGACCTTTCACAGGGCTCCTGCTCTCCCATGACCCGGGGCGGGAATGTGCATCAGGTCCTGATGCCTGTCACCCCTTCGACTCCTCTTCTGTGATGTGGAGCTCACTGTTGCCAGCTGCTGCCTCAGGGTACCGCACCCTGGCCGTTCACCCCTCTTTGGGCCAGCACTTACTGCGGGTCCAGCCCAGCCAGAGGTACGAGGAGCATCCAGACAGGACGGRCGCAACCCAATTAAGTGGTTGTTTGTGTGGTGGCACCTTGTGACTCAGGAGCTCACGTTGCCTTGACTGGTACAACGGAGAGACCGTAAGGTGAATCTCAGGTAGATTCCTTCTGCAGTAAATTAGCACCGTGCCAGAGGCTTGCCGGCTCCATCCCTCCAAAGCAAACTGTTCCCAAATAGACTTTCTCTTGCTTTGCTCCAGGCTCTTCCACTTGCATTTCTGGTCAAGGTGGCCCTTCACCCATGTACCTGAAACACCCTTCTCTAGTCTAGACACCTCCAGATATAAATACAAATGTATTTACCCTGGAATTATCTGAAAACAACTAGCCCAAGCCTTCTGACAGCCGGCGTATCCATGAGAACTGTGCTCTCGCCAGTCTGCTCTCCCAGGAGCAGGCAGCTCTGGATATGCTTCTCCGTCTTCACGGCAGGCCCARTCCACCTCTTTTGAGGCCAGCCATGCCTGTTCTGTGAGGATCGCATCTGCTTTGTGTTTCTGGGTCCAGGTCTCCATCTTCCAGAGCAGGCTCCTGCTCTGATCATATCACCAGAAGGACCAGGGTGGGAAGGCCCTCAGCCCTTTGCAGATCGGGACACCTTAGACCTGGTCAGGAGCAGAACAGCAGGCTGAAAATAGGGGCAGAAATCAGTCAATCTTCCCTCTGTTCCTAGTGCAGCACAAGGCTTATGCACTGCCTAATTCCCCAGCGGTTCGAGAGGTGATGAGTGTTGCCAAGGCCTCCGGCTGAAGCAGATTTCCCTCCAGGCACAGAGGAAAGCCCAGGGGAGGTAACCCCTAACACCCCACGGACGGCTCCAGAGTCAGTCCCCAGCACTTACAGGAGGCTGGCTTGGCTGCCGCTCCAGTTTGATGTCTGCATCCGCCCCTTGCTGCCGCTGGGTACAGGGATGCACTTGCCATCCTGGTCCCCAGCAGCAGGCCGAGCAGCACGACCTGCGGTATGACAGCTCTAACGGCCACGTTAACAGCCGAGAGGCGCTGGGAAAATCRCTCTGGAAAAGCAGCGCCAGGCTGCAATTCTGCAGTGACCCATTAATCCATCCCCAGGGGGAGCTTAAAGTGACATATTTGGAAGCAGGCAAAACTCACAAATGAGCTGCTGTAATAGCTGACCCCATGGAGGCCCTGGGCAGTCCCATGACACGCTCCTCTGCAAAGAGGGTATGATGAGACAGGCTCTGCCCTGACACGGGAGCAAGCTGGGAACATCGGCAAGGGGCTCTGGTCATGCCTGGGTTACACAGCCTGGAGATAAGCCCCTTCTGGTATGCCGGCTCTCCCCACCCCCTATGCGTGCTGCATCAACCATCTCCTCCTTGGTGCCTGCCGTGGCCCGAGCACATTCTTCAAGATTTAATCACCCTGTTGATGGGGGCCAGTTTCCCAGAGCAGTGAGACAGGCCAGCATGTGGAGAAGAAGGAGAAGGAGAAGGAGAAGGAGAAGGAGAAGGAGAAGGAGAAGGAGAAGGAGAAGGAGAAGAGAGGAGAGGAGAGGAGAGGAGAGGAGAGGAGAGGAGAGGAGAGGAGAGGAGAAGAGCTGTGCTCTGGGAGCAGGCAAAACAAACTGTTTTAGGTCCTCTACACGGCACTGGCTAGGCTATTTATAAGGTCTGAGGTCAGGATCTCTGGATCTAAACACACTCATTTCTCCCTCATGTGCTAATGGATCTAGGCTCCAGGGTGCTGAGCTAAACTTCCAAATACGGCCGGGTCCCCAGAGGCACTGAGCCGCCCCATGAGCCTGGGCTTACCCCCTTCCTGTTCTCTGGGGCTTGCACACAAAGGGGCCTTAGAGACAGCTCAGGATTAGACCAGCTCACAGGGCACTGGGATAGAGGCCAGGGTCTCGGCCCCGGCTGCCCTGTTCTCACTAATGACGTGATCCTGCCCGCAGGGATGGAAATCCCATKCCCCAAATTATTTTCTCGACGGTTCCCTTCCCTAGCAGGAGAGGGGAAAGGAGATCCAGTGTCCCCTTGACCTGTTTGGGACTTGGCCTTTCGGCGAGGAGCTATGCCTCACCTCTGCTGCACGATGGGTGTTTGCTGCCCTCCTCCAGGCCACTCTTCTGGCAATCCCAGCTTTAAGGCACTGGGGCTGGCAGCTGAACCAGCCTCCCCCGGCAGCGCTGCGGCTCCTCATCCTTCTCCCAAGCGGATGGCCTCAGCGGCCAAGGCACAGCCCCTATATGCCGGGCAGYGAGACTCCCGGCTCCCACTCACCCATCCGTTTGCTCTGCTCTAGTAAAAGCAGGTGTGGGGTGAGACAAAGCAGAACACAAACACTGTGTTAATACTGGCTGGCGCTAATCAAAAGCTGATGTTGCACAGCCTGGGCAACAAACATTGCTGGGGATCTGTGGGAAAAATGGGATCCACATGGCAACTCTCACTCCAGCTGCCACCTTATCTCCTGGAAATGTTATCTCGTGAAAACTTGGGCTGGAGCTATTTTATTTTCAGCTGAGTAAAAATGTGCCAGTTATACATTTATATATTAAGGCACAATCTCCTGGGAAATTAATTTGCCTAACAGCAGAAATTCTGTCATCACATGCATCAGTCAGTCTGGGAATGGGGATCTCCAGACCAGGGCCCTGAAATCAGGGGAATGGCTTAAAATAATAATCACAGGAGGATGCGCAAGACTGAGCAAATTACCAGAATTTCTTCCCAACTGTAGCTGTATTTAAAGGCATTTCATGGTTGAAACATAAATGCAAAGTCAGAATCTTGGCAGGACTCCCATCTCAGTGGATTACCCCACAGAGAGGAATGGGCTCAGCCCACGCACACAGCATGCCCCAAGAGCGGGGCCAGCAGCCCAGCCACGTAGCATCCTCCAGGGGACATGTCCGCTGTGCAGGAATGTGGGACGGAAAGGGACCACTCTGGCCAAGGTGGGTACAGTCCCCTGCTATTGCCCAGGCAGCCCCAGCACAGACTCCATCCTAATGGCACTGAGCTCTGGCTGCAAGCCCTCGTCTTCACTGCTCTGGCTGTGAGGCTGTGCCAGAACCACATGACTGCAGTGGTCAGAAACATTCTAATTTCCAGCCTAAATGTACCCCGGCTAGTTGTTCCCTTCTGTCCCGGTGCCAACATTGTCTTTTCACTTCATTAGGTCTCCTCTTCCCTAGTCTTTATTCCTGGTATTTATACATGTGATTTGGGCCCCTTTTGATCTCCTTTTGCCTAGGCTAACTAAATCCAACCAGTCTAGTCTCTGTCCTGAATCAGGGCCTCCATCCCCTGCTAGCCCAAAACTCCCAGGGACCTGTGTAACATAAACTGAAGGCTGAATCCTGGCTATCATTACATCCCTACCATTTGGTGAGGCTCAGTCCCCTCTACCACTTGCTATGACTCCAGCAGCATGAGTGTATGGGCCCACRAGCTCCAGGGATGCACTTCTCCCAGCACTGCTCTGCTGACTTCCTCTGCATCACTCGCCYGTGTAGCCTGGGAGTCCTTCTCAGCAGATGGTCCGTGTTTGTGCAGAGATGGGGATGTGCATCTCTGCTTCAGCGTGACAGCTCCAGGCATCTACAATAAATAGGAGAATTCCTTGGGGAGACCTTCAGTACATGGTTTCAGAGCAGAATCCCTGGAGTGGACCGGGAAATGCTCCTTTGCTCCTTGCCTTGGCATCCAYGCTGCCTTTCCAAAGCTGACTGCAGACCCCGACCCTGACAATTTCTCGCCAAAGCACACAGGAACATGCCTTGCCTGATYTTCCAGCAGCTTCATTGCCTGCTAGCAGAGCCAAAGGTCCCTCTGACTGCTTGTGTCAGTGTGACCCACCAGTCAACATGTGTTACAACATAGGGCTTGGGCTCAAGCCTCAGGAAAGGCCRTGGCTCTGGCTGGAGCCAGTCCAGCTCTCACTGGGTCAGCTGGATCACTGCACTCCTAGAAGTCACCCTGAGTCTGCCAGCACCTTTGAGCCTGCTGCTCAGCTGGTGTGGTGGCATGGATCCGCCCCATGGGTTGGATGTAGCTCAGCAAGAGCAGCCAAACCGCGGGGCTGGGGGTGGAAAGGATTGTGCACTGACCCCAGGGATGACCAGCCGTCTCTCTCTGGCAGCCAGCTGACTTGGACAGCAACCACCCCAGGAGGTGCTTTGGCATGGAAACCCAGAGCTTCTCCAGAGGCCGGGGTGCTCATGGTGGCGATTCCTGCAGAAATGGGCACGGGACAGAAGCAAAACCTAATCCTCCCCTCTGCTGTGTGGCCTGGCAGGCACACTGAGTAGGAACCATGGGCTCACTCACCTAGGGCACTGCAGAGCCTGGTGAACCCCCAAAACCCAGCTCCCCCTGTACATGTTCTACAGAACCAGGTGTAGAGCATCTCCCACTTGACCCAACTCACTGGTTACCACCTTGGATCTACAACATCATGCCAACCCCAGGCTGGAGGCTGAAAAGCAAYGGAGACGTTGATGGACCCAAGCCCCTCCAAAACCAAGGAGGCTGTGCTGGCTCAGCRGGCAGGCACAGGGGTGCCTGTCACTCCCCAGCCTGGCTCGCAGCGCCCAGGAATTCCCTGCGGGCTGATTCACATGTCCAGGGAGCCTGTCCAAGCCAGGGGGATGTTGAGCGCCTGGCCGCAGAGCCGCCTCTCTGCAATTTGGCAGCCTGGATGGCCTGCCTGATGGCTGCCAAGTCACGTGGCGGCCTTTGCTGCCCAGACGGATATGTCTGCGTGGAGAGAGAAGAGGGGCATGCAGACTGGGGGTGGCTGAAGAAAGAGCTCAGGAGATCAGCAGGACATTTTAAGGCTTTCTGCCTGATTTTTCTTTCAGAAAGCAGAGCACAAGATCTCACTGCAATGGGGGCCCTGCTCCCTTTGGGTCTGAGGAAGAGAGGGAGGTTTGGAGCCTGTTTATTGACTCGGGAAGAGCATCCACATGCTTCTCAGGCACGCTGGCTAGCAGGGCTGGAGCTGGGGATGCCCAGGARCAAAGAGCCAGGCCTGGCAGGGATRTGGCAGGGCCACAGACCCCCTGTGATGCCCAGGGAGACAGAGGCTCCAGCCCCAGCAATGCCTGGGTGCTGGTACCCCGTCATCACAGCACTCCCCACAGGCAGCTCCTGGCACCCAGCACCATGCAGCAATCAGCCACAAGCACCCATGCAGGAACCCCTAACACCTTGCTCAGCACAGGTCACCTTTCTGCAGTGATGGCTCTTGCTCTCCAGCCAGCCTGAGCCAGAGGAACTGGGCCCTGTCTTCACACCTCACCACCAAGTAGCTCCTATTTATATGTGTGCTGGAAGGGCGCCAGGAGGAGGATCATGCACTCGGCTTCCTGGTGGACTGGGAGAGGGCTGAGCCCTGTGGGGAGAGGGCGGTGGCAGATGGGTTCCCTGCAGCGGGCCCAGGAAGGGAGTCCCATCATGGGGCTGCTGTTTGCAGTGGCTCTGATCCAACGGTGAAGGGCAACACAGAGTGTCCTAGGCGCAAGGAGATGCGTTGCTGGGAGCAGAGAAGGGCTCAGATTGCAAATCAGAAAGTGCACGCACAGTGGCAGGCCAGGTCCTAGGAACATTTTGCCCTTGCCTCGAAGGGGAACGGTGCCTGTTTTGCCACAGCAGCAGAGCCAGGAGCCTTGGTAGGCCCAGGCGTTTTCCAGGCAGGGTGATGGGGCAGGGCTGGATGACAGGAGGATACAGCAACAGAGGGGTGATTTGTGATGCCCAGGGAGGAACAGCCAGGGAAGGGGCTGTGGCCTCAAGTAGGTGTGGAAAGCTGCAAAACCCAGTACACTGGCACACCCAGGACTGGAAAGGTGGGGCTTTAGGCCAGGAGCAGGTCTAGGGAGCTGGGAGAGATACACGGCAAAGCCAAGAGGAGGGTGGTAGGGGGCTGTCGGGCCCTGAGCTGCCCCACTGGAGCAGGAGAAACCAGTGCATCTATCCATGCAGGGGGATGGGGCTGCGGTGAGGCATGCTGCCCAAGTGGGCACTGCGATGCGCCCCTGGCTCTGTGAGCAGCAGATGGGTGTTGCAAAATCCAGGCAGCTTTGGCTCTGAGTTTCAACTTGCTGGTCTTTTAAGATGGCTTGGGTTGTGCTGAGTGCTGCATTTGGCTTTACCAGGGCTCGTTGCTCAAGTGCTTACAGATCCCTGTGACTTCTGCCCTCCTCTGTCATTACCCGCATCCATCAGGGAGCACAGCCCCAACCCCCCCCCCCCCCTTGCAACAGGCTAGCACTGCCCCACACAGAGCACGGTGCAGCCAGCCCCAGCGAAGGGCCAGGGCCTGTCCYGGGAAAGCTGCAGCCCCAGACGCCGGCTCACACCCTGCTGCCCACATATGTGTTCACCTAGCGATGAACGCCCTGACACAGGCCAGACGGCGGGTGCCATCACCCGCAATTTGGATTACGACAGTGGCGGAGCTGGCAGGTGCAGGCAGGCCCTGCACACAAGGCTGACACAGGCAGGGAGGGGCGGCTGCACACCATGCTCACGATGATGCTCACCCATCTGAAGCCTTCCACTCCCACCACCTCCCTGCTGACAGCRGAAAGCCGCCTCAGTCTGACTCACACGGCCAGGGAGCCTGTGGCTGCCACGTGGTACCCAAAGCAACGATTGGGTCCTCAACTGGGCTGGTATCCCTCATATCTGCTCCTCTGGCCCCTTTCACACTCTGCAGCTGGGGCGCAGCATCAATCAGAGCAGCGGCGGCTCCACAGGGACTTGTCTCTCTCCTGCATCAGCCAGGGAAAGTTTCTCCCAGCCYCAAAGTGTGGGTCTGCCCCAGCACCGATCTTGTCCAAAGCCTCATCCTTCCTCAAGCCAAGCTGGAAAGCAGTGCAAAGCAATTGGCYCTGCATGTCCCCACTCTGCAGTGAGCCCTCATGGCCCATGCACTGCTCCAAGCTTGCTGCCTGGCATGGCCATGGCCCAGCCAGCACTGCAGCATGACAGCTTTTGGGGCAAAAATCTAGATTGGCAACCTTTCAGCCCTCTCCCATCGTATCAGCCCGTGGTAGGACTCAGGCACTGGAGGCATCAGCTGCCCCAGACAGGAGCTACCTCCTCGTTATGCTGTGGAAAGCACCTAGCACAGTCAGCCCCTGATGCTCAGGACACAGCTGCTCCGCTCCCTGCTGCGCTTATGCGGTTCCCAGCACTCCCTGCAAAGGGGAGAGGCAGGACGGGGCACAGAGGAGCGACCACAGTGCTTGGGGATGATAGAAACCTGCCTCGCCAGCTCCTTGTCCCCAGGATGTGTGTGAAGAGAGCGCTAGGCAAGTGGAGCGTCGCTATTGCTGCGCTGAGTGGCAGCGGTCATTCGCCGGGACAAACGTCGGGCCTGACTCAGGGTATTAGTCGCTGGCTCATGGAGCCACTGCCCAGCCTTGGGAAGGGACAGATTTTCCAGAGTCATCGTCCAAGGCTTACACCTGCCTGCACAGAGGTAAAGAAGAGGTCAGGGCCTAAATCCCTCCATGGGACTGGCCTGAGTCAGAAGGACTCTTCGGTCTCCCTAGCATTCAATGAATTGTCTGCGTGCAATTCAGCCTGGCCTGGCTCCACAGAGGCGGCCAGCAGTGGAAACCGAGCATCTGAATGCCTCTCTGCCGGTGTTAAGTGTCAGCGTCCCAGCCCCAGCAGCACCTCGGTGCCAGCCACACGACAGCCATACTGTGCCGCTGGGTGCTGACAGGGCTACAGCCCACTTAGACCCCACATCACCACCAGCTTCCACCCAAGTGACTTTATTTTTCTGCATCTCAGTGTGACACAGGCACCAATGTCCCTTGGGCAACAGAGCTCCCTGGGATGGTGTTTTGCCAGGCAGAGGCAGCCAGAGTCCATGGCATGGGGATGCAGGGTTAGCCGAGGTCAGAGTTAAGGTTATTTGTGGGCTGTCTGCCAGCGTCCCCGCAACGGCCTGGGTAGAAACCCAGTGGCTGCGTCCCTGCTTGGCTCATGAACTTATGCAGCCAGCACCAATGCTTAGGAAAAGAAATGGTGGGAGAAGAACCTGGACATCTCCCCAGGTCCACACCCCCTCCCACAGTTTCCCCAGCAAAGCACCTGCCACCAGGCCTGGCCCTTTAGCCCCAGTCCAAAACCATCCTACTTTTTATTGGACGAGTAACCTCCAAGAGCAAGACCTCCCTTCAGCAGCCATGCAACCCCCAGAAACCTCAGTCRCTCTCTCTCCACCCAGCTCTTCCCTTTTAAACCGTCCTTAAGCCCTAAGCACCCTCAAAAGGGAGGGCAATAGCTCTCACTCCTTATCCGGAGCTCCCACTGCCAGTCCAGCTGGATCTGGTAACCAGAGGGGCCGTCTGGTCCCCAGCCAGGATCAGCTGAATGACAGAACCACCTCCCTCTGGGGACAGCTCTCCCGTGGCACTTTCACTGCCTTTCTCTCTTCCCGGCATTGCAAATAAATTGCACCTCTTTCTCCAAATCTACAGGCTTCCCTTAAGCCTCCAAATGTTTCTGAGAGCTTTTATCCTTCCCTCTCTGCTCCAGCCCCAACTGTTAGCACGTATTTACAGTCCTCACTGCAGCTGTGCAGAGTGCGCGGGTTGGATTCGGGTGTTATTATCTAGCCGAGTAATAATGCAGCCGAATCCCCCTGGGTTTAATGAATAAATTCAGCCTGTTTTCTCATGGAGACACTCCCACCATTGAAAGCACCCGAACTGAGTTGTCGGCAGCTTGATTTATAGCCAAAAACACCAAGGCCACGCCAGCCTCTTCTCCTTTCCTTTTTCTTAAGCGCAAAACCATTCGGCGGGCTAACGGAGGATTTGCACAGAGGGAGGCCAAGACGGGCAGATGCTGCTGGAAATAACGGGGCTTTGTCGTACCCAGAAGTTCAAGTTTCGCACGGCAAATAGGGACTTGCAGAAGCGCRAGCCCTGAGCAGAGCTGGGAAGTGTGCTCCCGAGCAGCTCCAAGGGCTGATGTAATAGCAGCCTTGGAGCTGGCTTGCTCGCCACATACCTAATTTTCCCATATAAGGCCAAGGAGAGCAATAATTCCCCTGGCAAGCAGATCAATAAAAACAGATGGTGGGCTTACAATTAGAGATTAAGCACATACCAATCCAGAACAAACAGGCCATAAATCATACATGAAGGAGGGTATTTATAGTTTAGATCACATTCCTTAATTAATTCAAAATGGCCCAGAAAAGAAAATAATATAAAACTGCTCTTTTCTGCTTTGTTCTTGCCTTGATTTTGCAAAGCTGCATTCTTTTCTTGGGACAAGGGAAGAGAAGGGGATGGGGTAGCCACAGGAAATATGCTGGTGAGATGATCCATCCCTGGCTTCTGGGAGAAGAAGGTGAAAGCTGAGGAACTGGAAGGGCTGAGGAAAGAGAAACACGGAGCAGGCAGAAAAGCTCCGGTGTGCCAGCAGGGTGAGCGTTGTGGGATTTAAAACAGTGTATGCAGGGAGGGGGATTGATTGGAGTATTGAATTCATCCACTCACCTTCAGCTTTGCAACACGCCTTCCTGCAGGCGCATATTGCCTGCGACGCAGCCCCGGGGCTGGCCAGTGGGACTGGACGCTCTCACGGGCCCTTGGGGTGAGATGCAGGGGCTTCCCACGCTGTGGCTCTGGGGGTGTCTCCTTGGGACCGATGCTGTTAGGCCACGAGCGATGATGTCCTGAGCCCAGTTCAAGATGATTTGTGCCAGTACCTCCTTGGGCCGGCATCTTCTTGTGCCTCGTTAGCTGAAAATGCAGCTCCCTGGTGCCTCAGTGGCTGCAGCCTCTGGTAGTGCATTCCTCACCAGGCAGGATTCACCTGTCCCCTCTCTGCTGGACAGCAAAGAGCTGGCTGGAGGTCGCACTGCCTGGGGCACCTCCGGGAGTTCCTGAGTCCTGCCTCAGCCCCAAGGGCCTGCTTCCAGCCTGCCTCACGCCACCCTCCCTTGCCSCAGCTCAGGTGTTCCCTCGAGGACTTGTCCCACCTCCGTGGTGCTCAGCARAAAGACTCCCACCGGTGTCTGGGCCAGGAGCTGGGCCTGCACAGCTGCCTCAGCCTGGGGCTTGGAGAGCTGCATGGCCCGGGGAAGGACGTCAGCACCTGGCCGCTTGAATGCGGGGGACAACATGTGACTGGTGGCCTCACGGCATCCCCAAGGGATGTGTGTGCTGCCTTCCCGCTGCTCTCTGGTGTCCTGTCACTGGCTGATTCCCCTCGGGGGAGGACAGGGCTAACAGAGCATTTGACATTCACAGGAATGACCAAGGACATATTCCTCGCAGAAATTACCACACTAACTTAACCCACTCTSTAAGAATATAACAAGCTCCTTCTCTCCTGAGACTGCTCACAGAAGGTGAATGCAAAGTGATGGAGAGAAAGACCAAGGCAAACTGATTAACTCCTAAAATAGACCTGTGCCTGAAGTGTGGAGGAAGGGTCCTGCACTTTTGAAAATACCTCTGTGGCTTTWATCCAGACCTTCAGGATATTTAGAAATTGTCCTTAGCTTTAATGGCAACAAGGTGCCCAAGGCCCCTGGGAGGTCTAGGCTTTAGGAAGCCACGTGTCACTGCAAGTCCCACTATTAAGTCTCAAAAGTATGTTGAGAGGATGGAGAGAGGTTACTTCTTTATGAACATGAAGGACTTCTCTGCCTGGATGTGAAAAGAGCTACGCTGAACAGAGGATGATATGGGGTGATGGCAGGCTGGGGGGGAAGATGCAGAGCTCGCCTATGCCCAGAGAGGGATGTCTCACCTCACCTCCCCTGCTCCCTCTTCCTCTCCTCTGTCCTCTATCCTCTCTCCCAGAGCGGCCACTTCCTCCCTTGCTTCCAGCTCTGGTGATTATCACCTTCTATGTCCCACTTGCTGACCCACCAGAGAGCTATCCACATCTGTGTTAGCCAGGTTAGTTTTCTACCAGGCTTCTGTTTTGAATAGGTCTGCAGAGGGATCAGCCAGCGCTGATCCAGGCTGCCCGCAGCCACATCCTGAAGTCCTGTTCTGCTTTCTTTCATTGCTTTTCTGAATGAACCAAACCACTTGGGGCTCTGAGGATCCCAGGAAGGCCAGCAGCTGGGGTCAAGCAGTGTCCTCGGCGTGCGGTGCAGCTYGGGGAGAGTGGGCATCCTGGCACCCTGCGGACGCAGAGCAGAGAGAGTAACGGCAGCGCTGGGCCCTAGGCAGCCCACCCGGAAAGGGGTGTCTCATTGCTACAGCCTGCTCTGCTCTGTCACAGGCAGGAGAGCAGAGAGCAGGACAGCCGTAAATATAAGACAAGCGCTTTGAAGCTTGTCCTTCCCTCCCTGTTATCTGGAGCATTGTCAAACAAGCAGGGCATGAAAGAGATTCCTGAGCTGATAGAGCTGGAGACCCCACAGCACAAGGAGCTGAGAAGGGGYCCAGGCAACCAAACGTGGTGCCAACATGTGGAGGAGCAGAGAGCACCCAACCATCAGCCAGCTGTCCCTCACCTTCGGCGTCTCCCTCTCAGCATCTCCTGTTCCCTGCAAATCAGGAAACAGGGATAAGGGGGCTGTGCTGGCCAGAGCTGAAGATGGTTACTCACTGACCAGAAGTGATTTGGGATAAAGGCCTGGAGCTGGARGAGTGCTGGCTAACTGGTACAGAATGGGAGTCCATGTCTGTTTGCTTAAACCACCAGTTGCACAAAGCAGCCCATTAGCACTGCGTGTACTGGGGACGTTGCAAGCAGCCTTTGAGGGTCAGTTCCTGAGGACAAAAGGGGTCCGATTCCACCAGAATGGGTTGTGCAGACTGGATCCAAACATTTCTGTGCTATTTAAAATCCCCCCCTGAACAGTACTATTTTGGAGGAGTTTCCTTCGCACTCTCCTCCCGCGTTTTCCCATGTGTGAGGCCTGCTGATCCCTTCCATAGGGCACCATGCCATCCCATTACATGAATGATAGCATTACAGATTGCCTAGGGTTTTGTTTTACTTCCACAGCCCTGGATTTGGTGGGTGTGGAGGGGGGCTGCAGACTTGAAGAGATGAGAAGTGATCCCAGCCATGACGCTCATCTCGTGATAGCGATCATGCAGGCATTCACTGAAAAGCAAGTATAATCAGCATGCAAAATAGGTTGTTAGCTGCCCTCTATCATAACCAATCTGTCGACAACCTAGGCACATGTAATAAATCAGGAGTTCAGATTATGAAGCTGTAATAACCATCTCCAAACTGTTGCTGCAATGTTCTCAGCAGGCCAGCTACTGTGTGGTGTCTTTCTAGACCTGTACCCAAAGTCACAGTGCTGAGCCTGCCGCAAGAGTGGTGATCAGAGCAGGTCATGGCCTGCCACCAGCTTGTCTTCGGGTTGCGAGCTTCAGTTCTGTGCTGTATTTCAGAGGGCTGCGAGCCAAAGAGGCTCCGTCAGAGACAGAGTGGGGTCCCCACACAGGATCTTCACAGTGGCGCTGGGGGCCGTTCTAGCAGCATTCGCATCTAAGCTCAGTAATATCTCTGCTATAAATGCACTGGTGGGGTCCAAGGTGCATTTGGCTCCCGGTTGCTTACAAAGGGTCCCCTGCATAAGGGCTGCAGAGCATGTGGGCATGGGGCAAACAACCCATTTGCAGATAGATGGGGAGGTTTTTGTGGGAGTTCTGTCATCTCCTTATCACACTTTACAGGCCCCAAGGATGAGGAAAACTTCTTCCAGGGCCTGTGCCAAGCATGTAACATGGACAGCCAAGCTGCAAAGCCCAGGAGCTTTCCCAGGAACTGTTTAGTTTACCAGAAAAGCTGTAACCCATATGCCCACCTGGCCCATACAGAGATGTCATTTTGGGAGGCTTTCTTCCAGCAGAGATAGGGCCCATAATTACTACTGCTGTCCTGGTTCAGACACCATTTGCTGCTTGTAGGACAGCTGCCCCCCATTGCTTCGGCTCCCCACCTTGAGCAGCCACCACTGTAATCCTCTCTCACACACACACAAACATACACACCTGCTCAAATTACTAGCTTCACAGATGAAATGCACCAAAGGATGCCTCCGTGTTTCTGCTGAGTGGAAGTGGAAATGGTTTAACATTGGTTTTGGTCTCTAATCAAAAGTTGATATATTTTTGTTCCCCGACCAAATCCTTTCTACATCCCGAACCATTTTCCCATCATTTGCATTTTGCTGTTCAAAGCAAAAGGACACTGAAGTCTTTTATGCAAAGTGATCACAAAAGTTAACACTATCAGTGGAGATTTTTCACCGAAAGTAAAATTTGCCCTGATCATCCCCATGGCTGGGACAAGTCCCTGTAAATGAGGAGCCTGTCAGACCAGTTGTTGGCGGGAACATTGGTCCCATAGCCTTGAAGCAAAAACAGTCCATAATTGTGCTCAGTGCTGTACAGATGCCTGCCCCAAAGAGCTTCTGGTCCAAGGAATACCATGGTGCATTTTATAACTGGGAAAGAGATACCCCAGTTGCTGCCCATGATATCATGGGGAACCGTTGTCATACATGGGAATCAAACTGAGCCAAACACAGAGATGTAGCAGCAGAGGGAGAATGGAGCCATCTCTCCCCACTGGGGCTGTCAAAGCCTCCAAGCTCCCCACAGGGCCAGGCATATGGGTTCATGCATACTCAGCAGCGCCTTACACTGGTCCATGCTCACCTTTTAGCTCCGAGCACCCCAGAGCATACAGAGACAGGTACGTCAAATGCATCCCAGTAAACCAAAACCATAAGTTTGTCTGCGTTTGACTCAAATCGCTCCTTTGCTTTTGCTGCTGATGGCTGCAGCCTGGACACAGAGTCCTTTTTTGACATAGAAAGATTTTGTTGCACCTTGAGAGCAGATGCCTGGTGCTGGATGTTTCCTCCATGACTTTTTTTCCCGTGAGCCTCATCCCACCTGCATGCTGTCCCTGAGACCTAACAGGACCCGAGGTATGTTCACAGCCCTGGTAGCAAAGCCATCAGCAGACTTGGGGCTCTGAATGCCAGCAGGGTCAAGTGTCCCGTCTACTTGCTTGTGGGGAGCCAAGGCTACTATCTGACTGCTTTCATCTGATATTAAATCACCCCAGGAATCCTCCTCCAGCAGTTAGTCAGCTTCCTCCTCCCTCCTGGAAAAAAAGCTGTTTTGTCAGTAAATGCGATAAAAATCTCCCCTTTATCTAGATTCAAGAAGAAGCTAAGCAAAATATTTACACAGGCCTCATGATATTGCACTCGCTGGGGCTTTCATAGCGTCCTGATTGCAACAGGTCCCCTTGAGCATCGCCCCAGCCCAGAGGGGGAAATCCCCGTGCCTGGGAGCCTCTTATACTCCCCACAGCGGCTGCTTTCCTGGGCTCGCCTTCACTGTCCTATCTTGCGCTACCTGCTGTGAGGATCCACATCTGCCAAGCAGCCGAAAGCTTTTCACATCTGTGGGAGTGGGGCTGGGGAGTGTGTTCACTCTCTCATCTGGCTGGGTTGGAGCAATTAAAAACAGCACGTTAAAACCTGCTGACGTGTACAGTCCTGGATAGGATATAGCATCTCAGACAAAACCCAAGTGTGGTCTGCCTGGCCAAATGTGGGCAGCATGGGTCCAGGCTGCCCATTCGGCTGCAGATCTGCTTTTGCACATCCCAAAGCCTGAGGCTGCCTTACTGTGTGGTCTTGCTCAAGGCATGTGGATACCCAGCAGCTAGCACCCATCTGGGTGGATGTCGAAATTTTACATTGCAGCTTCCCTTAGGTAGGCACACGGGAGTTTTTTCCGCTTTTGTTCACACTGCAAGATCTGGAGTGATGAAAAGAGCCAGGTCACTCAGCTAGAGCTGCTTAGAGGTTGTGCTGCCCCCATCCCTGCTCATGAACAACGCTCACGTAACAGAGACTGGCAGTAATATCAAACCTGGAGAAGTGGGCAATGCCCGAGGGGCCTCCCCGTTGCACAGACCTGCTTGTCCCCTCCCAGCCACCAGCCTACCGCAGTCCGACAGATCTCCACCCATCCCACCTGGTCCCACTGTACCCAACGGTTCAGCTGCTTCCACCAGCTGTGGTTCTTCCCAGAGATCCCCCTGCATAAAATGGCTGATTTGGCTGCCCCTTCTTCTTGGATTTGCAGAAGCGCTTGGTTAATTTTCCAGGTCATCCTTCCAGAGAAAGTGAATGCAGGCTGTCCCCTGCAACACCCTTCAGATGGTCACCGCTATCCCCACATGGATATGCCCAGAGATGCTTTTTGTGAAGCAGTAGCAAATCCTGACCAAGATCAGACTGAGCTCTTGTTTTTCTTTCGCCGATGAATTCACACACCTCCGTGTCCCCCACGGCATCCGGTTCTGATAACCTATGTCAGCAGATGGCAACTGACTTCGCTGGTACCGGTCTGTGATTTAACCATGCGGATTGCAGTCTGGCTCCTCTTTTGCATCCGTTTATGAGGCTGAGGTAATAGAGATTAGATGTTATGTCTCTAATTCCTTTCACTGCAATTTGCTTAAACATATTTGCACTGACATGTGGCCCTGCCCCTGCTTGGCCAGGTGAGACACATCTGCCAGAAATGCATTTCATTTGCATCCTTAGTAGCTGTGGTGGATCTGGGGAGGCTGTTTTAGGCAAGTGAGAATAAATACCTAGAACAAGGACATCCTTTAGTTTTGTTTTTCTAGACAGTATAAAGAAATCTGTGCTACTTTGCTCCAGGAGATAAGCTTTTCCTGTGCCATTGTTGCAGGTTTTTTTCATTGATGTACTCTATTTTTGGCATATTCAATAAGCCCTAACATCCTTCCCTATCTCAATGTTCACTGGAGGCCAGTTTAAAATACTTTTGGCCTTTATCTTAGCTTTTCCAATGTTGAACTGATACCATATATCCTTTATGCCTTATTTTTCTCTTATGAATCACCAACCTTTAAACAAGATCCTGTTGGGTATAAAGAGCCTCTGTTAAACAACTAACAGTGCTGGGCTAATAACACAGTGACTCCCTGCAGTCTCCTCTCCAGCAGTAGCTCTGGCACTCACAGTTTGCATCCTGTTGGAGTCTAGACGAGTCTCTTTTATCCAATGGAGAAGTATTAGTTCAAGCTCTGGACTTTGCTCCCCCATATTTTTATCAAATGCTCTGGAGGTGGATTTGAAACCACTAAATCTTCCCCTCTTAGCAGCCCATTTGCAGATGCAAAAGGTATTTCTGCAGTCTTGTGGGGGTAGTTTCACCAATATTGGTTTCCTGTTAATAAAGACATGAAATATTTGTGCTGTTTTCTCCTCCTCTGAGGATTTTGGCACCCCAGCATAAGTCATTGGTCTCTGCTTTTTTACCACGCTGTTGCAGAGAAGGGTATCCGTGTCCTCCTGGGATCTCACTGACTGATTGCTCATGGAGGCATTTGGTCCTGCTGCCAGAAGAACAAATAGGTTTGAACTGGACATGGACAAATTTCCCCTGGAAAGTTAAAGGAGATCCCAGCTCTCAGGACAGAGTGGATCTGACAAACACCGTAGCAAGACAAAAATACCAAGTACTTGGATGTCTCAGCTCTGCTATTGGTCTTGCTGGAATTTAAGAGCTTTGTCACCAAAGCCTGGTCTGGCACTGTCTGGAGGCTTTGCCTCCCCATGGACCTGTGTGGTGATCCCTRAACATTGCTCTTGCTGTTCCTTGCATGCGGTGGTTGTGGTCAATACTCTGAGCTCCTCAGGGTCCCTTTTCCCCAGGCTGGATCTTCCACGTGTGGGATCCCTGCCTCTCACCAGGCTCCCCATCTCCAGCCCCTGCGATGGGGCAGTAGGGACTTCATGGCCCAGGAGGTCTCTTCTAGTCTTATGCTCCTTTGTAGTTTTGTGCTTGTATCATATCTTCCAGGGAATGAGGCAGGTTTAATTAACTTTTGAGGGAGACTTGTACCTTGTGCCTGTTGCACATCTTTGTGTTTCAAACCACTAGACTGGAAATGTGGTTCCAAACACTGCTCACCACATCAAGGCTTTTTGTATCTCTCCCTCATCAGACAGGGCTGCTGCCATACCCTCATCCTTATCCTTTACACTTTCTTGAAATAACTTCTCACTCAGGCACGTTATTTCCATTATAGAAGATTTATTCTGTTGTCTTTGTATTTTTGATTTAGCCTTAGCCCAGCAGCTCTGGCTGCTTTAAGGGTGGCTCATGCTCATGAATCATGCTCTTCTATGGTTTCTTTCCAAGTCAAAATATCACCTGTATAAAACCAAGTTCCCCCAACACCATTAGAAGCTGTTTTCTTTTTCTTTGCCACCTCCAAGTGCTGCCTACCACCCAAATGGCAATGAGGTCAGTGTATCCTATAGGAGATCTCATTCCATGTGGAGGTTGCTCTTGTTTTTCCAAGCATACCTGCCAGAGCCCTGCTAATGCATGAAACGTAAGAATACTTGGCATGAGTCACCTCTCCCAGAATTTTTCCCCTTGAAAGCAGTGGAAATATTCCTCCTACATATTTAGTTCTTCAGGTCTGGGTGTGAGTGGAGAGTTGTGTCAGCTGCTTTCCCGCGGTGATCACCGCACACATCCACCCTTGCGTGGGTGTCCAGAGCGACACGTCGCCTGGCTCTTCGCTTAGCCCTTCCTGGGGGGATTGTCTGCGTCACCGCTGGGCTATTCTACCTCTTCGCACGGAGCTGGGTGTTTCTCTGTTCTGGGAAAGATGTCTTCAAACTCCTCCTTTATAATTGTAGTATCTTCCCTCTCCATCTAGTAAATGTTCTGCTGTGAAATCTTTGCTCTCATCACTTTTAGCCAACTTGTAGGAACTGTTCTCCCTTATAATACTCTTAGCTGTATATTTTTCAGTGAAAAAAAAAAAAAAAAAGGAAAAGAAAGACAGTGGCGTCCAGAGTAACTAATGGTTATTCATACAGGCTTCGTTTGTGGTGTCCGAAGGAGCTCAAATTCAGAGATGGCAGAGCTTTCTTCTTTGGGCCTCCTTCCTTGCAGCAGTTCACAATCATTCCCAGGCTAGGAGAGCCCTGTCCATCCAGAGGTTTCAGTGAGGATCGAGAATATTTGCTTGCCCAAGGACAAAACTGAGGGTCGGATTTGTGCCCCAATCTCTGTCACAGTCTGATTTCATGCTGGGGCTTGGTTTGCCTCTTTGCCAGACTACAAGACTGACTCTCAGCCCCAGCCTGGTCATTACCTTCTTGCCTTTGCTGTTTTAAAAGCATCTCCCACTTGTTTCATTTGCCTGCTGAGTGCAGGATACCTGAGACTTCTGCAGGAGCTTCATTGTTGGCTTTCATTGAGTTACACGAAACCTGTTGTGTCAAGTGCCWAATTCAAGCTGCCTCTGCCTCTGCCTTCCTGCTCGTCTCCATCACTTGCAGACGCAGAAGGAAGCAGCGTTTAAACTTCCCAGTAGCCTCTGCACTTGCAGATTTTCTCCCCCTGGGCTTTATTTGCTCCATTCTTCCACTCCAAGTATTTTCTTAGCTTGTTTCCTCCTGATCCCATGGGAGGCTCAGCAGCCTCAGAGCCAAGGATTGTGTCAGAGAGCTGCTTTGATCTGATGGCTCTGCTCTAATGCATTGGTACCATGTAACTGGAGAGCATCTTCAGCAATCCGGAGACCCTGGGCACTGTTTCACCACTACACAGTCCTGTGTGAGGAGCGAGGCAGTGTGTGTGGGCACGTCTCCACCACAACCGCAGCAGGAGCAGCCTGGCAATGCCCTGGGTGCTCTGATGTGCTGGGCACACGCAGCACTAATGTGCTGGCCTTGGGCTGCTTGGGCATCCCAGACCTGCTGGAGGCCAGTAGCTGGATCCCAGCAGCCTTTGTCTGGAGACAGTGCTCAGCAACGTGGACATTCCTACAGCATAACGGCAGGCCAAACTGGCTCATCCAAAACCTCCTGGCTACCCATGACACTCTGGCCTCATCCACTCGCCTGGCTCAGACCCAGCACCTCCATGTCCCTTGGCCACATCCCTCAGAGCAAAGGGTACAGTCAGACCCTGCCCTGCCCCTCTCGGGTGCACAGAAGATTGGCTGGCCCTTTTCCAACACCATCCCTGCCCCTTGGCAACTGCAGAGTGACCAGCGGGGCTGTCCCCTGCGAGCAGCCTTTGGTCCTAGAAACACCACAAGCTGGGATCTGGCTAGGAGTCAGCACAGATTCCCAGACAAAACGCTTCTCGCGCCTTCCCATGTYGCGATGAAATCACCCATCAAAAGGCAAGCAGCAGTGCTTCCACTGTCAGCCAGACGTCTGCTGTGGGCTGCAGGAGGGGAAAGAGCTGGGAAAATAAACATTTCTTCCTGCGCACATCCCCCAGCTGCCGGGAGGATGCCATCCCTCCTAAACCAAACCTGTCTTAATGATCCCAGCCGTGAGCTAGGCCAGCTCAGCTCCTGGGCCGTCAAATACGTGCGTGTCCCCAGTTACCAGGTAGCAGATCCACCTCCCAGGTAGCGACTTGGGAGGCCGCAGGCACAACCTGCTTTGCCTAATCCTGAACATGCTTGAAATAGGAGGTTGTCAAGGGTTGAGAAGGGGCAGAACGGGGATGGAGAGAGGAATTCCTGGGAAACCCAGGGTGAGCACGGCCAGAAAATCAYAGAGCCCAGGAAGWTGAATAGGAGAAAGGGAGAACAAGYRCAAAAGAGTTACGAGATTTGGTCCATCAGTACATGGACATCCCCTCCTGGCAAGGCCCAGGACAATAGCRCTGATGAGGCCCTGTCCAGRAAAATGATGATAGGCAGGCGAGGCGGCTCCCCTCCCCGCCCATGCTAGAGCTCCTTAGCAAGGAGAGGCCAGAATAGCACCATAACACTGGGGGAGACACTTCTGGGGACCCTCCTTCCCAAGGACACTGGGGTYGCTAGTGTCATCCGGGCACAACCTTTGGATTTTAGCTCTGCCCCTGCCCTCCCATCTGCCCAAAGATCACCCAGMTCCTAGCACCCAGGAAGGCCTATCACCTCCCACATACAATGTCTCTTTGTTTAAGGAAGATTTTCAGCTCCTAGAAGGCACAAGTCTGCTCCTTAATATATTACAATTTAACARGCTTGGACAAAGCAGCTTCAAGTTTCACTTGGGGGGATTCAGTGAAAGCTCTGATTTATCACGTTCTGCATGTAGTACTTCCTGAGGCCTAACTCAAGTCTTGTGTCAAGTGTCGGCCCCAAACGATGCTAAAAATGTTCCCCTCTCTGTGGTCACTGAACTGAGTGTGACTCATTGAGCGGGGGGGGGACCACAGCATTTCACAGGGATTTTGTGCCTTCATCCAGGATCCCCAAAGCCCTCTGCAAACATTCATCACCCCTCCAAAACACTGCTGCCATTTTAGAGAAGGAAAAAATGAGTCGTGGGACAATAAACTGACTTGTCCATATTCCTTCTGGAATGGGTCCAGAGCGCCCTATGGTATGGGAATTATGGGGCCCTCTCCACTTCTGAGGTAGCAGATGAAAGGATTTTGCCACAATTTCCAAAGGATTTCCAGTAACGGAGCACTTCTAACAAGGCAGACAGCAATAAACCAATTGTGTTTTYAAGCCAGAGAGTTATCTGAAATCCCTGCTGCAGCTTCCAGATATTTTTYTTGCTGATCCTGTACTTGTCTCAGAGCTCCCAGGATGCACCTGTGATGCACAGTGAAATACACTGATTACTGACCTGGAACTGGTTATGTTTAGGATCATGAATTTATGCTACAGGGTTCTTTCAAGYTAACTGTAACAGCCTTGATTAATCCTTTATTTATGGAGAGCAAACCTGGGTAGTAACAATGGAGGTGAGGAGGGGTCAGGACTCCTAGATTCAATTCCTAGCTCTTTAGCTCTGCCATTGACCCTAGACATGACTTAGCAGAAGAAGGCAGGCCTGGTGGTTAAGATATTAAAYTGGGATTTAGGAGATCTGCATCTGATTCCTGGCTTTGTTGCAAATTCCCTGGGTGACTTCAAGTGTCTTAAGCCACCATCCCAGTCCCACAGCAGTCAGCAGGAACAAACACCTGTTTAAACCTAAACCTACGCAGCAGCATTTCCAGGATCAGGATGATCTCTCTTGCCAGGGATGAGGCCACTGCTCTGCCTTCCTAGCATTAGCGTGAGTCTGTTTTAGCTGTGCCAGTGCAGAGCCTGAGCCCAGGCTCAGCCGAGGCAAGCTGCTGCCAAGTCCCAGCACCCAGAGCAGAGTGGGTTGAGCATCCTTTGGTTGAGCATCCCAGGCCCCAGTCACTGGAAGCGAAAGAGTGTGGAGCTGCTGGAGCTCTTCCAGGGCTACCACACACATGAGACAATGTGGCTATAGGGCTACGTGGACCAGGACATTCCCAGTGCTCAAGAAGTGGTTGTTACTGGTGAGGAGGCCTTGGACCTCTCTGGCTGCACAACCAGATAGCTGTGTGTACACCCCCGCTGCCCTGAGTCCCAGGCTGTGTAGCGCTACAACGTACAAGCAGATCAGCCAGCAGGCTCATCCCACATTAAAGCTGCTGCAACTAAAACCAGAAAATAGAGTTGTCTTGCCAGCAACCRGGAAGACAACAGTCAAACCAGCCAAGCTTGACAGAAACCAGTCAGGTAGCACTGCTCACCCTGGTTAGACTGGGCTGGGAGCGAGGCAACGGGCAGGTTTAGGAACCACTTGTCAAGCTCCTTCCAGATGCCTCCGTTTGTGCACCCAAAAGTCACTTTTGAAGGTGCTGGCTACAGACTAAGGAGCAATGTATGTGACCCCTTGCTCCTAGCTTCAAGAAAGTTGAGATTTCTTCAGCCGAGGGCTGTCACTTCTTGAGGTGGTGGTTGCTCAGGGGTTTCAAAGAAGGTGTAGGAGTCTGGCTGGTAGAACTGCAGGGTGAGGCACAGCAGGAATCCCCTATATGCTACAGACAAGCACTGAGGAAAACCTACAGACTCTGTCTTACARAAGTGTTGGTGTAGAAGGTATTGCTCACAGGGCCTGCTCAAGCACTTCTTGGCTAGACTTCTTCCCATTTTGGTGTATGATGACTTGGCTTCAGTTATTTGCTCCTTCAGCTCCTCCGAGCTTACTTCTGCATTAGGAGCAATGCCAGCTGGAGCCACTCAGCCTGGATTAAAGGTGCATCAGAGGTCTGGAGAACCCTGAGGTCCTCCAAAAAAGTGAAGAGGAGCTGCTGTTCACCACCTCTTCCACTGCAAGACCTTTGGGCTTTTAGAAGGACCTAGCAGAAACCAAATGCGGGTGTGGGCGAAGTGAAGGTGTAGCTCATCCTGTGAGGGCTGGTAGATCTGGGGAACTCCTTGGCAAAGGAAGCTATGGCTGCAGAAGGGTTTCATGGATTCAAGGAGAAAGTGAATAAATACTTGAAAAAGAGATCTGTTGAGATTTACTAAACAAAAAACCTCATCTGGCTCAGGAAAACCCACATGCCAGAAACAGTTGGAAGCYGGAAAGTATCTAGGGGACAAAATATACCTGATTATCCTAATCTTGCTCTTCCTTTGTCAATTCTGGCCACTCTTTCTATTGCATTTCACCTGAAGGCTGGATGTCAGCCCCACCCCTGCAACCATTAATTCCTCCTCTCTTCTCTAAAGCAGATCTTCAGAAAGATAGAAAAAAAAGCCCATGTGATTATGGGAGTTAATAGAGAGAGAGGGAGAAGCCAAATGATCAGAACTGTTCAACTAGGGACCTGGGGTGGAGGGACCTCAAGCTGAGCAGCCTGACAACACCTACCACTCTCTGAAAGCAGTGAAGGCTCTGCCTGGAGATGTGACAGAGACAGAGATGGAAATAGGCCCCACAGTCAGCAGGATCAGTCTGCTGAGCTCCCTTCTCCCGCTCCTGGAGGCAGCCAGCTTGGCCAGGGCCTGGAGGGTCCCATGGCATGGTGGGGACTCCTATGGGGAAGGTGCAAATGAAAGGGTGAGAAGAGCTGCTAGAACCTCAGCAAGAGGCTCTGGAGGAGCTGTGCCACTGCTGGAGACAAGACACAGACAAATGAGACACTTGGTCTGAACCAGCRTAGCTGTTCTTATGCTCTGCGAGTACCTAAGATGGTGGGAGGAACTCTTCAGGAAGAAAAAAAAAACATCCCACATCTTCTGTTTGATCAGCAAAAAATAACGTCTTGCACCTGCCTTTTCTCAATGAAAAACATGGCAAGATCATGTTGAAAACAACCCACCCAACCTGTATGCATCCTCCTGGGGAGATGGGCAAACATGAAGCTCAGGACAGGTGCCAGTAGCAGCATTCATTGCCAGGCTAGGAAGTGAGTGGCACCGAAAGTGCCAGTCCCCTTCTGTGCYGTGGAGAACAGTGAAAGACTTGCCAGAGAGCATGCTTGCAGTGGTGAAGGAACCCACTGACTTGAGAAACTCCTGCATTGCAGTAGGGTCCTCCAGCAGGGCACTTGCTGCAGTGCGGATCAGTCGAAGTGGGTCTTCAAGAAAGAGTTGAAATGTCGGGCGACTGTTAGATATGAAGTCTTTCATCTTTAATTTATTTGCTTGTTTTGTCAGTGTGTGACCATGGCTAATGGGAACCACCCATGAAAACCACTCCTTCCACCTTTAATCATTATAGARACTACTCAAGAAAGTGTTGTGACCTGTAATATATTACAACAAAAAATGCACATCTGCACACAAGCAGCCTTGTGCAGCTGGTGGTAGGAGGAGAGCCTTCAAGGACAGAGAGTAGGACCCACTTGTCCCTGCTCCCTGCAGCAGGAGCAGTGAGAAGGGATTTGGCACAACARAGGTGCAGAAAGGGCAATTCTCAACAAGCAAGGTTGCTAAGGTTCCCTCATACTGTCTGCCAGCCAAGCATGGACAACTGTGGCCACAAAACCAAGTTTTAATCATTTGTTTACTTTCCATTCAGCAGAAGAAGAGGGCAAATCTGTCAGGTTGCACCACTGGAAACCCTGCTGCCCTCTTGCTCATGAGGCTATTTCTCTTGCAACCATTACTCCYACCTGAGAAGCAGGAGCTCAGCGTCCCCTTCTAGCTCTACCCTGCCCCTCTTTTTCTGATGGCACTAGATGTTCTTCCAGGTCTTCAGAGGGCCCAGACAACGAGCTACCTAGCGTCCGGGGTGTTAACAGGAGGGTGCAGGAGGCCAGCTGCATGCCAAGTACCTTGTGATGCTGAACCAGGAGGCGTTGTTGAAGGCCCGGTGCAAGACGCACATGGAAGCATGCCCCAGCTGGCAGGAAGCGCAGGGGCCCTGAGCCAGGAGCCAAGCAGCTCAGGAATGATACTGTTTCTCCTTGAGGGATAATTTTACCTCTTGGTGGTTTTTTTAATACAAAAATCTGAAACCCAGTACATTTTCTGTAAAAGGAAACAAAGGAAAAACTCCCTGGTTTTTGGACAAAACTATTTCCAGCGGAAAAGATTTTGTTCTGCTCTGGCCCTGAGGAAACTGGAGACACAGCACAACTGGAGCAAACACATTTGATGGGGAGTAACAGGGCACAGAGGGAAGGTGAAAATAAGCAGGCAGTGAAGTCATCATCTAGGGGACTGAGATCTCTGTTCCAACTCGACCTGGTGAGCAAGTTGTGACTTTGCCATTGTATGTAGGCTAATAAATCTGGGTTAGCCTACTACAAGGTGCGTAACATCCACATCCAGGAATCCCAGCTTCATGTCTGTGGCCATGTCAGTCAAGCAGCTGTTTTTCAGTCTGGTAAATGTGGCCAGCTGTGGAGGTCAGACCAGATGGATGTTGGATGAACCATGCTCCTCTGCCATCCTCTCTTCATGCAGGCCCTGGGAATTCAAACTCCTCACTGCAGCCACAGGCTGTCAGAGCTGTGAAAGCTGTGGTGGTCTTGAGGCCTGCAAATGAAATCAGCTCTGCTTAGTCACSCATGGCTTGCCTGACAAACGATTCACATTTTAGTCTTGGTTGCAAACCGTGGTTCTTGGGTAGGAGAAGACATTTCATGGCTGCAAACTAAGGTGGGAGGAAAGAGAATGCCGAGCCACCAAGGCAGAGTACAAGGAGCAACACAGGAGGGAGAAAGAAGCATTGACAGGCCGGTATGAGACTGTCAGTCTGCTGAGAAACAGCTGCTCTGCTATATCCTGCTGAAACCTGTCCAGGAGAAGGCCAAAGCCCTCCCCAGAGCACATTTGAGGGGTGCTAGTTTGACTGACAGCTGAGAGCCCAAGCCAGGTCTAACCTGGCTGGGCCAGATGCTGCTCACGTTCCCGCTGTGGAGTCCTGTCCTGGGAGCTGAGCAGAGCTCTGAGGTCTCAGTCATGGAGATGGGGTGTGTGGCACGTGGGGGGCCAAACAGCTGGGCTGGAGAAGGCTGGAGACAGCCGCTGGCTGGTGGCCATCACGACACTGGGAGAGCTRAGACGAGGCTTGAGCACAGGGTATCCGGGACCTCCTGTTGCCAGGGTGGTCTTGCTAACCACAAGCATTCAAATAATCATCAGTTCAGCAAAAAAATAAACAGGAGGATCTTTACTTTCCAAGCCTTTAGGCTGCACCCGCTTCTCATTTTCTAGATGGCAAAGCAAAGGGCTTTTTGTCAGAGAGAGGTGAGAGACTGGTGTGGTTTCTCTGCCGGGACTCAGGACAGTTGGCATCAAGGCTTTTCTCTGCAGAGCACACGGTCCTAGTGGCACAGCTCAGCAGAGCATGGGATTTCACAGCATGCGTCCTTTGAGCCACTCCATCCCATCCCATTGGCCACCCCAGGGATCTGCATGAGCCCTGGGATCATCGGTAGGTGGCTGTCCAAGGTTGTCTACCCTGGGAGCCCCGCCAGTGAGAGAAGTCCTTGGGGCTGGGTGCTTGTTGGGGCCAAGTGACAAGGAAGGTTTTACAGGGCAGAACTGACTGTGGAGGTGGCTGGGGACTGTGGGCCCCACCAGAAATATCTGATCAACTCTGACTGGCCTGTTTTCAAGGCTGGGCAGAGCTTAGCCAGGGGACAAGACCTCGGGCAAATCCTCCCATCCCTCTCCCGTTTGAATAGTCTCCCAACCTGCTCAGGGCCTCTGTTAAGGCCCTTTGGCCATGTGAAGAAGCTTGGTCCAATCAGCCCATTCAGGGCCTTGCAGGCCTGCCTGCAGGCAAAGACAATAATAACCAGGTGTGAAGCGGGGGTTAAACAGTACCCGTTCGCCAGCGCAGGTCCCTCCCTGCACTTCCATTTGCTCTTCTGCTCCCTTATGGCTCCTGAGTATCTCCAGGATGGGTTTTGTACAAGACTTCTGCATCTGAAACAAATAAGGGAATATTCACACTTGGTTCTTATCTGCAGCCCTCCACCTAGAGAGACCAAACACTTTGTGGGCAAGGATCAAGTCTCCCAATGCACCTGAGTTGTTTTATCACTGCCGTGGATCTTGTCTCATGCAGAACTCTACCACAAGCCAAAGATGGAGCCTCACCAGAGCCAGTGCACGGAGAGGATGCTCACACCCCACAGATTTTGGCTAGTCACCTGGGCCTACCCTCCCTGTGAGTGAAGGCAGTGCAGGGAAACGGTTGCCCAAGTCTGAAGCCAGCGAGTGCTGGATTAGCAGCCCTGAATCACCCGCAGAAGGTGCACACATCTCTGCTGCAGTGAGGCCATGCGCTGGCCGTGCTCGGTCGCCTCCTGTCTCCCCTTCGGCCTGGGGAGGTCACCACTAGAGAACGCACCAGCCCTCATTGTGCCTCCTCGCCATCCTCGCTAGGTGAGGGTTATCGCTTGGTTCCCGCGTCCTGGTTTCCATCAGAATGTGCCAAAGGAGGAACCTGCCTGCTGTCTCCTAACCAAACCCGGCCTGCCTGCTTTTATTGACCTTCTGGAGCTCCAGTTCATTAAAACATGACAATTTGGAGACAGCGGAAGAAGATGAGCTGGAAACAGATGGGTTTCCAGCGGAGGAGTGGCTGCTTAGACTTGCCGTGTGCTGTTTATCTCCAGCAGCTCCCTCAAAGGCGAAGCGATCCCACAGCAGATAGGAAACCGCTGAGTGTGCAGAGGCAGGGTCTGGGGCAGGTAATACAATGCTGTGACTCAGTCCTGATCTCACTTACATTGATTTTCCACTCAGTTAACCCAGCTGAGCTCAGTGCAGTTACTCTTGATTTCAGATAAGGGCAGGACTCAGCCCAATGTTCCTGTCCTGGAGATAAAATGCAGTTTGTYTCCCATGCTGGCAGGCCAGCCCTGGAAAACCCCTCTCTGCTTGGCTGCCTGTGGGGAGAAGAGATGGAAAACAGCTCATCACAGCTCCTTCTGACTGCTTTTTGTCTTCCCCTCCACGACTGCAGCCACAGAGGCTTCACGTCCTCCCGCCTCCATGGGCACTCGTGCAGCCAGCCAGCAAGGAGCTACCGGCACTTCTCCCGACACGTCCCTGGGAATGATGATGAACCACATTGTAAAACACGCACACAGACGTTTGCCTTTGAGGGCCTTTCAGGCTTTGCCCCTTCGCCACCAGCCCTGCAATTATTACCACGAAAGACAACTTCTTCAAGTAACAAGGGCCAGATTTTTAGTTGTTGTAAAGTGATATCCCCYGAGGAGTCTCTGGAGCTGCACTGATTTACACCAACGGGCAGCGTGGCCCATAAACTGATATTTTTTGAGGGCAGAAAAGCTCTGTGCTGCAGCTCAGCAGTTTAAAATTATTTAGGGGACTTCTTGCTAGCCGTGCTGAGAAGGAAATAGCTGATGGTTGGGAGTCAGGCCTGGCGGCGTTCGGGGAGAGCAGCAAGCAATGCAGAGCAGTCCTCCTGCCAGCGACTTCTCAGCAGGCACAGGCTGCTGGTGCGGGTGTGCTCATAGCTGTGGGACGAGAGACGCGGGGACGCCGGAGGGCAACGGGAGGATGCTCGGATGCATTTCGAGCCTGAATTCCACCAAGCTGCGGAGTGTGCGTGCAGAAGAGAGATTTCTGATGAAGGCTGATCTTTTCAAAGCTACCTCCRTCTGGGACATCAGATCAGTTTTAACAGAAACGGAAACCCGAAATTCTTGAGGCAACTTTGGCAGTTATAACAAATATATACGTTACATGCATGGAACGATATTAAGCTAGAGTTATGGGGGAGCTCAGATATCAGTAGTTTGGGGTGAATAATATTACAAGGTCATTGCTATTAACCTAAAACCAAACGTTATAAATCTAGGAAATTCAGAACTGAGGTTAAGCGTCAGGGAATCTCAGGCATGTCAAGAATGCAGGGTTCAGGCACAAAACACCTGTAGTGAAAACAGGGAGGGGAAAAATGAAACGCGTCTTTAGAAGCGGGTTAAATCTAATTCAGCCCATAATGAATGTATCATTCCCATGCCACCACTGCCCTATGTTACTGCTGAGTAAGTAAAAGCACCTCCAGCAATGCAGAAAAAAGGAAGGGGGGTGTGTGTTCATGAATTAACAAAATACTTTTAAACACAGCTTCTGCGCAAGATTTAGTGTGGTTTAGCCTGCCTGCACATGTTCCTCCTGCTACATGTGCAGATTTTGCTTATTCTTAACTGGGAGCGAGGATGTTTTAGAGAACCAGAGGCCCAGGGGACTAAAAAGAGGGGAAAGCTGACCTTTGTGCCTATGAAGGGAAGGCTGAAAATGTGAATGACTGAGCAGGAATGTCTGAGTTTGCGGAGAGCTGGAGATGGGAGCTCCAGGCAACGGGGCCGGACCCAGCCCTGCACGAAGCAGTGGCAAGGATCTRAGGACAACCAGAGCAAACCCTTGAAGCAGGACCAAACCACACGGGCTTCAAAGTGACTGGATCCGTGCCCTTTCCCATACACCTTTCTGTCAGGGATGCTGCCTGGCATGGGGATGAGTGTTTCTGCAGCAGGAACACATTTGGTCACAGCAGTGCTGGAAAAGTGGGGACCGGCCTGGTAAAAGCCAGTGGGAACTGGGACCAGACAGCCTGTTTTGGACACCAAGCCTGGAGCAAATGAACGGGGACTGGCAGGGCATAGGAGGTTGCCTGGAGCAGGCCGTGGCTGAGGGACCCATGCCGATGAGGCGGAGGGGGGGGTGTGGGTCTGTAGCAAACCTTGTGCCCAACCTTTAGGGACACGGGGCAAGCAAACAGGTTGGGATAGGTGTATGGGAAAGCCAGGCTCTGCTACTGGACTCCTGCTGAGCAACCTCTTGGGGTGCATTGCCAAAATGCATTGGTACCCCAGGYAGTGATGCCAGGAGTGAAGAGGTTGGACCAGGTGCAAGACACGACTTCAGCCCTTTCAGGACAGGGGAGAAAACCAGCAGTTCCCAAACACTGCTGGGGAAGCAACCAGCCAGCAGCGCTCCTGCAAAGGGGCTTCGCTCAAGRACACCTCCCCGCTTCCAGCTGTCACTCGCTGTTTGCATCAAGTCGCTGCTGTTAGAGCCCCCCACAGTGCTTCTGGACTTGCAATTAATCCCTGGCGACAGTTTGCTCCCTAGATGCATGAGCGTTAACCCCTTCGGCACTGCCGGCACGGTGCCTGCCGCGCGCGGGAGGCTGCGCGGGCAGGCGGACGCGGAAGGGTTAAGCAGGCAGAGCCGCGCAGCAGTTCATCAGATTGGAATCCGGTTTAATTGCAGGTTGCCTGCGATTCTTGATTCCTGCTCTTACAAAGTGATGGAAAATGACAAATATTTATCCCCACTCTGGCAGCAGCCCTTTATCTTCCCACACTGTCATCAGGCTTTTCCAGGCCGGCTTTCAGTGGGGAGAGTGTAAGCAGATACTATATAAGGGTAAAAGCTGGTTTGGGCAGCTGTCAGCTTTTGCATTTGCAGCATTCCTCGGAGGAGAGGCTGGGGGAGGAGGATGCAAGACGCGGTGTGCCCAGGTGCTGCAGAAAGGGCTTCYCAGGGACTCCACTGCCCGGGCAGAGAAAGCACCAGGTTGGGCAAACACAGCTAGACACGCTCCTCTGACAGGGCAAAAAAGAGGGGCAGGTGCTCGCTGTTAGACCCCGCAGGTTGGTCAGGGAGACATGCACGAACCCCGTGTTGCCTGCATTCGGTGTGGGATAACCTGTAGCTATCCCTGATCCTCTCCCAGCTTTTCTCGCTGAAACGCAGAGGCCTAAAGGGGTGAAGYGTGATGCTGAGTTGCAGCCGTTCTGGGGGGGACACGGCTCCTTCCCAGATCCCCGACRCCCTCTGCACCACGCACCCTGGGAGCAGCACGGCCGACACTGCACACGGGCAGCTAGAGCTAGGGAAAACACCTTCAGGAAGATCTCCTGGTGGCACTGGTGGGGGAAATCAAGGCAGGCAAACATCTGCAGCAGCCTCACAAGGCTGCGCTGGTTTGGCTGAAGTTATGTTGTCGTCGTGGTGGTGGCTGCAGGCTCTGATCGAGGGCTGAGCCCTCACCAAATAAACCAGGATTCTCCCAGAGGATTTACAGTGCTGCAAAGAGACAGAGCGAGCAACCGCAGGGGGTGAGCAGCAGAGCGCACTGCCCGCTCCTGCAGGCGTATCRTGTCCCGTGGGTCCGCTGGGTTTCTTTGTGCCCCAGATCCTGCAGCTCCGGGATTACCGTCGCCGCCCGGGCTGCAATTAAAAGGGGGCCGTTTCCGACCTTTGCTGTGGCCCGGAAAGTTTGCCAATCTTGCACAAACGAGTCCTGCAAATGGGATGAACTGGAGGTGAAATACAAATCGATCGGTGTTGCGCGGGCCTGGGTACGGTTCTGAACTCAGGGCTGGCTGCGCGTTTCGTCCAGCGGACGAGAGCGGCGTCCCGGGCGCCGTCCTTGCTGCAGCCTGGCACTCCGAGCTGCGGGAGACGGCTGGATTTCAGGGACATGTGAGGAGCCATTTCCCGCAAACCCTTGGGGAAACACCTGGAGGACTTTAGAGCCTCTGGCAACCCAGCCCCCGTTTCCCTGGACGCAGGCCCAGGCAGGGCAGGCAGAGAGGCCCCGCGATGCCGACCGCTGGGAGCAGCGATTTCCAGGCGGGGGGCCCAGCGGGAGCCCTGGGTGCTGGCGTTTCCCCCGGCAGCCCCAGCTCTCCTAAAAGCGGCTCCGTTTCTCTCCAGCTCCCCAAAACTCGCGTGGCTGAGAGGCCGTGCCCCGACCCCCCCGCAAAGCAGCATCCCTCCGTCCTGCTGCCGGCACCGCTCCTTGGGGACGCAGGAGCCGGGTTTGCACGGCGGCCCGGCTGCGTGAGCGCTGCGTGAACGGCGCGAGCCGCTCGGCTGCTAAAGCGGGTGCCCGTGGGCTGGCCGGCTCCGGGGGCTTGCGCTGGGCTCGGTTGAACCAGCACAGCTAATTCGGTGCACACACAGCCCACGYGCATGGGTCTCCATATGGATCCAGCTCGAGGGGCTGCTGGAAACCTCCCTTTCCGGCCTTTTTATCCTCCTGCTTTGGAAAACCTGGGAGCGCTGAGCTATAAAACCATCTTCCGCCGGCCRGAGCAGGACTCGCCCGGCCACAGCCACAGGCAGCTCGCAGATCCGCTCCTCCCTTTCGGACTTTCAGGAAAAGGGCTGTTTCCAAAAGAAAAGAGGGAGAGATCTGAATGTAACTGCTCTCTCCCTTTGCCAGATGACTTTGAGGCAGGGCATTTTTAAATATTGGAAACAAATACATTACGATCTGCCTCCCGGGCTGTCAAATGGTCCTTTGGCTGCAACAGAGGGTAATTGCTCATCAGCCTTTTGCTGCTTATGGATTACCTTGCTACCGTGGATTGCAATATTATCCTGAACGGGTTTGTCTCCCAGACATCCTGCAATATCTTAACTTCTGTCAAGAGCTGCTTTTTTTTTTTTTTCCCCCTCCATAGCGAACTCGGTTTGGACAGCCGCCAGGGTCCTCTTTAAACATTACCAGAAGGCTGGCAGGAATTCAGCACTAACTCATTACAGGTCCTGCGTACGTTCAGCTGGGGGTGATGGTTGGCCTCTTTTGGGACCCTGACAGAAAATTTAAATTAAAAGGGGAGGAGGGAAGGGGAAGAGCCCTACGGAAAAATAAAATTCCTGACGAGGATATGTATATTAAACACCCCCACCTCCCCATCAGCCACATCTCCTGTTGCAAATCGATAGCCCCATCCCCTGCAGCATGGGCTGTCTCCATTGAAAACGTCTCTGCTAATTGCACGGACGTGCTGATGACATGGATATCCCATGTGTGCTCCAGCCAGGGACAGGGGGGGTTTTATGTATCCTGAAATAGCAGCTTTGCTCCCCCGGCGTTGCTCCATCCCCCCTGCTAATGCACCAYGATGAGAGTGTCCCCTGGGTGCGATGGCCCCAGTATTTATTGCTGCGGGGCTGAAGTCAGGGGCTTTCCTCAAATCCCAAACTCTGCCCTTCTCTTCTGGGCTGTTTCATCCCCTCTGCTGTCTTTTTGCACCATGCAAAGCCGTTGTCTCTCAACACTATTTAAACACAGTCCCTGTTTGAGTGCTTGCCACCATGGCTGAGCTTGCAAGGCCCCATGCTGATTTCCAGGTGATTTTACATCGAAAAATCTCTCAGCTTCAACAGAGCCACTGGGGAGGGATGGCAGCCCTTGCAGAAGTTGTCCAGGTGGAAAACAATGCAAAAAAGGAGGTATTTCATTTTTCTCAGAATCAGGTTTCATTTCTGCCTGGTAATAAGATCTGTTGGTGATCAAATAATAGGTGTATACAATTACAACCAGTAAAGAAAAAAATTATAAAAATGACAAAAATTTGAGCTACCATAAGAGCAGAAGATTCTTATCAGGCTCTTAAACCCTCAGATGTAAATACATGTGGAGGAAGGATGTCTTTGATAAATATTCAGCACCCAAAATACCTCAATGGAGGCGGGAGAGATTGCAGTGGCTGTTTCCAGATTGCATTAAATTCATTTTCCAGGTAGGTTTGTTAAACTGATGCAGCTGAGCTATGTGGACTCTCTTCAATCAGCTTGAAGATGGTTAAGTGAGGGTGGCTGTAATTACTCTTAGGCTGATATGAAAATAGCTGCACTAGGAGCTGTACCATGTTAACTAAACCCAACAGGAGATCATTTAGAAAGAACAGACCTTCTTATCGTGCCTTCCAGCAAATTCAAAGAAGACCAAAGTTAACATTCAGGATAATTAATAATTTGTTTGTTTGTTTTACAAACAACCTTTTCAAAAGCTCAGACCAATCTTACCCATGTTAAACAGCTGAAGAAAGGCACAAGTCCAATTAAAAATAAAATCATTTTATCGTTCACAAATTACTTTTATCTTCAGCTGCATCCTAAGGCTCTAAAAAGCATGATCAYTATAATACTCGGCCCTTCTCTGCATCTGTAAGTCGGGAGCAATTACTGAGCATGTTTTTGTCCCTGGTTTCTCAATGCTGCTCACTTTGGGTTGCCCCAGCCCCAAGGAGGGAAGTGGGAAGGGATGATGATCATGGGAATGGAGCAATGGGCGTGGAAAGGGGGCAATGATCATGGAAGCAGAGTGAGGATCACAGGAATGGGGCAATGATGTCAGAAACAGGGCAATGATCTGAGGAATCGGGAGATGATCATGGGAAGGTGACGATGATCAGGTAACAGACCGATAATCTCAGGAACGAGGTGATGATCATGGGAATAAGACGACGATCATGGGAAAGGRGTAAAGATCATGGGAATGGAGAAAAGATTTCAGGAACATGACAACGACCTTGGGAATAGGGAGATAATCTTAGGAATKGGGCAATGATCTTGGGAATGGAGTGATGATCCACTGCTGGAGAGGACATACAAAGGCACCATGCTGCAGCCAAGAAACTGCACTGTTCCCTTCCTATCACCTCCAGGTGCAAATGATGCTGGTTGCTGGAAATACCCTACTTACCATGATGCTCTGCTGTTTCAGCCCCCAGTGCTGACAGGAACAGTATTTTTGTACCTCTGGGAGCCAGTTCTATGGTACTCAAAAGCTTTGTAGTCTTCACTGTGGTTGCCTCCTACTCTTCCCATGCAGTGCCCATGTTTTCAGCCCACACAACTCACAACAGAGCCTTTCAGAAGGTGGGCAAGCAAGGGAGGTATTTTAAAACTTGTCGCATGACTGAACACAAGCTGAGTTGTCCCTAGTGAGATTGGCTTGTGCATTCAGTGCTCTGGTCCAGCCCTTTGCAGATGCAGAGATTGTCAGCAGGGTGAAGTGGAGGCTGAAGCTTTCATTACCCAGTGGGGGTGCACTGCTTCAAGCAATGAAGTGCACAAAGGTCCCTGTCCGCCAGCTGGGGACAGCCACCCCTCAGTAGGCTTTAGCCACATCATCATCTCGCTCCCTCATCCCTTGCGGGGTGTGACTCAGGGACAAACTACACCAGTGCAGCACCTGAAGGGGACTAGACTCTGCTTGCAGAATCCCAGCCCTCAGACCAGCMCTAGTGCTGCAAAGGGGCGATTGTCCTGTCCCTTAATGAGTCTGGGTGACYTCAATTTCCCTCTTGTATCAAGGAGAGTGTAGGTGCCCACCTGACCATGGAGCTGGTCYCCATCAAGCTATGCAGGCTGTTCCAGGGGTTAATGGTTCATAACCCTACTGATCTTCATTTCCCTGAGGGAGTTCAATCATCAGGCTGGGAAGCAGAGATCAATTCTGCTTTTTCCCTCTCTCCGACCCAGGGAAGGGGTTAGCACATGAGCTGAACCATTACAAAGTCAATGACAAGCTGATAGCTGTATATTGGCTTGCTAACTAAACTGGTAGGGTTCAGTCAATCATTAAATTGGATTGAATTAAATTGAATTAAATTTTAGCTGTGGGCTACATCCCAGGGTGAGCACAGCTGCCAGAACCGTGTTTGGAATTCCCTGCACAGTGTATATGGACACACCCGGGAGACCAGGAGCCTCGTACAMTGGAGTGCTGAGATATGCAGGGATATGGATGGGTATGAGGTTTATTAACTGCTCCTCCTTGCAGGAACATCCCCCAGGAGTAATTTATCTCCCAGCCCATATGCACTGGGCTCAGCTGCTGAGTTTTCTAGGGAGGGGGTCTGACTGCCCTGTAACCAGGGTCAGGAAGCTGGTATCCATGAGACCTGACCCTCCTGCTTTGAAGACGAAGATAAAACAATCATGGAAAAGGGTTGTAAAAAACAACTGGGTCCTTTGAATGCAACGTGATAGCACATACTGTCCCTGATTATTGATAAAGGCAGGAGAACCCCTTCCCCTTTTAGGCATACTGTTGTGCCCCTTGCACAGTGAGGAACTGGACCAAGGACAGGGATCCTTTGTACCTGCAAGACTAACAAGCAAATGGGAGTTATTTATTAGCATGAACAGAAAGGGCTAGCTGCAGCACAAGAGATGTATCACACAGTAACTGCATCTCTCTCAGTCTCTGCTGGACACGGGAGGGTGACAGAGGTTGTGACATAGTTGTTCTGCTCTTGTCTCTGCACTGTCCTGAGCCAGTGGGAGACAAGGACATGTCCAAGCCAGTCATCACTTCCACCGTGGACTGTAATTCCTGTTTCGAAGCAGAAGCTGCACTTGCACCCTGGGACAAGCACTTCCACATCTGTGCCGGAGCATAACTCCCTTGTTTGTGAGGGCGGTGGCTTCCAGGTGGAGAACTCCAGCTGCGAGGCCACCCAGGGACATCTGCGGCCATGCTCCAGGCAAGGCTGTCCTAAACACAGCCCCAGTCTTACGGGACAGTAAAGTCCATGGCCACCGAGCAAGCCTGAGTCTGTTCTCGCAGCTTAATGGAGAGCAGCGGTGTTGGGAAGGATGGTGCTTGAGGAGGCCAGTGGCCATGCAGAAAAAGAACCAAGAAGGCAGGGAATGGCTTTCAAGTTCCCTTGAAACTCGAACAAGACACCAGGTTCACGGGGAGGGAACATCAGACATGATTAGGGGCCCCTGGGGCTTTTATTTTTTTACAAGATGTAACATTTTTACTTTGCCAGAGTAAAACGGCTGTGGCTGACCTCCTCCATACACCTTCTGCACTGTCCTYGAAGGTGTTCAAGTAGAAGCTGGGGTGCCAGCTAGCATGTGGGATGCCAAGGGCACACATGCACTAGTGGTGCAGAGGCTTAAGTGGGCAGCAGCTCCCGAATGCCTGCCCATATCCGTGGGTAGGCTCAGGCAAGGAGCTGGAGTGTGGCCGTCCTGTCAGAGCCACCGACCAGGAACAGCAGCTTCCACCTCCCTGACCTGCCGGGCTCGGAGGCTCACATGCCGCAGCATTTGGGTCCACTTATGGATGGCTGGATGGGCTCCCGCCGGCCCAGATGGTAAGAATTATTTATTCGAAGACAGGACAGGGCATAATGTGCGTGCCGGGCTGCTCATGTGAGCAGGCAGCAGCTTYGCTATAAAAAGCATTGCAATTGACTTCCAAACTGGTGATTCAATAACAAATGCAAAAGTAATATTAAAGCTGYCTGCTGTGCCAACTGCTGGCTGTCTGAAGCAATAAAAATGCCATAAATCAGCTCCAATTAAAGACTGCACAGAGTCTAACAGGAGGCTCCAGCTGAAGCCGGGAAACTCCCCTGTATGCTGAAATTGCCAGGGCAACCCTGCAAGCTGTTACTTGCCAGTTGCAGGTGACTGGAGATGGTTGGAGGATGCAGGCGCTGCAGCCTGGCCCCACGAATGCTCATTTCTGAAGTACAATGGAGTTTTACAGCCAGTGTTAGGAGATTTGGAAGCATCCACGTCCCATTTTCAAACCCGAGGCAGGATTTGGGAATGCTTTTTGAGGGTTTTCCTATGAGACACAAGCTCTTGGGRGTAAGATCTGAAGAAGTGTTGAGGTTGCTGATAGCCCTGGAGACTGCTGACAATCTCGTGATACCTGTTGGCATGCTTCAGCACGCACATGCCTTCCCCAGCCGGCCCCCTGGGGAGCCCACACCTCCTTGCAAGGCAAGAAGACTTACCAAATGCCTTATTAATCTTTAAAAATGGGCCTTAGGCTCCCAAGCCACTCCAGCACTCATAAAATCTCTGTTCTTGGCAGAAGGTTCCTCCCCTGTGGTCTGTCAGATCCTATAGGGATGCCGTCCTCAGCTCTTTTTTTGGCTGTTTGCTCCCCAGAATGGGCCCTGAAGAGTTTTTCTCTTCCATGGCATGTCAGGGCATTTGAAAAGTGTAAGAGGGCAAGTGGGAGGCAGACGCCAGGAGCTGAGATGTGCGAGTGCAAGCTCGGTTTCCCGTGCCCCTGCCGTGGGCTGGTTGCACACGGCCGTTGAGTGGGTGCCCTCCTGCCTGCCCCAGCGGCACTGCCTGATGCCTGCGTGGCCTGGGAGAGCTCTGGCCCAGGCGTCACCTCACGTCTCAGCATCTCATCTGCCCCAGCACAGCCCCAGTGTCACCCCATGCCCTAYACAGCTAGGCAAGTTTCGCCACGTCTTTGCTCCTTGGCTAAAGGGCACGGTGGGAGCTTTCATTGAGGGCGCTGGTTATGTCCAGATGGGAATTTTCAACACTGTTTTTTCCCTGTTGGAAAATGCTGATTTGATACCTTTTTTGTAGAAAAGGGATGCTTTTAATTGAAGTTCTGCCAGCACAGAGCCTTTGGTCTTGGATGGAAGTTCTGGTCCAAGAGAGAAAGATTTGCCCCGTTCAGACGAGCCAAGGGCCCCTGCCAGGGAAGTGAGAAACCAGACCCGGGCAGCTGTACTCTGCCTGCTCTCCAGCCAGGACGTGAACTCAGTTTTCCCACTCTGTGGGTTTTGTTACTGTGAATTAATTCAGGGGCAGCCCCTCAATTTCTGCTCTGGAGAAGCATTTTGTAGAGATGAGAACTCAAAACTGGTGAGAGATGGGCCACATCCCAGCCTGGCAGCCCCAGTACTTCCCCACAGTTTCCGAATCAGGAGGTGCCACTACTCCTAGTCTCCTATAGTTCTGCAAAGGTCTCTAGATCTTGGGCCATGGGGGGGGGACTCACATTCCTTTGCTGCGCTTCTGTATATGACAAATGTCAAAAAATTACTGGGCTTGCTCAGCTATGAATGAGGTATTTAGTCCAAATTAGAAAATGTTCTATGAGCCTTGACAGTATGGGGCAGAGGGACRGGTAGGACAAACGACGGACAGTTAGGGGATAAATAAAATTTCCAACCAGGGTAGCATAGGTGGGTGCTATGTTGGTACTAATGCACGAGCCATGCCTATAGGCAATGGGAACGGGGCATGAGAGAGCACGCTACAAATAAATCCTACATTTGAAATACACAGAGGGGAATCTTTCTCATCTAGTGAGGTATGCCTGACGTGCTCATCCTGCTGGCATCTGAGCACCTAATCTTGCAGTTGTGCTGAGTAAAGTCCAGTTCTGGATGAGGTTGAGATCCCCAGGGAAATGTGCCCTTCACAGATGGACCCACAGGAAACCACCACCGTTTTCTTTATTTTTTGAAGTTTGCAAAATCATAACTGACCCTGCTTTGAGCAGGAGGTTGGACTAGATGATCTCTTGAGGCTCCTTCYAGCCTGAATTATCCTATGATCCTATGATGCCAAAGAAATCTTTCTTCTGGCCTTCCTACTTGCCAACTCGCTACATCCTGACCTCTTGAGAATGGTACTGCAAGGGAGAAGTGCCTCTGCAGACCTCAGAGCTGTTCCTGCAATGCAAACTGGTGTAAATGGAATAAGAATCCAGCCCGGCGAATCGCAAGCTCTTGGCTAGCCAGAAATGAAAGGACTGCTCCCCAAACCTGCAGCACGCGGTTTTCCCGGGGATGATTTCCGATCTTAGGGTGTGGTGAATGAGGCGGGGGAGGAAAGATCTCACAGACAAGTTCCTGCTTTGAGGGGAAAGGAAGGTTCAGATTTCTGGCGTTTTTAACAGACGCTTGTGAATGAGCCCTCCTTTTCCTTGAGGGAAGAGAAACATGTGCCAAACCCTTGTGTTGAGGGTGGAAGGTATGATTGAGAAAATCCTGTTCTGCCTTCCCAGCCACTGCTTCTTCCAAGCATGACGAATGGAGGAAAGAGGARGGAAGAGAGAAAGCAGGAGCGGGCCAGCAAAGGTGGCCCACGCTGCAGCTTGCTCCAGAGGATGGTGTGGCTGGCTATTGCTCCTAGCATGTTTGCAACRGGATGATCTGACCCAGGTCTCATCCTGGGTCCTCCACTTTGGTCCTTCGTGTTCAAAGGAGGCTAGCTGATTTTCTGCAAAGCGTTTCTGCTTCCAGMACAACCTGTTAGCAAGTGGCCACGTGGTTGTCAGACTTACTCGGAGGGAATGCGAATCTTTCACTCTGCTGCTCGGATCTTGACTCAGTTGCTGAAGAGGTGGCTATTTTTGCTAATCTGACATCAGTTTCACAGCAGCCTATCCAATGAACTATTGTGCAATCCCCCTTTGTGAGTAAGAAGCAGACTTTCCATTCCTGATTTAGCTAACTTTTTAAACTAACCAGGACTAAAATATATGATGGGTGAGACAATGAAGCTCATATTTGGTGCTGATCCCTGTAAGGCACCCTGGAGAACACCTTCTATTTCAGAACGTTTCCTATTGACATATGAGATAAAATAAATGGCACCGTCCCAGAGGACTGCATGATTCAAGAAATAAGTGTAACCTCACCTTACTGTAATTCATTATATCTCRGAAAGCTTTGAAACACAAGCATTAGGCTTGAACCTCTAATTCCTTTCAAGCCTCTCCCATAGAAATGTTTACTATAAAGTCATTTTATTGTGGAATGATTTTTCTTTTATTCTTACGCTTCTCTGTTTTGATCCCATGCAACAAAATTTTTTTCCTTGAGCAATTCTGCCTTTTCCTCACACCTTCCTTCTGAAGACGCTGAATCACATTATAAATCAAACTTGATATCACCTCTGAAATGGCAAACTGGCATAACAAAGCCTCTTACCTTTTCCCTTAGCGGGATAAGCTAGGGCAGGGGAAGGTACAGTGGCCCACCCAAAGTCACAGCAGGTAAGGAAGAACTGGAAACCGAATCCAAGGGAATGCTATTCACGTGTCCCCTGGTCACCGCTAAGCACAGTTGACCTGACCACGTCTGTTTCTGCATATAAAACTCCTGTGTTTAAATATTTAATTCGAGACCCTGACTCTCAACATTGTTCAGTTCTTAAGGTTATAAAGAACACTTTGACCCAGAAATTTGCTAAAATGTCCTGCTTAGTAGAGATGTAGGGCTCCTGAGGGAGGCCAGACTTGGGTCTTTAACTCTTGGAAATGCGCCCAAGACCTGYTGTGTTCAGAAAGCAGGGCAGGGAGGAAAGACACGAATCTCCGCAGGAAGCAAAGATGTCAAATAATCAAGGAACGGGGCTTGTCTGGCTTATTCGTAGATGCCAGTAGGGACATGGGACAGGACAAATATCTGTTGGATGTTGGTTGTGTGTTTTCCCCTTGCCACAACAACAACCCGAGCAATGCTGRGGATGTAGCCACACAACGCCCATTAGTGGAAATTAGTTTTCATTAAACGCCAACAGTAGTAAGACCTCTAAATTAAAAAATGAATGAAGCATTTTTTGCCTAAATCCCCACATTGTTTTGAAAATCTCAAGCACTGCTTTAAGCTTAAGTGGTATTTATTTACCTGCTCATGTTCCAGCTCTGGAAACACCCACAGGAACATGCTTTGCCTTAAGCACATGAATGCCCTAGCAGCAGCAGTATCATTAGTCTTATGTTTAAAGTTAGCGAAATGATTTTAGGATTAGGCACTAGCTGAATTTTTATTTCAGATAAAAATCTTTAATAGAAGATGTTTCTTTCTGCTCTTTCCAAACTCCTGGGGAAGATTAAAAAAGTCATCTCTCCCTCCATGGGTTAAAGAGAGTCTGTGGATTTGGGGAATTCCTTCTTAATACTGGCTTGGATAAAAATARTTGTGCCATAATAATAATAATTTAATGCTATAACCCTGACACGCTCCATGTGGCATCTATGGGATCCTCAAAGATTTTCCGTGGAAATCATTTTCTAAAAGAAACTAAAGCCTCCAGTCAGTTTGTCACTAAAACAATGTTTTCTGTGCAATGCTCTTATTTTTCTTTTAAAAGACCCTGCATGCCTAAAAAAAGAAGTATTTTGCCTGAAGCCCAAAGCAGTGTGATGTGGAAGTGCTCTCCCGGTGCGTGACGGTGTTGCGGTCCTGATGCTGCATGTCCTGCGATTCCCCGTGGGCCAGGTGATCCTGAGCCGCCCCGAGCGGCAACGGCAACCGGCTTTCAAAACTTAGGGAAATTTGTTACCATTTGAATATGTGGCTTTTCCATAGGGAGCGAAATGCTCCTGAGGCTGCTCCGTTGCAGAGCTCCGGCGCTGCCGAGGGGCTGCGTACCGCTCCGTGAACCCTTCTGGAGCATCCTGTGAAGGCCTGTTGGCTGAGCAAGGAGAAACTGCAAATACCCGGAGACGCGGCATGCTGAGCACCCGTGTTTAAGCAAACCAAGCTCCACACTGTGCTGGCCTTGCACTGCTGCCTACGGCTGCCCGGGGCGGCTCGCCACGCAGCTCAGCCATCCCGGCCTCGGGAGTGGCCGTCCTTGCAAGGCGAAAACCAGCTGGGGAGTAACCAGTTCAGCCTTTCGGCTTTCATCTACCTGCGCCTGCAAGTCGACACCCTTACTTCTCTGGGAAACAGGATGTACGAGACCTCCCACTGAAATTGTAATTAAGAGAGAGACTTTCATATAAATCCAAGTGTCAGGAGTTGCGCGTGAACGGATTTGTACGCACAGAGGAGCAGAGATGACCGAACGATTCCTAGCTCCTTGCAAGGAGCCCAACTGCCCACGGGGGGGGGGAAACCCTTATTGCTCCCCTTTACGAATGGAGCATCTAGTCCAAAAATGATCAAAATCATAGGTGCACCTTTGAAATGCTTCCATTTATGCACTGAGTCTGTAAAAAGTCCTGCTTCCTAAGCACAGGGGGAATGGTAGATGTCAGAGAGAGTCTCCTTACTGATGTCCCCAAGCGTTTCAGGCCGTGCCTGGTGCCCCAGCCCTTGCCGGACTCCCGGCTGCGGGCTTGTGCTGTGCCGGACTCCAGTCTCCTTCCTACCATTTCTCTCCGCTTCTCACTCCGGTCGTCTCCTGCTCTCTGCCTTAGTCAGAACGATCCGCAGCAATTCCTTCCACCCAAATAGCTCTAATTCCTGAGCTGCTCGCATTCGCATTTGGTTCGGGTGGAGAGACAAACCTGCAGTTTGGGCAATGGAAACCCTCAATGCTTTTAGCTACCTGCTTCCCTGCAGGACTTCAGTGAGCGCTGTGACTGTGGTCAGAGGAGAGGCTGTGCCCATTCCCAGGAGGTTTAGCGCACTGTGCCCAATTCCAGGAAAATTTTCTGAGCCAGGGAACTAAACATGGAAAGACTGCAAAGAATGAGCAAAGCCCTCACGGTTTTGAAGCTCTCCGTCTCAAAATCTCAGGCCCTCTTCAGCAGGAGCAGCGGACGAGTCTGCTGGCCGGCAGCCACCCCGACATGCTAAACGTTAAACCCACCCAGAGCTTTTGAGAGCCCACGTGAGCCCACGAGCACGGAGAAGTGCCTTTTGAGACACCGAAAACATTTCTTTTTCCCGCTGCAGGGTTTTTTTTGCCTACCCCCCCCCACCCCCGATTCAGAGAGGGTGCTGGCAAATGAGAGAGCGCTCCAAAAAACCACGGGATTGTGATTAAGGACCTGTAAAACATCCATTTGCTTCTGTTCAGCCTGGGAATGAGATGGTCACGGCGGCTTGGTCGCCGGCAAACGATCGCCTCGAAGACCCGCGCTTTGCCCAGGGGCTTCTTCTCCTGACACGGAGGAAGGAACCACGATCCCGGGTCTGGAAGTCTGGGTCCGCTTCCAGACTYGAAGCAAGGCTTTTTTTTTTATTATTTAAATAGAGAGGGTAATTAAGCCGGGGAGCAATTACGGAGGTTTGCGGTAGAGTTTCTAGAACCGGGAACTCTGAAATCGGGACGGGATGTTTTTCCGTCGATGAGCTGCGACGCCGGCGCGGGGCCCGGCCGGGATGGGGGGCGGCCGTCGCTCGCCAGCGGCTCCGGCGCGCCGGAGGGAGATGCTGCTGCGGCCCCGCGGCCCCGCTGCCGGCCGGGGAGTGAGCGGAGGCGAGCCGGGAGGGCTGGGCAGCGCCAGGGCGACGCGGGAGATGCCGCTGGGCTCCTTGAGGACGCTGGCGAGGGAGGCGCTCGACGGGGTGCCAGGCCGCTCAGGGCGGCCCTGGCTTTGCTTTGAACATGTTTTTTCCCCCTTACTCCTTCCTTTTCTGTCAGTAAGAAGGAGGATGAGCCCAAAATCCGCCCCGGCTGCCTTGCCTGGCCCGCGACCCGCGAGCGGGGAGGCCCTGGGCAGCGCTGGTGGGACGCAGGCCGGCACGCCGCAGCCGCAGGGCTCGGCCCCGTCGCCCCTTCCCCGTGCCGCTCCCTCTCTCCCCGAAGCAGCTCAGCTTTTTGTTTCTTCCGCCGCAGCGAGCCCGGCCGGGCCGTGGGCCCACTGCGCCGGCGGGCCGGGGTCTCCTCGGACGCGGGAGGGCAGAGCACGTTTCCGCGATAACTCCAAGCGCCGCGCAGCCTCGCCGTGCGGGCAGACTGAGGGAGGAGCGGGGAGCGTGCCCGGCCGGTGGGTTTCGGAGGCCYGCACGGGCGAAGCCGTCCATCGCTGCTCGCAGACGAAGCAGCGGGCTCTTCACGCAGATGCACGCCCCAAAAGGACTGGGCGCTACTCGTTACGCACGACGTTACAGAGCGGGGCCGGGGACACTTCTTAGCGTGCGAACGGCGAGGAGCCGCGCAGCCGCCGCTCCCACACACACGGGTGGTCGGCGCAGGGCGCGAGGGACCCCAGCGCGGCCCCGGCGAGCCCGGCCCGGGCGCTGCGG
>NW_020450621.1:2616670-2756686 GCF_003343035.1 Apteryx rowi
GCCCCCCCCCTTTTTTTTTTGGATGCTAGCTTATTTGGGAGTGCTGGATTCCTGCATGATAAATGTGCTCATCTGAGTATTTCATTTAAATGCCATTGTTAACAGAAGAGCCCCGGGTAGAGTAAACGGCAACTTGCTTGGCTTTTGTGGAGGGTCTTTTGTGATGGGCTCTGCGGAACTAAAAGGCAAAGTGGGAGAGCGACCCTGTAGCTGTCTGTGGTCCCTCAACAGCAGATTTGTTCTCCAGCAGCTAAAACAAAGTCAGTTCTTGCATTTATTTCAGTCTTCAGCCTTTAATTCTACTGAGGAACAATGCTGATTAATCTCATTGTATGAGTTTTTTTTCCTGACCTCCGGGTTTCACTATATCTCAGTGTGGAAAACTGAGACCAGGCTTACCATAAATGAGTGTGTTTATATGTTGTAGCTCCCCAGGTAGCCTTCACAGGCTTGACCCTGGGATGCGTTTGCACATGAGGGAAGCAATGGTATTTCAGGCCTTTGTTGCAATTTAGGTTGCAGACTAGCATAACGGGGACAACTAGCTTGCTGGATTGTGGTTGAAGGCTCTGATATTAAATTTGTGGGTTTTTTTTTTTTTTTTTTGAGTTAAATGGCTAGTGCTCCTTGAATGACTATTTTCTTTTTCTTGTTGCGGAGTCCAGCTATTATTTAAAGTGCCCCCTCAATGTTTTCCTTTTGCTTCAGTGGATTTTTCTCCTATAGAAGCTTTTCTGAAATACTTTAAGTGTTGAGTCATCACCTCTTGATTTGAATTGCACAGTCTGTAGTAAACGGTCTGCTCCTCAAATCTCTGAAGGATTCAGTGACTTCATGCTTTCTTCATGCTGAAGTTGGACAGCATAACAAACCTCCATGCTGTAGATGGAGACATAGCTATTGTACTTAATTATATGTTCTTCTGGGGGCATGTGTGTTGCAAGACTTCCATCAGTGTACATACCATAGTATGAAAGACGGCAATGCAGTTTGCGAAATCTTTCTTGCTTTTGAAGTGAACCTTTATATTAGGAAATGGTAGCTTCTTCCATGAGGTAATCTAACATTCTTCAGCACAGAAGATCTAATGAATGAATAAACAAGATATTTAAAGACCTCAACAGTAGGTATTTGGCTTGACCTTCTGGATATGACAGCATTAGCTAAAGATGCAATGGCCCTTTAGGGGCAAATAGGTAAAATCAGTGTGCAAGAACTCTTGTCAGCAGATTTCTCCCCCCCCCCACCCCCCTTCAAATTACCTGTGAAGCTGTTGAAAAATATGACTTCAGTGCATGCTACATCTTGAGGCTCAAGATAAACTTGAGATCTGGAAACACTTTTCTGGAATGTGGCAGTGTCAATGTTCAAAACTGAGAACATAAGGAGCCTGTGAAAGTGCTAAGTCTAATATGTTTTCAGGAGGAATACAAGCAAAAATTTGGCTTTACAGCCTGCAGAAACCCCAAGTGTATAAAGTTCTTGTCTGTAGTTGAAAATCCTCTTTTTTTTTTTTTTTTTCCTTTTCCTCTCTTTAATAAATGTTTTGGTCTCAGTTATCTAGTGTTAGCTATGCACTGAACATAAGGGTTTGTTTTTGCCCCCTCCCCCTTGTAATTTCGACTGAACAACATCATACTGGCAAGCTTTTGTTAAATTTAGTCATCTTTCTTATCAAAGTACAGAAGACAGATAAATATTTTTTTCTGCTAACAACTACCACATTTTTTGCAATGTCTCTTTCTAGTTAGTGCACAATTGGAATCCGTTCAAACTAATGAGTTTCCTGTGCTGGGTCTAGGGTTATAAATGAAACATCACTTTGGCTTTTGTACAGCAGTTCCTTTATTCAGAGGGTCATCCCGCAAACTTAGCCTATCAGTTGTATAGCAAACTTTTTTTTATCTATGAATGAAATTAACATTTCTTTTTCAGCTGAGAGAAGATATAGATATTGTTGATAAGCCATTTAATTGAAATTAATAGAGCTATGATAAATTACCAATAAGAATTTTTTTTTATCTAACTCATTTTTGGTTCTCTCCTTCCCAATTTAACAGGGTAACTGTTAGTGGACACTTTCACTTCCTACAATGGCACAGAGATCTGGACAGGAAGATCCAGAGAGATACCTCTTTGTGGACAGGGCTGTGATCTACAACCCTGCCACCCAGGCTGACTGGACTGCTAAAAAGTTGGTGTGGATTCCTTCAGAGCGCCATGGTTTTGAGGCAGCCAGCATCAAGGAGGAAAAAGGGGATGAAGTGTTGGTTGAACTGGCAGAGAATGGAAAGAAAGCACTAGTCAACAAAGATGATATTCAGAAGATGAATCCCCCCAAGTTCTCTAAAGTGGAAGACATGGCAGAATTAACCTGTTTAAATGAAGCTTCTGTATTGCATAATTTAAAGGATCGGTATTACTCTGGGCTCATCTATGTAAGTACTAGCTATTAGATTCTTTCCTGGTGCTAATTCAGCTGAAGCTTATCTGATTCCTATTCTTTCTTTTATTTGAAACAGGAAGTTGGTCTTAGCTCTGTTTTTGATAACATAAATACTTAATGTCCCTGGCAGTTAGATTAGGCCAGGGTCTTTTTCTGTGCTGTGTCCAGGTCAAGAATTCTGTGTTGTCATTATACAAATAATAAAAAATTCTCCTATGGAAATAATTCTGCAAGCATCTTTCAAAAATAGAATGCTAAATGGCAACTCTGGGTGCTTAGCTCATGCCACTAGTTAGAGCACTTGCCTCAGACATACTTAACTGATACAGTGAATAGTATCAAATAGCTTGTTTGAGCTGATGAGATATTACAAAATCCAACTTTGCTGAATTACTGTTGTTTAATTGCTCATATGAATAAGCGTGCATCTTGTTTTAACTTGCTGCATCTTAAAAATGGGAATAAGAGGATATGCTATTATTTAAAAGTGGAAGTTGGAAAATGCTAGGAATGCAAAATGTGTTTTTGGAATCTAATATCAACCTAGTGGCCAGGAAAAAAATGTATTTGAGTGCTTAAAGTAAACCAATAAGATAAAGCTCTCTTTTTTCAGTGGTTTGGAAGTGCTAACTGAAACATCTGGCTTATCACCATCTTTCTATGGAGTTAGAAATCACAAAGCCATTGATGCTTTTTTTGACCCTGTTTCTTCCTTGAACAATGTTGAATGAATGTCTGTGGCATACAGTTAAGAGTAGCTCCTTGTTTCTTGGCAATCTGATTGCATAGACACTTGTTGAGTCAGAGTATCATTAAGAGCTACAAGTAGACTTTCTATCTTAAAAGAAACTGTAACATCTGCCTAAATACTTGGCTCGTTTTGGTAAACACTTGTTGTAAAGCTTCAATTCATTTTGTCTAGTTCCGCTAGTTAGTTGGCTCATGTGTTTTTTTTTTTTTTTTTTTTCCTCCTTCTGTCTAGATATTCATGGGCTACTTTTTTGTAGCTTGGCCAATGGTGGTATTTGGACTTACTAAAAATTATATGCAACTTCAAAATATTTTTCATGCTGGTACTTCTGTGTCAATTTTCTATGTGAGACTTTGTCCCCTCCCTCCCCCAGCTTCTGAGGGCTTCTACCAAGACCCTTAAAGTAGAACTTGGCAAAAAATATTTGCGGAATGTTTTCCACAAGCTTATAAGGAAAGTAACTGGATAATTAGTAAGAATTGGATTGAAACTTAAAAGTAAACAAGTTGATAGGTCAAAAGTTCTCAGTATATGTATCACTCATAGTATTAGTTAAAAGCTGAAGACCATAAATGTCAAAGCAAGCTCTAATCTGAGGACTCATACAGCAAACATAGCCATGAATGCTTCTGAGGGTCAAGCTGAGAACCTGTCACTTTTCTATATACACAGATGGTACAGCACTCTGAAACTCTGGACAATTGACAAATGACGAGAAGAGAGAGGAGAAGAAAAAGCCTTTGTGAAAGGCTAGCTTATCTATATGTAGTTCAAGTGATAATATATAGCTGATTTACTCCTCCTTCCTCCCCCCTCCCCTCCCCCCAGCTTCCCCCCAGAGTGCTTTCTTTTTTAATTCTTTACAAACTGTGTCCTTGGCATTGAGATACTACTGTCACAGAGGAGGGTTACTGCATCGGTATATTACTAATGGCCTCCTCTACCCCCGAGCTGGAGTGAGTAACTTTGGGATCAAGATACTATTAGTTTTGTTGGTCTAAACTGGAGGTCTGAGTTACAGGAGCATTGCTGGAGGATGCTGCTGTTACCAAGAATAGTGTCTCTACACAGCTGTATTAATGGCTTCTTAGCTGAAATTAAAACTTGGCTTGCTTGGAGTGGGGGGAATGCAGCTGTGAGTAGCTAGTAGAAGAGAGGCTAAATATTGGCAAGAATCAATAGGCCACAGAAACTTAATCAAGAACTTGATGACAAAATCTTTAGTGCAACTCTGGGTAGGGATCTTTGTTAGGGATCCCTAAGCTTCTTCCCGAATTGTGCGCTATTGCTGCTGCTGATAGCGGAGCCCAGAGCAATTGCTATTGCCTGCTTAACCTGTTGTACACTTGGTGCAAGGGGTGGGGTGGGGTGGGGGGCAGGGGGGAAGGCAAAATTAACTGAGCTGGTGAAATGGATTATGGTGATTTGGCCATGACAAGAGTCAGCTAAAGGTATGTTTTGAGTTCCAGACAATACTGTTGTAATGATCAACCTAAAATCTCTTATTTTGGAGCTACTATTGTATGGTTAAGATAGAGGTGGTGAGTTAGGTTTGGTTTCTCTAATTTACAGTAGGGAGTATAGAGTGTTGCTTGCCTAGGAAATAGGAGGTAAGACTGTCAACTGAAGTAGATGCATGTTTCCCTTAAACCCCTAGAAAGGACACAAACAAGCTGAGGAATTTGGCCAGAAGGTCTAGTCATCTGTGTATAATCTACTGCCTCAAGATCAGACTGCTTAGGGGAACAGGGAAGACTAATCAAAGCTAGCTAGTGCCAGCCAGCATGATCTGAGTAATGGTATTCATGTCATCAAGAAGAGATTCATGGGACATCTAAAGAAGGATGGTGAGGTGTTTCTGGAACTTCTAGCTCTTCTAGTATCTGCCAAGTGGCATGACCTCTGTCTCTTGAGTTGCGCTGTTACTGTGCAATGGGAGATGAACACAAATGGAGGATCCGGAAGACCAACTGCTTGAAAAAATGTCATCCCTCCTTGGTCCTGTCTGTTCATTATAGAACAAAAGATGAGAGGTAGCAGGGCTCTAAAAGTACTGCTGGTGGGGTGGAGGGGGAAAGGTTGGAGTATAGACTCTGATCTCTCTTGCTTACTCTGCTTTAGAGTGGCAAACTTTAATGCTAGCTCCAGCATTTAATTAGTAATATCCTTCATAGCTATAGATCACAAGCTGGAGGAAGTTCAATATCAGGGTACCCAAGAGGAATACTAAAAGATTGGACTCAATATGATTCTGCTTAGATTGGTGTTTTATGGTGGTTCCTTCATATCTTTAAGCCATAAAGAGTTATTTCTGCGTATCTCTTTTCTTTTTTTCTTTAAAGCGCACCCTCCTCTCCCAAAAAAGAGATCTATTTCTTGTAACAAGTTTTGGATCACTGAGGTCTGTAGCTTGAGTGAGGAAACGTCCTTATCTTTAAAAGACGTGCATGTAAAACGCCAGGATGAAGCCTTCTAGATGTTAGCCCTAGGTCTTAGTATCTATCTAGTAAGCCTGAAACTTCTTACAAGGTCTGTTAAGTCAGCTAGAGGTGATCTTTATGAAACAATAAAGAGCACTTGAATTGGAATACGAAATGGTAAAGAGTATGTGAATCAGAATATGCAAAGGAGAAGACCATTGGAAAGAGTGGGTTTTAAGGGTCCATCAACCCGGAATGCTTCAAAATGTTCTCCAGACTGCTGTTGCCTGAACTCTTTGTGGCAGGCTGCGACAGGCGAGATTACTGCTCTGGTTATTCTCCTTGTCATTGTTTCATGAGGCTCTGGGTTCCTTGTGAACCAGCTTCTGAACTTTGCAGTCCAATATGGTGTCTTAACATAGAAAATCACTGACTTCATTTCTTAAACTGCTGTACTGTAAGCTGTGGAAGTTTAGGAGCTGTTTTATTAGTGGCTCAGGTGTTTGTGGTGTCAGCTTGCTGTTTGTGGAGGGTATGAGGCCTAGCTGAAGCAGCAACTCTGGCAGTCCAAGCTGTAGCTGTCTCTTTCAATTGGAGCACTGGGAAAAGGCAGACATTTCAAATGGGTCTTTACCTTTGGTGGGAAGGTATGTGGGTGCTGGGGGAATGAACAAAGAGGAGGATTTAGTCTGAAAACAAAATCCTAGGAGGAAAGAAGGAGAGATGCTGCACTTAATATAGAGGTGGATCTACTTAGTTTCTGCCTTGATGGAAAGCTACAAATAAGGTTCAGAAGCTGAAATGGAATTTTTTTGTGTAGGAAGAAGTGTTTTCTCCCGTCTTGATCTTTCCATGCACTTCAGTATCAACAATTTACAAGGTTTCTGAATTGACTTTAAGGTTTAATATGTTGGCATGTTGGTTTTGTTTGGAACTAGACTCCTACTCAAAGTTTACTACCAAGTTTGATGAAACAGCTGATCTGAAGGAAATAGCTGAATCCTGTGTTTTTTTTTCCTTTTTTTTTTCCAGTTCAGAACAAGATGAAATAAAATCTAAAACAACAAAAAACCACCTCTGAATCAAAGTTAAAGTTTGAGAACATGTACTATACGGGCTCTAGAACTGTGAAAGACAAAGTGATCAAGAGTGTTCAAATGCTTTCAGTAATGGGTTTCAATGGTTCATTATGCAGTGTTCTGGATATAATTTTCTTAGTGTTTGGAACTTTAAATGCTTTTAAGCAACTTTAAGTTGGTCAAAATGCAGCTAGTTACAGATCAAGAATGTATCTGCCTTATTTTCTTCTAAATGGAAAATGACTGCAATTTTGAGCGTTCTGAATTGGAATGTGCAAGCAAATGACTTGCTTCTAACATAGGACTAGGTGAAACTTCTTTCTGTAATTTAAAGCTATGTTTTTGTCAGTACATCTTTTTGATGGGAAATGGAAGGGGCTCTTTCCTGCTTTTTTTTAGGTATGTTATAAATATTTATATGTTCATACATGCTTTTATAATTAAGGTAAAAATACAACCTCCTGCTCATCTTGTTAACAGAAATGTTTTGTTAAACAAAAATGGATATTTTAAGCATACAAAATTAATCCTGCATGTTTGACACGCTTTCTTGCTTTTCTGGAAAAGGTAGAAATATTAATATAATGTCCAAGTTGCAAGTGGCCATATTTTAATGGTCTGAATGGTAAGTTCAGACTACTATCTTAAAGTCCTGTATAAATGGCTAGCTGTGTATTTAATGGCTTCATAAAAGTTACAGGTTTTGATGATCCTGTCTAACYGAAGGAAGATATCCCAGGACCAAAAATACTTTGCTTGTGCATTCAACAGTTTCTCTTCCTGTCCCCAGTACAGTAAGATGGGATGAAGCAACTGAACACTCAAACGTAGGGAGTAATGTAGCTCCAGTAAGGATAATCAATATTTGATAGGCTTTAAAAAAAAAAAAAAAATCTATTTCAAGACTTGTTGCCCTGTGCCCTGTTCTGGTCTCAGCTCTCCTGGAAGAAGAGTTCATTGCCCACAGTTGATTGTGTGTAGCTTACTGATGCTCGCATAGGTCAGGAAGCAGTTAAGTAGTTATTGCAATGATCTCATTCAGTCAAAAGCATTAAAATTAACTTAGAAGTTAAGAGTCTGAGAAATATTATTTAACCCATGTTATCTTCCATATAGCCTTTTGCACTGGTTTGACTTTACATAGGTTATTCTACTGGTGTTACCTGTTGGCAGGGAGCCCATGACCTAGGTATGTGTGCTCAACTAAAAAGCTTCAGCTGGAGACACATAGCCTAAAAGGTGTGTGTACTATAATGAAGAGGTGACTGGTTCTGCTATTCCTTGAGACAGAACAGAAAAACAGTAAAGCAGTTTTGAAGAAAGGGTTGGATTCAACTCTAGAGTCCTTCAAGTGCTAATGAACTATGAATTATTTCCTCTCTCCCCTGTGCGTGTGTGTTACTATTTTCTTATTAGCAAAACTTCTTTGGAAGGGTAGGAAATAATTTATGGCTGTTAGAGCTTGTAGAACCTTGCTGCTAATTATTGCTCTCAGAGTACATGCCTACTTTTTTTTAAACAGTAAAGATAACATACTTTTTGTTATGCAATTATAAATATTTCTGCAGATTTCTTTGATTATAAATATTACCTCTGTAATTGGTCTGCAGCCCTGTGTTAGTTTCAGTTCTTGCTGTACTTCCCCCTCTTTTTGGGTAGAAGAGGGGAAGAATGTAGCCCACCCACAGCAGGCTGCAGAACTGGGGAGGGGGGGGACGGGGACAGGTTATAGCCAGCTCAACTGCAGTTTCATAAACTGTTTCTTCTCTAGGTCTCCTTTAGACCCTGTGGGGCCAGAGCGCAATGTAGAACAACCAGTGTTATTTAATAAGCTTCCATGTTATTGCTTAGACGACTATTGGTTTTGGAAGGGAGAGAACTTGTTATAATTCTCACACTGGTGTAGTCTGTGAATGTTTCTAATTCCTATATATAGAAAACTGTTTTTAGCAGAACCTGTAAGGCTTAAAAAGGGGTTGTAATTTGATTTTGGCCCCTATGTAACAAACTTATTTGCTGGATCTAGTACCTAATATACTGCTGAAGAAATACTAGGGTTCAAACTGTAAGGGCTGCTTTGACTGGAGAACTTGCATCTAGATCAACTCCAATTGTTGGAAGAGTCATAGATGTAATCATCTTGAAAGTGTTCCATGTATTCTGCTAGAAATGTCCCCTAAAACTGTCTTAATGTCCCCCTTGCCCTTAGACAAAAACAGGTATGATAACATCTGACAAGAATGCACACTTTATCTCTGCTTCTGTTAGAAGTGGCAGCTTAGCAGCCTAAATGGTTGGAAGAATTTAAGCTCCTAGTTGAAGGAATGCACTGTATTGGAGGCATAAGGCTTGAAAGGATGTCTTGCATCAGAAGTCACAGGTAGCTTGTTTGCAGCTAGACAAGAACCTTGTGAAGGGATATTAATATTTTTCTGGTCCTGGTGCAAATTAAGATCATGTTTTACCTCTTAGCAATAGCTGTGGCTGAAGGAGTCCAGCTGTCTTAGTGGCTATGACACAGCTTGTCTGTCCCTGGTGAGAGATGATATGCTGACTGAGCAGGAGTATCACCACCACTGCTGACTTAATTTTGGTTTTTCTCTCTTTAAACAGATAACCTGAGGCTAGACGGTACTGGGGAACCTCCTGTCTTCATTGCTAGCTGTAGAGAACATCTATAGCCAAGTCTCTTCTAAAGTTTGGGTTGTGCTTTTCTTTAATAGCTTGTGTCCTGTGCTCTCCTGCTTTCCTTTTCATCTGCCTAGTACGCAGAATTTACTCAGCTGCCCTGAGTAGCAGTCAGTGGTTGTGCCCTACCCATCAAGCTCCAACCTCTGTCAGAGCAGGGCCTTCCATTACCCTGTAGGGGAGCTCTGTACCCTTGTTGACACTCTTGACCAGTACACCTCAGGTTGCCACCAGGACTTTTTTTTAGCAGTTCTGCTAAAACTGTAAAGAGCTGTACTGTACAGAGCTGCCAACATTTCTATAGGGCTTGAACTTAGGACTGGGTAACTACCTCATTTAGGAATAAAAAAAGTAGTACATGAGAAAAACATACTAAGCACAGAGGCTGTAGTAGGGCTTGGTGTATGCAAGGCAAGTCTAACCTTGGAAGGTTAAACTAGACAAGAAAATGATGTAATAGTGCAATTTATTATATGGAGAATGTATTCTACCCCATACTAGTATATGGAGGACTGCTTAAAACAGATCCTATGTTCTAGGCTGGAAACTACTGGTTTGTGCTACAGTTAACAATAGGAGATGTCTACATGCTGCCTTAACTTAATTATATATGTAGTAATAGAATAAATGTGTCTTTTTCTGTTCTGTATTTAAAGAACTGGAGATAGTGTTGAGCCTTGATAGTCAGGTGATGTAAACTATTTGTTACAAATTTCAAAAACTTACCTGCATCTTGCYGATACACTCTGAAGTGACTCTTAAGAGGCACTTTTGATGTTGCAGCAGGCGGTATCAACCTAACAGTATATTCCTTGATGCAAGAACTGTAAAGCTGAACTGTTAAACTAAGGAATCATGCAAGGCTTTTGGCACTATTACMACCATGTGCATGTACACAGTGAAGGTCTGATATGGCTTTTAAGGGAAGTTGAGCCATGGGAACCTTTTATTCTGGAGCACCCACTCCAGCCAATGGGAATAGCCTTGAAAGTCTGCAGTGTCAACCTAGCTGGAGCTGGGAAACTGAAACTTTGGTTCTTTTGTATCTGAAGATTTGCAGACATGAAGATAAGATGACTTAGTGTTTTTTCTTCTTCTTAATTTTGTGGCACTAGTGAACTGCACTGTTAAAACTAAATTCCTATGTGATAGCACAATGGTATAAGGAAGCCTGTATTTGTTTGTAGATCACTTAGGTATACCTCTTTCTGGGTCTGTTTACTGCTAGAAATATAACATAGTTTACAAATAGGTTTGTGCCAGGAACCGAAACTCAACATTCTGGGATAGCTTACCAAAGTCCAAATTACTAAATGATATACTACTGGATAAAGGCTTGTAAGCATCTGGAAACATTCAAACTCCACAATTGGTGTCCTGAAGGACAGTTTGTATAACAAACCTCTGACAGAGTACTACTTTACTGTTTCTCTGGAGCCTTGCCTGGAGAAGGTATGCTCCAACATTCCCTATTCCTTTTGACTGATAATGTCTGCATCCTACTYCTCAGTAAAGCAGAAATGCGTGCAGTTTACACAGCTAGCTTGTCTGGAARCTGAACACATGCTCTCAAGGCAAATGAGCATCTTTACTTGACTTTAGCTTCTCAGTATATGTACTTACCCATGTCGGCTGAAGCTACAGCTGCTCTTCAGCTTCATGCAGTCTGGTTCCTCATCCAGACTGGCTAGTTACTGTAGCTCATAAGATGTTTGATCTTCGCTCTTATGTAGTTTTGACAGTTTAGGCAGGRTTCATCTACTTAAGAACAGGGAGGAGGCACAGGGTATCGCTATGTCCCTCTGCATGTCTGAAAGCTCTGCGCATCTTTAACAAGCCTATTTTCTGAGCTTGGATTGCTGAGTTATTTAGATACCCTGTGCTAGGTAGAGGAATAATACCTTGCATTGAAAATGTTGAATTAGGTCTACTTTGGTCTCAATTAGCAGTGTGCAGTTCAGTGCACTGTATAGTCCTGAAACAAAGCCACCATCCTACTGGAGGAGTACGTAGGCTTGAGATTTCAAAAACTCTTTCAGGCAGACAACAGAAATATTGAATAATGCTGATCACTATAAYTACTGCAAGTGAATATGACAGTTGCATAGTAGTAGTGTTTTTTTTTTTTTTTAAAGTAGGGTGTCCATTTTGCAGGCTACTAATGCCAATATAAGCATTCCTGTTAGTATATTTTATGGCTGGTCACTAGGAACCTTTTCAAGGTGTGTTACACAATCAAAAAGTATTTTTCACCTCTTCAATTTGTATGCAGAAAGCCCATAGCTCCCTTTTTCTTCGACATCCTCCRGTCTGCTCTCTTAGGTTCAGTAATATAATCATAAATTTTGCAGTAGAAGTATAAAATAGCTGTATGAAAGTTTTTTTTTTTCTCTGTACTGTTTACCTCCCCCCTCCCCCCCCCACTTAAATTTGATTGAATAAAAACAAGCTTCCTTGTGTCCCCTGCCATGTTTATAGACCTACCAAACCAAAAAGGAAAAAACTTTAGGTACTACATATGTTCAATAGATGACAGTCAGGAAACTTGGAAGCTTCACAGAAGAACTCAGTTTCATCTTCTCTCAAATTAGGCTTTATAATGTAGAGATATTTTACAGAAAGTTCAATTTTAAATTCTGCAGGGAAAGTGCAGGATAGGCAAATGAGTGAGAAATCTGCACGAAACAGATGTTGGGGTGTTGCTGCATGTTAAGAGCTCTGTCAAGCTGAAGACTTAATGATCAGTGATTAAATCTAGAAGATAGGCTTCTTTTATTTCAAATCAATGAACTATATCATTAGTGAAACTATATAATTGCTTGTGTTTCATACCTCTAGTTCCACCTCTTTGACTATACAGCCTCTTAAATTAACCCTTTGCTCTGCCTGGGATCTCTCCTGGTCTTCCCCTAGATTGGCTGGGGTATGTTGGCATCTCTCTGGACTTTATTGATTATCGCACCAATTTCACAGACCTGTCCAGTTACTGCATTGGGAAATAGTCTAGAAAAGCTTCCAGCCTCAGGTTAGGTATCATCAGTAAAGATCTGAAGTACTTTTAAACTTTTAAAATAAATTACGAATTCTTTGTTTATGTAGTTAAACAATAATTTATTTGCTTCATGTCTATATTAGAGAARTAAACAGCAGATGTTAAAGGAACTGAAGGGAAGAATAGCCTTTTAATGGCTGTTCTTTCCCCAGCACTTAAGATCTTTTTACTGAGCTTATTAAACCAATTTGTTCCCATCTGGGGACAGTGATGTAGTGATACTGCAGAAACTTTTCTTTGTGAGCCTAAAAGGGCCCAAATACCTGTGAAACTGATGTGAGCTTTAGAGAGGTTTGCAGAGAGTAGAGGTGTTGCCCTCAGAAGAGGGTAACTCCATTTGGAAACTCCAGTTATATAGCTAGCATATACAGTAATGTAGTTACTGCTTAAATATCAAGCCATTTTTTGGAGAGTTCCCATTCTCAGTAAGATGTAGACCAGGAGCCCATGAAGTTAAACTGCAAGTCTTTGGAAGTGAGTGGGTAAAAAATAGAGAAGGGCTCAGGAGTGCTGCTGGGTTCATGCCTCTTCCTGAGCAGCTCTACACTGGTGAGAGGAAATGTTGGGACAGAACTGGAAGCYGACTGTGGCTGTGTAAATTCCCTTGCTGATAAACATATCGCTGGATGAAAACCAGTTATCTAGGGATAAACTAGTCTTTATTAATTTATTTTATTAGATGTGGTCATAGCAGAGAATTAAGGCATAGATGCTGTTTAGTGATTTGGAGTTGGTGATCAGAGGAAGACTTGGTGAATGTGTGCCTTTCTTCTCACTGTCCTTATTTGAAGACTAGAATGAAAATCAGATCTGTGGTAACTCTTGATGCCTTTATGTCACTGGTACTAATTATAGCCTCTACTGAGGTCACCCACATCCATCTAAGACAGCTGGCTAAGAACACAGATCCAGGTTTTTTCATTTAATTGACTCTTTGGTCCACTGTACTATGCTATTAAAATAACTGTCCTGCCTTCCTGCTCCCTTATGATATTGCTAGTGACCATGAATAAATTTGATCAGGGAACTGATTCTACTGCAAACCAATTCTTTTTGAAATCTATCTTCAACAGGATCCAACTCGGTGAGTTATTGCAAGAGCATCAATGCTGATGATAATAGGAATGTGTGGTTAGGCAGGGGGAGCAACCACCCCTCTTGCCAACAGTCATATTAACTCAAAATAAGCATGTATTTGTTAAGTTGCTTTTTATGCTTGAGTCAATTGGCCTGATAATGTCTGTTTCCTTTCTCTTAAGAGCTAAGTACCTTATTACCAAAGATGTTTGGCTGGATCAGGCACTGCAGTTCTTACCATTCAGGAGACCTGACCAAATCAGACTTAAAACTATTTTCCTGTAAGGAAATCTGTCATCAGACCAAGTTTTCTCTCTTTACTGATATGCTTCTAACTCAAATCATGGAAATCGTGTTCTGTCTGTCTTGTCAGGATTCCTTGTAGGTACAAAAAGAACAGGGCTCCTTTTCTTCCAAATAAGTTATTTTATATTTTTTAAAAAAAGGGAGGCAGATTAGGAATTCCAACAGCTCTGTTCATACAAATGTAGCAGAAAGCTTTTTAAGTCAACAAACAGTGTAAGAACCATGAGTAACCTGCTTGCTACTATTCAGGCTCTCAGCAGTTAGGAATGCTGTTTGCTCACTGTCTCCATTCCTTTTCTTCCTCTTGGCTTGGAAAGGCCAGGGGGAAAAACAGCTGCTTTTATCACATTCAGAAAGCTAGTCCATGTTTTTTTGTCAAGAGAGTATTAGTCTTTCTTGCTCATATTCCTGTGCCAATACAGGTGGGGATACTATTAATGGCTAAAACAATGCACAGTCAAAGCTTGCTATGAAATGGAGAATGGCAAGATTGTTTTGTGAAAATCCATCAGTTAAGGTTGATTGAGGAAAGGTAGGAGTCATCCAAATATCTTGGTCCAGGGAAACACCCTGGATCACCTTAAATGTGTTTTGCATGACACAAGATTGTCTTTTTGCAAGTTTAACACTTGATCCGTAGTAAAGCCTGTGTAGCCAGAGCATACTAATGCATCCAGCCCAGTAGACAAAGTATGAGTGAGTGACCATGCATGTCTTTTTTAGTTCCTTCTCATATATGTGGTAACTTCTGGCCAAATAATTTTTACAGAGGATGGATTCAACTGTTCTGGAGTTGTCTTTGATACTTCATTCATAGGGGACCAGTACGCCTCGCTTGCGTTGTGTGTTCAATTTTATAAGACTTGAGTTTTGATTTTTCTGAGTCAGTAAACAGAAGAAATTTCTCAGCAAGARAGTCGATGAAATGAACACTGTAAAACTCATAATTGATTTTCTAGATATTGTAGTAGTCCTGATCACTTCTCTTCAGTATCAGCTCTAAAGATAACCTGTGAAACTTTGTCTGCAGTGCCAACTGTCAGACTGTTCCTTCACCTGGAATAGGAGAGTGTAGGGAGTGACTGCTACTGGAGGAAGTTGCTTTGGGATTGAGAAAGGCTGATGAGCCGGAAAGACGGGCAAATATAAGAAGAGAAATCAAATTCCTGAGGAGCACTATGGGAGGGGAATACCAGAAATAGTTGTGGCTAGAAATAGGCTTTTCCTTATCCAAAAAGTGACAGTAAATAGTTAGGGTTCATTACTTGCACATAGCCTCTGCTCTGTGTGTCTATCAGTCATCATTAATCCCAGCTGAAGAACTTATCTGTTCATCCAAAAGTGAACAAGTAACTTTGAATAGACATTTTACTGAAGGAGTTAAACATAAAAAGATGCCCATAATTCTGTAACTCTGTAAATGGAGGGGAAATTTAAATATCTGTGGGAGAGAGATCAGATGCTCCACTTCATATTTATTCACACTTATTATCATCTTTAAATTACTTTTTATGCAAGTAATTAAGGAGCCTTTTAAGAGAGCTAGAAACCAATAATTTGAGTGTAACGTGTACTTTGAGATGCTCAATAAAAAGGATCTTAATTTGTGTCTAAGATAAATGTATAATTTGTGAAGAAACCTTTCTACTTTTTGTGGTTCTATTTCAATACTGTGTATACTGATGTAAATCTATAAGGACAAATGTCTACGAGTGTTAATATGGTGTCTTTTTTCTTTTTTCTTTTTTTTTTTTTAAAGACCTATTCAGGGCTGTTCTGTGTAGTCATAAATCCCTACAAGAACCTCCCGATTTATTCAGAAAACATTATCGAGATGTACAGAGGGAAGAAGCGCCATGAAATGCCACCACACATTTATGCAATATCTGAATCTGCATATAGATGCATGTTACAAGGTAAGAATTCATTAAATGTTACTTACAGTTAGTAAATGGCTATACATGTTTAATGTTCCTAGATATAGGGATATTGTTATCCAACTACATAGTTTCTGACATAATCAGAATCCYTTTCTAATACTTGGAGGGGGAAAATACTTTCTCATTTAGAACCCTAAACTTTAGAGTAGAAATAACTTAGACTTTCAGCCCTGTTGGCRTATTTCTTTCTGACTTGGTGTTAGTTTGCTTTTGTGGCTCAGTAATAGGCAGTGTACTGTGCCAGTTGGTGGCACTGGAARTTGTAGTAGAAATAGGCTCCTTAAAAAAAGAAGAGAAGTTTGATGTCAGAAGATGTTAGTGTACTACAGAACACTTGCTTTGGATGAACTGAGAGAGAAAAATTGATTGAAAGGGGAAAGCTAATAGGCTGGTATGTTAACAACTGGTTCCTAAACTTCTGGAGTGACAAAATACCAACACTTTCTTAGACATTGTTTCTGTCAGGAGCCAACTACGCTATAGTATGTTTGAGTTCAAAAGGAGGTTGGATGAATTTTTAACCTTGTAGGTGTGTGGGTTTTTTGTTTTTCTTTTTTTTTTTTTCCCCCCTCTTCCTTCAGATTGGTATAGGTCATGTCTGTAGAATGGAGAGTACTTTATGATGGGTACGCATTTGGGGTTTTGGCTGTAAGGCTAAGTTGGACAAATATCAAAATATGTTGTATTAAGCACATGCTATTGGACTTGCAATTTTGCACTTTCAACATAGCATGTTGGAAACACAGCTGGTATTATCCAATATCAGTTCATATTTAGGCAGCTGTTTTCCCTGAGGGTATGTTATTGATCTAGAAATATCAGCATGCTTTATCTAGMAAAGTGTTTGTAATGTAAAGGCAGGTCTGAAAAACTTTCTGTGTTTTCTGTTGTAGAGCTGGCATGGATGTGCTGAAAGTGGGTTAAAAGCTATTTGACCTAGTTCCCACAAACTAAGAAAACATTGTTTGTACTACCAGGTTAACGAACCATTTAAATGTAAATCTTTTTAAAATGACATTTCTTCTCTTTTAAATACATCACTGTAAATCCTTGTCTCTTTAATTGTGCTTGTGTTTGTAGGGTTGCTTAATGATAAACTAGCAGGTTGTTTTTAGCTGGATTATTTTCTGGAGGTTTTTTTACTCCAGAAGCAACTGTACTTGTACCCCTGACAGGGGTGATGTGGGTACAGGGACAAGCAACAAGTGCAGCAAATTGGTGCTGCCGGAGTTCTCGCATTTCTTACAGATATCTTGGACTCTGTTTTACATTATCTTGACCAGAACAACAGCCTGTAACAGCTCAGATCAAAGGACCCCTAATAGCACACTGCTTGGGAAGAATAGAACAAATTTGACAATTGTCTTGAATTGTTCCTAGCAGTCTCTAATGGTTTGTGGATAAGGGCTTCCCACACCAAAAACACAGTGTCCCTTGAAATTGTAGGTTCTTGAGAAAGAAATGTATTCTAATAAAGTAAGTCTATGTCAATAGTTCTCAAAGTTCAGATGCTGCATTTACTTGTTTATGTATCATGCTAGTACTGATTTATGCCCCCAGAGATCTTGCTACATGTACAAATTTTATTGGATTTTTTGAAGGCTAGGTGAAAATTTTTCCCAAGATGGTACATGTGTGGTTACTATTTTATTTTCTTTATACTGGTATATGATATTTTATATTTTGTATCAAGTCTTTATGTCTTTCTGTGCTTKCTTTCTTTTTGATAGTCCAAATTGTTTTTGCTTGAAAGAATGAAGCCTTAGATTGGAATAAGAATAGCTGAAAACCATGCAACAGAATCAATTTATTGTGGAATAATTTCTTTGAGGTTGACTAAATCTGTGCGTTTCTAGTATCCTTTGCCTGTATGGAGCTATTCCTTGTTTATTTAAGGAAGAGATTGCAACCAGTGTCAGCTACTGAACTTTCCATTGATGCTTTGCCTTCACAATTACATTGCCAAAGAAAAGTAGGAATTCAAGAACAGGTGTTAGCAGTTTTGCACTTGGCAAATATTTTACTTAGCAAACTGKTTTTGGCTGGTTGGGTTAGATCAGAGGAAGAGATCTTCAGAGGAAGGGAAAAACAATGCTTCCTCTGAATTTCTAATGGGCTCTGTAAAGCTGTTTCCAGGCACGGCTTTAGGAAAAAGGTGATATACAGACTTCTGGAGACATGTTTGCCTGAAGTATGTGGCCCTCACTGCTGTTATATTGGTGCATTTCCCTAGCTCTACACAGTCTTGCGAAGCAGTGATTCGTCATGATGAGAATGACCAGTGAGTGTGTGTATAAAGCAGGGTAAGAGGAAGAGATGYATGGTGCTAACGCTGCTGGTCCTCTCTGCTTACGGAGCTTCTAGATGGCACCTGATGCAGAGAATCAAAGTGGCATTTGAGGGAACAGTCCAAGTCTTCTGACACCTTAGTTGTAACTGCAAGATCTTTTTCCACTCACTAGAGCATAAAATAGTACTTGTCTTGATGGCGGGAGACTTATTGCAATATTCAACTTATGCTCTAGTTATCGTTGGCAATACAAAAACAAGTAGAGTATGCCTAGAGCTTGGTAGGAAGAGCTATATATATATATATATATATATATATATACACACACACACATATATATAATATATATATATGTATATATATTTTTTTTTCTGGAGGTAGCTCCAAAAGATTTACGCTGATGTACAAAGCATCTCTGACCTGTTGACCGGAGGGCAAGTTTTAAGTATTCTTTATGTACGTACTAGAATTTCCATCTTAAACTAAAAAAACTGTGTTAGAAAACTTTGGTTAGTAGAGCTAAGTCTCTGTAACCGTGAGCTAACTGTTTKAATCGAAACATTTTGGATTAAGTCATCAGAGGCTTCTGTAGCACTGTTATATTTGAAACACAATCATCAACCATGATGCTTTTGCTGATAAGTCACTAACATATGTAGCTATAATTACGAAATTGTTCTTCTACAGTACACGTCCAAATTCTTGCATGCAATTGCTTTGGGAGGTGAAGATGGAATGATAGAGAATAGGGCAGCAATGGAGAGCTGTTTTCCAGTATTACTGCAAAACATGGTTTTCCTATTATAGTGTATTCATAGTTTTCTTTTGATATGAATGGCTTCTGTCTTGTCAGTGTTTGACATCAASAGTTTAAGATTCAAAACTGAAGTTGAAGCCATAGGAATGCAATTGCTTTGAATAACATGACCATGCTCTTACAGAAATAYCTTGACCGCTAATTTAGGTCAGTGAAAGTGATTGGCTATATTTTCCTGACTTGTTCAGTTTAGTCGTGGTAGCTTTCTTCGTAGCTATTTGTGAACTGCTAATTTTCTAGGTGTTTGAGACTTGTGTTCGCTGATTAAAACGGGATACCTGGACCCAACCTGTGACTCTGAACAATGTGGTTTCTTAAAAGGCAGTTTTTCTGTGCTAGTTATCAAGCACAGTGAGTGAACTGTTGTTCAGTGTATTAATGCTTTCATGCCTTTAAATCGGAGCACAGATCACTAGAGATCAACTTCAAGCATCTGCTAATCTGAAGTTTCAGCCATTTGAAAGAATATTTGAGCTTAAACAGCAAAATATAGATTTCTGGTTTAGAGTATAGAAGCAGAAAGGTGTTTTTGGTCAGCAGCAACAGAACTGACAAATGCACATCCGAATATTATTTATCATTTTAAATGTTGCTGGAAATACTCCATTTTGTTAAGCCAGTAATATAAACGGAGAACCGCACAGCACAATGCTATCTCTGTTATAAAGAGGTTGTATGGAAGCATTGCTAGCTGCCAGCCATCAAGCTGCTCCTCTGTTCTTATCCCCTTGATGAATTTCCTGTTTCGGGCAACCTTAAGCACTGCAGTCTTCACAGATCAGCTCTCATCATGCCCTTTAGTAAGAAGGAGAATGGGCTGAAGTCTATTTYGGTACTTGTTAAATATGGAGGAGGAAGGGGAGGGGGGTCAGAAGAATGTAGAAGATATATTCGAGCAGCCCCGTTTGCCAGTTTTGAAAGGAAATAGTATTCTGCAGAGACATGTACTGAGTTAGTGTAAGCTGTCGCAGCAAAGAGGGGGGTGGAGAATTTTTTTAATGGCTACCATGAATGTTGCTGATGAGCAGCTCAGTGGTGATGGAGCTGTGATGCACTAAGGATTTGAGAGACAAGGCTGGCAAGGAAAAACAAACCTCATCAGTTGCTTGATCTCACAAAAGCATTGCTTTTTCTGCAAATCTTGTAGTAAAGATTTAGTGTAAACACAGGCTATTAAAAACAAGCAAGACTTTGGATGCATTATGATTATGACAGTCTGGATTCCTGTTCCGGAACAGACTCATTGCCTAGTGTCTTGACCTCACAAAGTAGTAACATGCAACTCAGCTTTTACATACTGGATATCCCCCCTCTCTCTCCTGCTAATTATATTTCAGAGTAATGAGTAGTAGGGTAAGTGTTACCTCAGTCGCTTTAATCTATTTCTCCTATGCTTTCTCTTCATTCATTAATGTAACTTTGAAACTGCTAGTATGTATAACTTGGATTTCTAGGTTTGCTGGAATTATTTAGCCTAGACAGAAATCAAATGCATAAATACATAGGGTTAGAGTTAGTGTGCTTCACGAGAATCTAGACTGAGCTTCTCAAAGCTGCTGGACAGTTGACACGGTCATAAGAAATTGGTATCCTAATCCCTGTGGCAACACTGATCTTGATTCTGTTTGGTAATACAATTTGCAAAACTTGCTGGTGTTTTTTGTACTCCTAAAATTTATGGCTAATAAGAAACAAAAATGTTGACAGCGACTAGGATTTTCTTTAGAAAACTAAATCTGAAAGCCTAATRGTTCACGTATGATTAATCATCTTTATTTTACTTGGAATGGAGTCTTTTCCTGATTGTGTGAAGGCAGCACTAGCATGAATGTTCTCTAGTGCTTTTACCATACTTTGATTTCTCCTGCCCCCCCTGCTTCCTAGTCTCCCACTTTAATTTTAGAAAAAGTATTGCACTGTTTTATTATGTCTCTTTATTCATTGACTCTTAAAATGTCTTAGAGGAAATATTAAGGAAAATTTGTTTGCCTTTGGTTGCCAAAGGCCACCTCCCTACTACTATTACTCTTGTATAATGATTCTTAGTCTTTTTTTATCCTGTTTCCCCAAGGACATCTTGATGAGCACTAAATTAGCACCGATATTTTAGGACTGTCTTTAATCATGTTGCAGGGAAGGTTCATCGGAAACACCATAATACATGAACTGAACACTTAGTGTTGGAGAAGCCAGTATTGCCTACAAATACTCGTATCTTAGAAATACCTATATTTCTAGTTAATCTTGATTTGAATCCTTCCTTTAGGGAAGTGTGTTTTCCCCTAAAGATATGGAAGAAAAGAATTAAAACTAAAACATGGGAACACTTTTCTCTAAAGAACTACTAAATATTCAGATGGAAAGGGTAAGGAAGAAAGCTGTGAGACTGAAAACTCAGGGAGTGATAAAAAGCATTTGTTGTGTTATGTAAAGAATACATAAACCTATTATTCATGCAATTAATATTCTTGATATTTTCATTATAAGTCTTTTGACTTATCAAATGATTCCTGAAAGCTTTTTAGCTTGGTTATAATGTACAGAATAGCAATTTAAGCAGAACCAGCTGCATAGTAAACCTAATGTGGAGGATTTGTAGATCTCTTTGTTACACTAGTGTCTCTGTTTTCACTCTATCAAGCTGGCATAAAACTTGAATACTTAATAAGTGACAATAACATTAAAATCTTTAGCTTGTATACCAATAGGAGTGTGATATAAAGCAATCCTAATGGGTGAATGGAGGGAAGGAGAATTTTGATGGAAGAAATGGAGTAGAATAACTGAAATCCATCATGCTGAAACAGTCTTCCACTTTTTTTTTGAATTTGAAGTAAAATGTGAAATGTTTGTCAGCTGAACCCATTGTACAATACCCCATTTCCTTCCCTTCACTCTTCAGTACTGTCTCTTGGTATCAAAACCCTCTGCTTCAGTGACTAGTGTGAGGCTATTTTGATGATTTAGATTATTGTGCTTTACTAGACTGTCTTTGAATGACATTAACAGCAATTATTTAACTTGCAACAAAACTCAATTGAAAATAGTTTCTAGAAAGAGCTTATTGCATATTACCATGTCTCACTYTTTTTCTTGACTTTTTTACTTTACTGTTGGAAGTTTTAGTACTGCTTTTGACAACAGTTCCTAAGCTTTGTCTATCTCTGTGTCAAAATGTTTGGAACCCTGCTCTTACTGGTATCCAAGTTCAGGGTTGCAAACTTAATTAGGCATAATGATATGTACAGTAAACTTTTTCTTTAAGCCTGGGTTGCTTAGAAGTGTTACTTGAAGTGGTTGACTTCAAATTTTTCTGCATAACTTCAAGAAGTAACTTTTGCATACTCTAAAATAGACAGGAATGGCAAATCTTAAACAGAGGTATTCTTAGTTTCTTCAGTATCTTGACTTGTTTTCTCCCCATTTCTGAAGCTTAGTGGTGCAGCAGATTAGGCAGTTCCATGGTCTTTTTAGTTGATATTTTCACCAAATGATATTTTTAGAATTAAAACTTACTATGCAAACCGGCCTCATAATTAAACTGTGCTAGCCTACAGACAAGAATTSAAGACTAAGTGCATAAAACTTATGAAATCATTCATGGGATGAATCAAGTTGTGCGTCTTACTCGACCAGCGGCTGCTTCTCTTGAAACTCTATTCTGAAGTTTTGGTTTGAATTAAATTCCATTTACTTCTGTGTAGTTGTGAACTAGGTAATTAATTTCTTCTTGCCTTTATTGCTTGGCTTTTGCTTCCAGATGCCATAAATTAAGGTATTACTGCTTGTGCAACAAAAACTTCAATGTATTCTAATCTTAACAGTCCTGTTAAAATGCAATATGCTGTTAGGTGTTGTGCATTCTGTGCAACAGTTTGTCAGTTATGTTTGCGTTCCTCCAGACTGTTAAACTAAGCTTAACTATTCTATAATTGCTACTTATAGCAATTGCATTAGCTCCTTTTTTTTTTTCTTCCCCTTCTTTACTAAATTCTCTTGTTGCAGGGGAATAGGAACAAGTAGGAGAGAGCGCTAGCCTTAGCAAACAGAGAGAGATGGTGAGGGACTGGTGTTACTCTGCTCTTTGTCTTCCTCCTAATATGATGAAGCTCACAGCGCTGATGCAATTATCAATGTACCTGTCGGTGTCTTCCTAGCCTCCTATCCAGGAATGGTGGTATCATCTAGTATCCTTTTGTCTGTGTATTCTTGGTGCTTTCAGGTATTTGCCCACTTAGATCCTCTTGACAGGCTTAGTGTACCTTCCTCACTTGTTCAGAGTTGTGAGGTTTTGTGCATCTCCCGAGTCTGCTTTTTCATAAAGCAAGGTGTTTTGTGTGTGAATGGAAGTTTCATGGCTTTCAGAATACTTGGAGGCATAAAAAAATCATTTTTTTTCCATAGCCTTTTCAGTGTGACTGATAGTGATGTGACAAAGAAACTCGGAAGAGAAAGCAGAGAAGAAAAGTGAGACTGACTTTTTGTTTCTGTGTTTGCCTTGAAGGAGCTTGGGGAAGTTCTCAGGCTGGGAACACTCCTTTGAGAAAGGCATCAGAGGATCGCTCTCAAGCTGAAGGGCTGATAAATAGGAAAATGATGGTAGCAAATTGCAAGGACTAAAATCTTAGACTCGGAGATGGAGTAGATGTTCATGTGCACCTACAGTCGGTAGGTTATTTCACACAAGGCTGACACAGTGCCAAAGGACCCAAAAGTTAGCTGTTATGGAATCATTTTTTCTGAGATTCCTTTGGAAATCTAAGAATATGAAGAGCAGTATGCTTGCCGTCTATGTCAAACGTGTTGGTAGAAACCGTTCTGAAGTATAAAACAAGCATCTGCATGAACAGAGATATCTATGCAAATACACACTCAGTACGACTTTTCTAAGGAGAGGTCACGTCTCACAAAAACATTGATCTTTGAATAAGTGGGTGTGGACAAGGGAGAGCTAACTGGTATGACCTTACATGGCTTTCCAAAAGTAATTTGATCATGTTCTTAACCAGAGACACTTAAGTAACTTCAATAAAAGGAAAGGTCTTCATATAGGTAAATAACTGATTAAAGGTTGACCAATCCTATCCTTTATTTTCTGCTTTTATGGTGTAACGGAGTCACTGTTGAAAATCAAGTGGAACCTGTACTCATGTTCATGCTTTTCACTTATAAATTTGTTGGCTAGAAAAGAGAATTAATTCTGAGGTGACACTTGGCTTATACTGCACCTCAGAGTACAGGAGGTTAAAATGGAGATGAGACAGCAGGATTGTGAAGTGGCACACGTGGGCTGCATTGGAGGTATAATTCTTTTAGCAGTGGAGCTATTACTACTTGAGAAGGAGCTCCTGGGGATGAAACAGATCTATGGAAATATAAATTCAGTGTTTGGCAGAGGTTAAAGTCAAATAGAGAATATGGAAAGGAAGAGAGATCAAACCAGAAAGTATTTGATTGCCATAAACTTAAAATACACCTGTGTCTTGAACACTGTKCCACTCTGGCCTTTCCCCCACCTTGGGAGTGGAGGAGAGATGATGGGGAAAAAATTCAAAGACTAACCAAAATTATTGAAATTGTATTCAGCATGGAAATAATTCAGGTCAGATATCAAGGAAAAAAAAAGTTGCTAAATCTAGAGTGGCACAGGGAGAGTGAATAGTGACTCCCCCTGTCTCCTCTCACCCTAATCTCTTCCTCTGTAAAGACAAAACTTCATTAATTGAAATTAGGACCAATATGTTCAAAATAACAACAAATTAAATCTGTTGCACTCTATTTCTCAGGATATAATGGATGCTGAAAGCTTGTGCTTGTCCAACAAGCAGTCTGAGGAATCCATGAAATGGAAGTCTGATGGTGATAGCTCACGAAGTTGCGTGGCGGTTTACTGGCTACCAGGAAAATGTTCTGGGGAATCATCCTTACATGCTAATTTTGTTCTTTCTACAAAGAATGTCAGTATCTCATTCCAACTATCTACTGTTGGAACATGATGCTGGTTTAGATGGTCTTTGGGCTAACTTGATGTATCAGTAAACCTGCTTTATAAACTGCATGTAAACATGCACCTAGGTTAAGTTGTAATAGTCTGCGTCTTGATAACACTTCTGGGTGTTACGGAGCATGATGGATTAGTGGGTGCCTGACTTGACGGGCAGTGGTGGGAGTGCAGGAATCTACCTAAAGCTGTTTTTTAAGACACTGATGAGACTATTAGTAACCATAGCACAGTTCTTGGTTTAACATGACTGCGTGGAGCTCAGTTTGGTCAATTTAGCCCAAATTAGTCTTTATTGTGGCTCTATCCTGACTTCTTATTACTCTAAAAAGTTCAAAGCTGTCCAAGAAGATGCAATTAGTGAAACATCATTGTACTTTTTTTAAGCAGTAATTGTTTATGATTCATTCATTTAAGATGCATTCAGCATCTTAAATGTGTTTGCTCCAGATGCTGGAGTAGATATTTTTTTACACTAAATGTGTTAGGCAAAACAAATCCTTTCACACTTTGGAGAAATAGGGCATTTAATTACTGCTTTTATCCCCTAGCTGTTTCCCTCTCCTCCAAAAGACTTGGTAAGATGTAAAAAATTATTGTTCAGCTAAGGTGCCCTTCAACTTGGGAAGAGCTAGTTTTTAAAAGTGTTTCCTCTGTGCCTCCTCTTGTTCTCTGCTGTCTGATCCTGATGGTAAGTTGCCAGCCGCTTGTAAAGAAGTATGCCTATGTCAACACCAGGAATGGGCAGATGTTTTTGTTTAAAAAACAAGACAATGCCCCTTCCCCACTAAAAAAGCAAAGAAAAAACCCTAGAAAAACCTGTGTAGCTCTAACCCTATTTGAGCACAATAGACAGAAGCAGCCATTTTATAAACAGGGATTGTTCATGAGCGTTTCTGATAGGGGAGGCTTGTTTTAAGTATCAGCAGATACGGTAAAATTTTCTCAGATGAGCGTTAATCCTTTATACTTACAGGAAAAACTGTTTGTGTCAAGTCTGTGCCCAAGGGAGAGAGAGGGTGGCAAAAAATCTTCCCTACTCCCCCTTCCCACACTGTAAATAGCCTAAGGGATATGGGATGCCCATATGTAGAAAAATGACAGAGGGCAGAAGTGTGGGAGTGTGTGCTGGTGTCAGGAGAAGTTCTTTTGGCCACAAAGAAATGAAAGTTAACAGCTTGGTTGCTCTTTTATTTGGAGGACAGCAGATCCGAATAGACCTGTGAGGCTATAAAAGTTGAAATTTCAGATTGCTGTGTTGRAGTAGATTTTATTGAGCAGTTATGGGTGACCTGCATTAAAAAAGAAGTTGTGGGGAAAATGTGTTGTCTTTGTTCTGAACTTTCAGATTTCTTTGAAAACAATTCACAATTAAATGTAAAAGTAATATGTTTAAAATTTGAAAAGGCAACATTGACTTGGGTCCCTTGAGGAAAGGATTTTAATGTGTTTGACAATCTTTCACTTTTTTTCCTGTAAAATCTTAATTGTAGACAAATGTTTATTTTAATGATTGCACAACGTACAAAGTTGGTTGCACCATACACTTCTATACTTGCATGGCAGCCCGCAGCGTTTGTCACTTTTAAGTGGTGGGATGTCATGATTTTTTTTTGTCTTCTGAAATCTCTTTGAGACTTAGTGGATTGTGTGTATTCTCATGGGACAATATTTTAGAATTTGCGCTATTGTTCAGTGGAGGAAAGAAATAACAGCTCAGCTTCACTGCTGAAGAACAGAAATGTAGTATGTATATAAAGGAAATCTGAGACTAAGATATTTTTTAAAAGACCTAAAAAAAAAGCCTTTTGATGAATACGTGCATCTGAAAAAATATTTTATCAAAAGTGGCCTAACTGGCAGTAGGGGATGGCTTAAAATGTGTTTGTGTGGCTGATCTTAATGGGGGTGGGGTGATGTGCCAGATCTGTGTTCCGTCCAGTTCTATTTGTGATAAACAAAAAAATCCCAAACCGCCGACCGTACTGTGCTGAAGTCGGAAAGCCTGGCTATGTGCTCTCTTATCATGCTTGCTGTTTCTCCAAACTTACAAAGCTTTAGGCATAACAAAATAATTATGAAAAGCCCACTAGAGTGAATATGGGTGCACAGCCAGTTTCATTAAGCGGTTTGTACTTSCTTATTTGTTTAGCAAGGAGAGGAGCTGAAGTAAATCTGGGGGCCTAAATGGCAGATATTGCTGTTGGAAGACCTCCTTGAGTCGTTTCGGTCGACAACGTAACCTTTGTCTGGACAAAATTGTGCTCCATGGGAAATAGAACGATGTACGCAGGGTTGATTTGGGACTGGAAACCACTCTTAGGTTGAATGCTCTGTAGTCTAAATAAACCTTTTCCAGCCTGTGGCTTGCCAGCTATTACTGATCTTGGATTACTTCTAAGCAGTATGCAAATATAAGTAGTGTAAGTATAAGCAATAGGGAAAATAGGCATAGGGACAGGCTATATGGTTTTAGGAGCTGCTCATTTCTACTGGGAAAAATCTTAGGGAGCCACAAGTCAGAAAGCCGAAGAGCTACCCATCTGTATCATTTAAAGAACAGTAGCACAAACAAGCAAATGCTTGCAGCTCTGGCTGGAGCAGTTCATGAAATTGCTGCCTTATGCGTTGTTTGTTACTGCCCTTCAGCTAAGTTGCATTAAACAATTGTGTGAGAACTAGTAGTTGGCTTCAACGGTAAATCAGTCGCATGAGTTGTTTTAGCTSGCCTGACTGGCTTTATGCTGCGGCAGGTTAGGAGCACTTTCACAGTCTAAGTAGTTTCTCTCCTTAGCTGAACTGTAACAGCCATTTCTACATCGTAGCTCTGRTACAAAGAATAGATCAGCTCTCAGACCAATGTGGCTTTTTCTGGTCTCTTTTTTTCCCCAAACTGAAGACTGACTCATTCTTCATCTCCCAAACTAGTGCAGTTACCCATTTCAAGAGGCTAAATCAATTTGGCATTAAAACACAGATTTGAGGTGTTTGCAAGTAGTATTATAAAACCTGTTTGAATGAATTTGTTAGGGAGGTAATGCATTCCCTATTAACTTCTGTTCATAACTGTAGCAAATCTGTTTTAATTTCTAGGTTAGCCTTACTGAAGCTTCTACTAAGGATAGTTAATAAAGTTATTGAAAGACTGCCAGTGAAAGCATAAACCACATCAGTGCTTTTTAAAGCTTGCTAATTGTAATGAATATTAGACCAAAAATTTCATAGCTTGGCTTATTCTACCAGGTTTTGGTGATACTGTGGTAGGTTAGCCTGTTGTAGTATGCCTGCGCTCAGCTGCAGCAATTTGAGCTAGCAGCAGTGAGTAATGTGTGCGGGCATGAAGTTTGCTGTAGACATGCAAGACATACTTGTGTGCAGTGCTATGGTTCACCATAAACAAGTTGTAGGATAAACTGTGACTGCAGTTTGACTGACCTTGGCTATGCTCCATTTAATAATAATTAACTTGACGTACTTGGCAGTCAGTCAGCAAGTAAAACTGAAGTATGGCTATTGTGATTTAGCTAAAATTTCGCACTTTTTAGAGTAAAGGATATAACCACTTTTTAAAAAACTTCAGCAATAGCAGAAACATCTATRTAGTGTCTTAACACCCCTCCACCCCCATAGTGAAGAGACACTTCAAAGATTTGGAGATAATCTTAAGCATGTCTTGGAGTAACTAGATAAACTACACAAAAAAAGCAAGAATGAAATATTGATCTGTCAAGAATGGATCGTGGCAGTTTAATCTGACAGCTTTCGCAGACTGGGTTCTAGTCAAAGGAAATGTCGCAGACACTGGCTGTCTGTGTCTTGTATCGTGCTACGTGGGAAATTATTAGGTAAACAGACGAAGTTGGGGACTAGTAATTGACTTAAGAAAAAACAGCACTGATTTGTCTTTGAAGTGGATGGTATTGGACTGGAGGAAGGCTTCTAATGTAATTCTTTGGGGACTGATGTTTGAACTGGTGTTAGTGGCTTTTGGTATTTTATGTGTGAAAAAGCAAGAGTGCTGATGGAAGAAAACTGATAAGTATTATTCTAAAGTTTAAAACCTCTGGGTAACCATGAGAAGTGGAGTATGCTTGAATTTGATCTCACTTCTAGCATAAATTACAGCATTATGCACTTAAGGACAAAGTGAGACTTCCCGTAATTTCATTGTCTGACAATTTCAGAGAAGTAAGTCTTGGATGTAGAAACTGGCCAAAAGGCGAAYGAACCAATGAGGACAAAGCCGAGAAGGAAAAGGTAAATGCAGTTTCAAGGCACATCAAGAGAGAAGTTTTCCCTAAAGATAAGAGTGCCGGTGTCCTTGATCATCTCTGACCTCTGGAGATCCCTTGCAGCTTTTAAAAGGATAGTTTCAACTATACTGCTTGCCCTTCTTGAAGGTGGATGTGATGTTTTCCTCATCCCAGTCCTCAGAAACCTCCTGAGGAGAGTAACCTCCCAAGGATGTCATCCAACTCCCTTAGCACTGTTGGATGTATCTCATCTGATCCTGTGGGCTTGTGTATGTTCAATTTCCATGAGTAGACAGTGATGGCTGATTAAATTGAGAAGGTGTTATACCTTGAAACATCAAGCTTTATAGTTTTAGCAAATTACATGCTTTCTGAAAAGTTCACTTGAATGTTTAATTAATTGTTGCTGGCCAAATGTTGAATGTATTCCTAAGAATTGCCTGTGTCCTTGTGAAATCTCAGAGTTTTTACACTGAACAAGGGATGATTCAATCATACTTTGCAAAGACTACTGCACAAATAAAGGTGGAGCTGAAGGTGGGATAAGCTATGCTATTGTAGAAATGTTATGGTGAGAATATAAGCGTATGTAACTGTGTCAGGGTATATTTGGTCTGCAGTAAGGCAGGTACTCAGCAAACAAACTTGTGCCCGTCAGTCTTCCATTGCGCTTGTTAGAGATGTTTGTTGCAAGTCACTTCGTAGTGTTAAGTGTTTGACGATAGTTTATGGAGTAACTAGGCAACATTTTAAAGACAAACAAAAAAACCATAAAGGCACGCTTCATCTGTGTAACCGGATCTTTTTCCATGCTTATCAGTCCTGTAGGACTTTTTTTTTAAAAACAATTTATTCAAAGTTTGGAATAGTAATGGCAAATTATAAAGCAGACAGATGTTTTGACRATATTTTATATGGCACTTAATAACCAAGTCCTGTGAATGCACTGGCTGCAGGAAAATCTGTACTCCGTGGGAACGTTTCTCTCTCCTCTAATGACCTATCTACACAAACCTTGTTAAGAATTCATTTTTGAAATCTCTGATTGAAATTTGAGCCTGTGGCCTAGAGAAGACGGTAAATATCCACAGATCACACAAGCCTGACACCCACAGCAAGCAAGGCCGTCAACCAGAGAATCGGGCTTTGTTTTACAGGCTATGGTACCCGAATATCAAGTACTGTCCAAAAATAAACAAAACTCACTATTCCCCCTGTATCCTCTCCCCTCTTCCCCCCACCTATTTTTTAAAGGGATTTCTCCTGTTTGAAAAATATCAAATAAGTCATCTGTCCTCCCCCTCAGAGCCACTTTTTGGATTATGCCTTCTACAGAAACAAGGCTGGCAATTTATCACTCCTGAATAGGAATTTCATGCTGTAGAGAAATAAAAGGCAAGGTCATGTCAAAGAGGATAATCTGGAAGAGTCTTGCACTCAGCTTTCAGGAACGGCAACCCTTGAAATAAGAACTGTTTCCCTTTCAGTAACTGTTCTCCCCCTGTTGAGGGCTGGGTGGGTAGTACCCCATAGCTTATCCTTTAACCCAATTTTGGAAAGCAGGTGTATATTCAGATATGTCCCTTTTCACTTTTTTTGTTTTTTGGTATTAGCCTTTTTATCTTGACACATTTCTTTTGTATTTGTACCTAAATACTGGTACAATAAACRTTTGCATGAACACAACTGTTTTTAACAGCAGGTGAAATTCTTGTCAAAGTAATCAGATACTTTAAATCTGAAAGCAAATAATGCAGCTGTGGAATCATAAACAGATTTGTATATTTGTTTTAATATAGTAGCTCAAAAATGGTATTCTAGTAGGGAAGGATAGCCACAAATGGCTTCTTTTATCCATTCTGAAGTTAATTGATTTATCAAGTCATTATTAGGGATAAATGCAGATCTGGGCAGCTGCTATTCTTAAAATGTCAGTGTAGTAAAGGGCAGCTGGAGCAAAGATAGCTGCTGAAGAGGGTGAACGTCCAGTTACTTGCATGCTGTGTTCTGTGGTACAAAAACTCATGTGCTTACAATTCTACTGCCTTTGAGTTTGGGTAGGAAACTTGAAGACGTTCTGTCTTTTCTGTTTGATTATCTTGTATCAATTTATGAATGACCATAGTGTGACAGAACGAAGTTTTGCTTTTTAGAAAAGCCGCTTTGTTAAAATACAGTAATTCCTTTGTAGGCAGACTATAGCTTTGAGCTGCAACTTTTCAGAACATCCTGCCTGAACCAGTTACCCAGCAAATGTTTAATGCACATCTGGAACTTTCTCCAGAATTAACAGGGGCTTTGTTAGATCTGCTAGTTGAGAAAACAAAAACAAACAAAAAACCCCTTAAAGCTTGGAGGGAGCCAGGACGGGGAGTAAAACTTTTTGTATTCTAGCAATTGATCAAAACTTCCTGTGCATATATCTATACACACGTGCACACAGTGATATAAACATCAGGATCTATTCTTACAGTTTTTTCAAACAGGAAAACATGGCAACTATTTAAAAGCTAAGCAACATGTTTGCTTGAGGAGCTGTTGATTTTTGTCCCTGTAGGAGAGTCCTCTGGGGAGATGACAGTGAAGTAGGTTTAAGATGGTGTAGGGAAAAAACAGCTTTCAGAACTGTAATTCCTCTTGTTCTTGTCTCCTTGTAATGCTCCTTCTCCTCCTCAAAGAGTTTGTACGAGTTGGTGCTGTGCCACTGAGTTTCCTAATGGGCAAACAGCTTGCATCAATATCTACTGCTGTAGAGCTGAAAGGCATTAAACATAGCAGTTGATTCTTGCCTTAAGATGAGAGAGCCATCCTTTGGAAGGAAGCAAAGTAAAGAGGAGAGCAGATACTGAAGGAAATGCTTCAGTGTCTGATATTTCCAGATTCTAAGTATACTCTTTGATACAGTCTAAACCAATCTAATGTGTAGCTACTGCCGAAAGAGTCAGACCTGCTCTGGTTAGGTGGTGCCACACCTCTTGTGCTGGCTGCTCTTCCCCCCCCCCCCCCCCTTTATCTTTTTTCCTTGATGTATCAATTTTAGTAGGATTAATTTTCTGCTAGTATGACTCCCTGATCAGGCTCGCGGTAGGCTCAGGTGAGTACTGGTGCCAGCGCAAGGGAAGCCGTGGAACCATACACAGGGGAGGGAGGAAGAGGCAGCTGCTGGTGGTGGTGGCATCTGCTTGGGCATGGTTTGCTAGCTTGCCTGAGCCAGCGAGCGTGCTTTTGTTGTAGCTCTGGGATGACCAGAGCGTAGGTTGTTGATGCAAGAATTTTTTTTTTTTTTTTTCCCCCCCCCCCCCCTGCTTCCCGTAAGGTAATTCCAGTGTTTGTGTGTCTGTTATAAACTGGATCAGGGTGCTGATTGGCTCGAAACTAAATTTTGTCAGTTGGATCATCTTGCTTGAACTAGCCTAACATGCATCTGCACAGTTATTTGCTGATGCAAAGGGAGGATTGGGTTGGGGAAATTGGGTAGGGGAAGCAGAGACATCAGTTGCAGCACAAGCTGATTTACAGTAGTGGTAGAACTTCAGCCTAAGGCTAATGTCAGATTGTGTGTATTGCCTTTGTGCTTCCTAATTCTTACATTCGAAAGGACATATTGCTCTCTAGAAAGCTTATTTCATAAGCAGAAAATCAAATTTTGTTTCTTTATTTTTAGACTGTGTAATTATGGGATATTCTTTTTTTATATTGGGAATATTACAGTAAGACTTATTTGCGCAACTTGTGAAACATTATGGTCTTCAGTGTAATATTGAAGTCTTGGGATACATTCAAATCCAAATTGTATCCCTCTAAAGTGAAGTGATGCAAATCCAATACAACATTTTTGTTGGCTTAATATTAAAGGGTGGTCTTATGATATGGTTTGAATTACCAGCTTGGTCCTCTTATTTCCTCCCTTCCTACCACTTAGATGACTACAAGCTTCAAGACAAGTGACTGAGTTAAGTTGACTTACTATGTTAAATGAGTCCTTTTGTTTGATCAGTGAGCTGAATTGCCTTAACCCGCAATCAGGCGAGCACCAGAATCCGTTCAGAGGCCAGGAACCGTGTGGTGGGGTAGGACAAAAAGGTGCATGGTGAGGCCTTTCTCTTAGCGATTGAAATCTGCTAATTTGGCTCAGGTATATAATGAAACCGTACTGGGTTGTATGGGAGTAACTTGTTAGATATTCATGCTGATTTGAAAAGTTGTGATACCCGTGCCTTCATATAGGTGCTCTGCCCCTGCCCCAAACTATGACCGCTTGTGTGCAGAAGATGTGACTCACCCCATGTGACTTTGTCCAGAGCATCAACCATTCAAGACCTATACGCTTTCTCACACACAGGTATAGAGTAACAGAGACCACAAATGCCGAATAAACTAATACAAATAAGTTATTTTCATGAATAGTATTACCCATTTCAGTTGCGCTACAGGTTGGAGATGAGGATTATCTGCTAACCTGTTGTTCTGCTTTTTACTGCTGAAATTTGCTTATAAACCCAAAGGATTAAATTGGTCTTGTCTCTTTATTAAATATTTAGTATATGTTCTTGAGAATCTCTTGTGTCATGGTGAAGAGTGAGATGTTATCTCATGAAGACATTGCTACAGAGAATGTTTTTGGTCTTTTTTTAAAGAATCATGAGATTTATGTGGAAACTTAAGTGTTTTCTTAGCATTTTTAGGTTTCTATGAACTACTGCCTGAGAATTCTGTGGCTTTAATAAATTGCTATAAAATTAATGCAAAGGATGGCAGATTTTTTATTTTTATTTTTTTGTAGGCTTGGATGTGTTGTCTGTCGTAGAAATGTTTTGTGAATTGAATGCTATCCGTCAGGTTGAAGTTGAGAGCTTTTTGGAAGGATCGTTCAGATATATGTTGATAGGTGAGAAATTTAGTGCCGCTTCTCTGTGCCGAATGACAGATGTCCAAACAGCACAAGAAAAATTTAAATTATTTCAAAAATACAGGCTAATGGATATGTAGGTAGTTGTCATAAGGAGGTTTTAGGARAGAGACCAGATGCTTTGAATTTGAAACTACAGACTTGGATGAATTGTGTTATTTGGGGGAGGAGACGACCAAAGCAATCAAACCATAAATAACACTTCTGCAGTAATCCTTTTGTCAGAATCTCTTTTTCAAAATGAATCCACAGAGATCAGCTGTTTTTCCTTTGGGACAAAAGACATCCGGCATTTAACAACATACAAAGCAGCATCCTGAGCTTCAAGCTATAATTTTCCGTTACTGTACAGCTGAGTTCTAGATGCTGGAACTGGCCATTAGCATAAGTAAGTGAACAGAAGGCGCAACTTGAAGCTTGCTGTTGTCTGTCTTATTTTTCCTTCTGCTTTGGTATCAGTTTGGGAGGCTCTGAGTCTAGATGGACACAGAGCAATGGAATTGGAATAACAGACTTGAGTACCTGGTAACTCAAGGACCTGGCTCCTGGACCTAGAAAACTGCCAGAAGCTCCAGCTAGTGCAGCAGAGCTTTTTAGTGATAAAATAGACACAACTGTCTGGACTTGTAGATGCTCTCTAGGACTAATTGGGTAAGAAAATTCATTCATACAGTGCATGTTCTGGAACACTAACTTTGTGTAGCAAATTGAGATGTGAAAATGATACAGAACATAAATGTACATTGCCTTCAAGTAAATGACTTAATTTTCAAAGACTGTCTTTTTTGATAAATTGAAGAGGCCTAGCTGGAATGATAAAACTGCAGTGGGAGATGTTATTCTTGGGCAGTGAGAAATTTTAGAAAATGCGTTAATAAATATTAAAGCTAGAAAATATTAACTTTCCGCTCAACTTGTGGAACCAACTTGGCATTCATTCAGCAGTTTCTTCTAAAAGAACAAATGATTTGTGCTGTCCTAGATAATCTTGATTTTTGTGAGCATATGGAATTGCCTGTTGAAGTGCCTGAGTGTCTATTAGCCACCCCTGGAAACAGGTCAGGGACAGAAAGTTGCGCTTTTTTCTAGTTTACGCTCCCAACTGGGTGTAAGGTATGTCTGACTTCTGGAGTTCTGTTTTTTGGTCCCAGCAGGAGACAAAAGCTGTTTCTGATGGGACTTTTGCTGCCTTTTGCTCCTACCTGAAAAACAATGGAATATGGCCTTTTTTAGAACATTCTCTTAACATTTGTGCTGTCATACTCCCACTGCTGTTGCCTACTGCCAGCTTTTATTTTTTTTTCGATTGCAGGCTTTCCCCTTCCCTTTTTTGGAGTTTCTGTACACCATGCAAAACACGAGAGATGGTTTGTAACCATTCCTGCATTCTTGTCAGGAATATGGTCAACATTCTGATTCTTATTTTCGTTCCCACTTTTAATTCAACTAAAAAAACCTTCTTCTATTCTGCTACAATCATTCCACCGTGTGCAGGTGTGTGTTATCCTGTAAGTAGGATTTCCTGTTGCTGACATCCACTTGCAGAAAGTAGGTATGCAGACGTCCTTCACAAGGAGCATCAGTCAGCCGCGACGCAACCCGATACAGTTTGAACATTGGTCTGTGTCTGCGCAGTGGGCAGGAGGCTCGCTGGTGGTGTTCCCGTTTTTGAATAAGTTGGTACAACGGGTTCAAAGTACAACTGTCTCCGTTTTTAACACTTTCGGTATGAAAGCACCTCATACTTTTTTTAAATATATTATTAAAGTGTAGTCTAAAAGCTGCCAGCAGTACAGTCCACAGGTCTCTGGTTTAGCTAGCTGTGGTAATATGCAGTGGCATCTGCCTGCTTTGAAAGACTTGAATTCATGTCCCTCAAACTTTCTATTTATGAGCTAATTAAAATAGCAATATTTTGCTGAGACCAGGCCTTTTTTAGCTATTTAGCTCTTTTAGATGCTTTGTGTCTGTACAAGCATAGCTTTTTGATCTGATTTAAATTGGGGCCGCCATGCGGAAGAGTGGTCTCGGATCTCCCTCTTGCCAGGACGAGTCTTTTTTACAGTTATGTAGTGAAATGTCAGAGGGGAACTGATTCAGCTGAGCACAAATCAGATCAAAAAAYGGTTTGAGCCAGGTCACTTCTGCTCGTGTCTTGACTGTTATGCTGATGACACTAGTGCTGGCACAGTGAGGGGCAAGGGGACAGGGCGTCATTGCCCCTTCAACAGCAGCTTGTCTTTATTTTGGCTGCGTACCCAAGTCGTTAGGCTCCCTGGCAGCATGCGCTGATCTAAATCCAGACTACTGCATTTCTGTCTCTCTCCTCCCCTCGGCAGTCCTGTCCTGTCTGCAGTGAAACTTGTATTTCTGCTGTTGTGCAGCAAGCCTGTCCAGGGGTTTGATGTGGGTGACCATGAACTCTCTTTCAAATCTGGGTTCATCCAGGCAATGTAATAGGGGAAAACATAGGTCACTGGCTTTTTTTTTTTTTTTTTTTTTTTGCATGTTAGCTAGCTAAGGCTTGAGATTCTGCTTCAATATGAATTGTTATGCAAAAGCTTTATGGACCTAGCTCATTACATAGGTAGGTTGTCCAGTTTTATGTAGTCTTCAAATCTCTGCTGTAGTTCACAATTCAGTTTAGCAATAGCTTTTCTGGACCCATCTAGAAACCATGCAGAGTATCGTTTACCTTACTCTGCTTCTCAGAAATAGTCATGGATGCACTGAGGTTGCATGTATGGATACGTATCTGCTTCAAACCTATAGAGCATCTTGGGGAAACAGTTTTGTAGCAACCTAAAACTGTCTGTTCATCTTGCTGGTACTGAACTCTGTATCCTGGAAAGAAGATCATAACTTTGCCAATGTCTCCCTTTTTCTGGTCCTTCAAAGGCTCATGTTCAAGGAGGAGTGTGTGTGKGGGGGAAGGGCGAATGAAAAGGAGTCTAACATTTAGGCCCAAGCTTTACACTCAAAGTTCTCTTCCTCCCTCCCCCCGACAGATAACTGGTAAGGGTTTAAATTATTAATAAATTTGAGTTTGCGAAAGGTGACTGTGTTCTTTTGGAGCAAGTGACAAATAAGTAAAGTCTAAATGCCATTAGTAAGATTTTTGTGATGCAGATTTATGAAAAATGTTGAATTTATTGACAGCTCTGGATGCAGTAGGGGTTGGAGAGCAACTTTAACCGAAACATTAAAAAAAAAAAATCTTTTCACAGGCATATTTGAATGCTTTGATTATAAAACTTTTAATATATAGTGTATGATGATGAATTATATCTTGTAAAGATCCTGTAATTATGAAATGCCTCTTGCAGGAAGTAATTGTCCTTTCAAAGATCAGGAGCGCAGTAGTGGGTGTCAGAGTGCTGAGCTGCACCGTATTGCGGAGTTCAGCTCTCTTCAGTATTTCCCTGAGCATCTTTTTGGCAAGTCTCTAATGAATAAGCTAAATTATGGAAGTGTTAAGGCTTGCATGTAAAGAAGTAAAGAATGCAGCTGCAGAGGAAAGCCCTTGTTTGCTGGGGAGGTTCTTGCTGTATCCAAGTATCTGGTCATTAGCGTTTTGTTCTAGAAGCTGTTTTCCTTCTTGCTTAAAACTTAAACAAGTATTTGTGAAAAGTATCTGTTAAAAGTAACAAGTATCTGTTAAAATTCTGTATCTGAAGTATCTGGGAGAGGTGTGTTCAGAACATAAGATGCTGGGCCAGCTTTGTCCAAAAATATGGTTAAAAATATTACTGTAGGTTATTATTACATTTAATCAAAATTTGGGTTTCATTGTATGATATGGCAGAACTTTCATAAATGTCTAAGCTGTTTTTTGTTTAGGGGAGAAAAAGGAAAAACAAAAACAATTAAGGCATCTTACTAAAAATAGTTTCAGAGAGCCCTTAGAACTGGTAAGCTGAAAAACGAARTTTTCTAAATATCCTTTTAAAGGAAACTGCCCTCTAAACTGGAGAACAATAGGAACAAAACTATAACCATATCCATTTTTCTTTCTCTTTTGCAGACCGTGAGGACCAATCAATTCTCTGCACGTAAGTAAACAAAACACTTTTTTTCAGTTGGGCATTTTTGGAAGTTTGTGTGAAAGGGTAAGGTCTCGGGTTACTGAGGTCTCCGATACAGCTATAGCAGTCAGTTCTCAATATTCAAGCTTTGGTAGCTGCCTGTCAAAGAGTGTGAAATGCTATTTAATGTGGAGAGATGTTGATCCCTTTAATAGTGTAATTCACCTTATTGAAGGTTTTAGAGGGTATGTGCCACTTAAGAAATGTAGTTTAAAAAATGTCAATCAAAAGATCTGAATTAGAAAGGAAGTCTTTAAAACATGTGAATTTGTCTGAAATGCTCTATTGTAACTACTCAATGTGTAGTGCCTGAGGAGGACACAAATCAAAAGCTACAGCCTAGAAACCCTGCTGAGCAGCAGCATAACTTTGGATCTGCTTCAAACAGGAAAACTCTGAACAAGCTGACACTAAGATTTCTTTTGCACCTACAGTTTTGCTTTGTGTGTGCCTGAATTTGCCCCATCCAGGAGCAGACCGACATCTAGCTCTAGCTTAGACTTCACTGGGATGCAGAAATGAAGTCATGTGGTGGTATAGTCAGAGGAGTAAAAATGCACATTGAGGCTTACGACCCCACTGAGTTAATGTCCTTGGGATTCTGTTAAAAGGGATGATCCAGTTTCTTTCCGTCTCCCGCATAGGGTATATGTTTCTGCTGATTCTCTTGTGCCGGCACTGGGGCTTGTCTGCCATCATGGTGAGCCAGTTCGGGGAGTTAAGATGGCAGAAAACCAACTTTGCCAAAAACCAAATTGCTTTTCATCAGTTTAGTTCTCTGGATTGGCTCTCTGTCTGTTCAAATGCATACTGGTGCAAAGGATGAGGTGTGACTATGAGGAAGGGGAGCAGAAGGGGAAATACCAGTCTTAGTAGCAGGCTGGTGATTAGACTAGTTCGCCTGTGTTGTGAAACCATGCCTTGTTTCAATTCTGAAACTGCTTGCCGTTAGCAGTCTTGGATGTAGTTTGTGCTCAATTATCTGAGCAAGAGAAGGGAAGAAGTGGTAGCTTGAATGTTTTTTGACTTGATTGTGATCAGCTGACCATACTGTATGCCAGTGCATACCAACTGCATTGAGACCATAATTTGTGAGGATGCCTGCTTCCTGAAATAGCTTGATGGTTAGATTAATTGCTGGGAAGAGACCGGGGTTTAATTTCCTCCTTGACATGAAGGGATTCAAATCTTCATTTCCAACTTCCTGCAAGAGTGGCTTAACTTTTAGACTGTAGACTAGACTGAAGAAGGATCCTTTCTAGCTATCCTTTTTTGAACTATGGAAACCAGGAATACTAGGTTCACAGGGCCAGAGAACACTAAAGCAGGAAGCAAATACAATTTTGTAGCTAAGAAAAAAGTTTCCCCCAGGTAATACAGGCTCATTGAGGGCTCTGGTGCCTGTTCTTAGTCATCACATGAAAACAGAAGTCCTACTATTTAATGTGCAATGTACAAAACAGACCTCAAAGCAGGATAGGATACCAGAACAAAGTGAAATGCTTTGTTCTTCATGTGTTTGTGGATGCTTCTATGGTATGCACCAGCCTCAGGTGAATTTTTTTTTTTAAGTAGCTTTGTCTTGTGCCCATACRTGTACCTTGCATTCCTTTGCATGGTCAGCAGAGACCACAAAGGCTGGAATGGCAGTGCTACAGCATTTAGTGAGTGTCTGATCTGTTCATTCTTAAATTGGAAAACCTTTAAGCACTTTTCTCCTCAACTCTTTTACTACTTCAGCTGTAAAATCACAATAAGCTTTTGATCCATCTGGACCAAATACACAATTGAACTCTGATTTATATCTAGTACAGTACATACTTCAACATGAAATGTGTGGAACTTGTGATAGTCTGGGTGAGGGGTTGTTTTCTTTTTTGTTTTTTGTTTCTTTTCTTTTGAAGATAATGATACTGTCAGTAGCATAGTTCCGTGCCTTAGCTGGATACTTAGTAAGTTGCTTGGTGCGCATCCTTCTGCAGAAACAAGCTTRCTTCCAGATTGGTGGTGGTGGGGTGGGGAGTGGATGCAGTTTCTTAAGCTCAGACCTGAGGAGAACGCAACTATATCCAGTACTGAAGTCTGGAAATTCTGGGGACTGCTCTGGATGCAGTCACAAGTTAAGATCCTCAGAACCATCTCTTCTGTTGGACATGTAAAAAGTTTGGTGACAAAATCTGTCGTTCCCTCTGAAGTTTCAAAACCTAGTACTAAGAAGCAGTGAGCGGTACATCTCAGAAGGACTTCAACACTGGCGTCATATCACAAAACTAAGTATTGGAACCATTAATACCATGACACTGGACAAGTTTTGCTATGTGTAATTCAGTGTCTTGCTTGTACCGATGTTAAAGGCTGCACCTAGCAGAATATGACRGAGTCTTAATGAAGCTTAGATTCTGAGCAACAATTTCCCAGGTTCTATTGATTGTTTGCTACTTTAACTTGCATTAAGTACCTACACAGCAGCATAAAGAAAATCAAAATTAAGAAAGGGCAATGGCACTTAAGATGGCTTACAAGTAAGTACGAATCTCTCCAGTATATTGTGGGCAGATCTGTGTGCTCAGATCTGTGTGCTCAGCCTTATGTATAGGGCTTTGTATCTCCAAACTAGAACTGTGGGTCAAAGAACATCCAGTCAAGTTCTTATCTTTTGAGATACTTGATGTGCTAGATGCTAGACTYCAAGGTGGTTCTGTGCTCTTGAAGTTGAATGCCACAACTCCATCACGGCCCAGTAGACCTTGCAAATGGCATCTAACCACCAGTGCCATTTTGATGCTGCCTACAAAAAGAGACAGTGGGGGTTACTAGACTTTTGTTCAGAATATTACTTTTCTTTTGAAATACATTTGTCTTATGCTGCTTTCTAGATCAATGTCCAATTTGGGAAGAAGTACCAGCAGGACTAAGCTTATGTTTCCCTTCACATATCTTTTGAAGAAATGGATTATAAAGACAGTTGCCCACTGCAGTACTATCCCTAAGGTTGTTTTCCCCATGCGCTTTATAGGAGAGCTGTATTCTTTTGTCAGATTTGCATTATAATCTCATTACTTGACTGGTCAGCTGGGATGTTAAATGACTTTCATGAACTTGCTTGTGTAGCAGACCAGAAGGAAGTCTAATACATTTTGCTCAAGGGTGGGTCAGTGTCTAGGACTCCTCTCTGACCACAGAAGCAGAAATGCAACAAAAGGCCAGCTGTATGTGTTTTTTCCTTCCATGCCACTGGTTTTACAGGTCTTAGAATAAGGCAGGAGTAAATAAGGTTGAAGGAATGTGTCTTAATTGTGCTGGAGGTGGTTTCAGGAACTGCTTTGGCAATTCAGACTTGAGACATCTGTTTCTCCTCCCAGAACTGTATCTCAGAATCTGGATCACCCGATTAAGCCCAATTTAAAGACTTTCAGCTCTGGATGGTGCTCTATTAAAGAACACTTTCTTTGGTCTGAGTGATTCTAGCCAGGCAAAAGGAAAATGTCCCTTGACATGTGCTCTCAGATGAGTGGACAACTGTGGTGTGCCTGTCATTCTCTTCTCTCCCATTGCCTTGATTGTCTTTATATATGTCCTGGAGATGGGTCTCTCCCATAGCCAGGTGGACCTTCACCAAGCTAGCATCTTTGCCTATCTCTCCCTAGCTCTTCTTGATCAAGTTTCCTGGGTTTTCACCTTCAACAGCCTTTACAGTAGGGGGCCACAYGAGCTCTCAAGTAATGGTATTTGAACAATGTATTATCAGGTGTGACTTGAACCTGTGAACTGCAGCCTCCTTTTCTTCACAATAACTGGGAGTGCTGCTTTCACTGACATTCTTTGCTGTAAGACTAGTGGTATTTCGAGCCTTTAGGTTTGGTTTCAGCTCTTCAAAGAGTGTCTCTGCGCTCTTTCCAAATTCCTTCTTTGATTAAGTTTTAACTTAATCAAGGAACTAACCACCTGATATTCTTACCCTAGGCATGAAAGTGTGCAACTTGAATCTAGACTTGAGACTGTTCCATTGTCTTCACTGGTCCAGAACTTTAGGAAATCCCAATCTTTATTTCCACTCTAAGGAAGTTTAATGACTCCCAAATATCTTCATGCAGTCGCTGTTCAAATAAATAGCTAGCTGTGTTCAGGTCTGTCATGAAATTGAAAAGGTAATGTTTAGGGTATTTTCTAACATAGTTCAAACCACTTTGTAGCTTCATTAAAGTGTCTTATCATAGCTATCTATGTAGACACTTGGAGGTCTGTTCATACTTTGCTTCAGGAATAACAGTGAGAATTCTGCGGGGGAATAACCTGTATTTCATTGAAATATCAATATGGCAGATACAGGCATTCAACTAAATGCTCTGTGGAAAAAGCTATACTATCAGATGGTTCTTCAAGTGTGCTTTCATCATATCATGTTGTTTTGAAGATGGTGGGATTACTTGAAGGTTTCCTGTCCGAACTGAATCACCAGCTGAGAATCTGTGAGGAGTTTGGGGTCTGACATCCCCCAAAGAGTAGGCGTCTTGTGTAAACTCATGAGTTTGAATTAGTAGTTTTTTCTCAAACTCAAGCTTAACACCAGAAGGGAAGAAAGCCCTGCTGCTTTCTCTGGATGCTTCTTACCATCTCAGCAGAGCATCATGTCCTTCACCTAATGTAAAAGTTGATTCTTCAGGAGGGTATTGCTCAAATGGCCAACTGATTGTGACTGTCATTCATTTCTCTAATGCAGACTTGATGACTTGATGTCATCAATGCTCTTGGTGTAGAAATGAGAGATCTCAGAACAAAAAAAACCACCCTTCTGTTGCTTCCCCTCTTCTTTCCCCCATGTCCAGTCTCCATCATTTAAGGAACTAAACAGACAATTTTATCCGTTGAAAGCAGCATTTCAGAAGAGGCTCGTGTTCAGGGCTTTATTCTGAGTCAATGGCATATAATCTTATGAATATTTATGCACTGACTTCCTTATTTTTATTCCGGTCTGTTTATTATTTGTTTCATTGATTCCCTGGCCTCAAACACTTCTGTTCTTAATAAATTGGCTAGTACTTGAACCCTAGGAACAAAGTTGGTAGGAGCAAMTTTGAGTTTTGATAAAAATTATTGKTTTTCTCAGAGTGGACTAAAAGCCGGTTTCCCATGTCCAAAAGGACTGTTATTTTCTGTGATTTAATCCTGGCTTGCTCAGGAAGTGATGGTTTCTTGTTTTTTTTTTTCCTTTGGCCTTTGACTAATTAAATAACTCAAATATATGCACAGGCCCATACTTGCCAAGCACAATTCCTGAACACACTAGCCAGTTTATCAAACCCTGGTGAAGGCCACAGATCTGAGACACTATGTTACAATAGGTTTAATAAAAAATAATTATCTGCACTGAAAAGTGACACCTTGGTAATGCTACCACTGAGGGGAATAGGGTGCAGTGTAAGTTCATGCCTTTCTGGGCGAACGAGACTCCGCATAGGTGACAGACCTGTCATAAAGCATACCTGCCAATTGAAAATCACAGTACATTAGTCACTAGGAAACTAGACTACTTATTTTTTTTTATTCCAGTGGTCATGAAATAATTGAGCTACTCTCCTCTTTTGCGGCACAATAACTCTTTGGAGATCCTTTAGTTACTAATCTATCTTTGTTTCCTCTACTTCTCTGTTCTGAAAAGCTTTAGAGGGTTTTAGGGAGCACTTGTTGCTTGATTAATGATGAGATGGAATGAGCCGAATGACCAATAATTGTAGTCACTACTACTTTGCTTTCCAGTTGTATGGTTTATTCTTGGCATGGTAACCACTAACAAAGGGTTAGTAAAGGTGCTACAGCTCTCTTGCTTTGTAGTTTGTTTAAATTTAAGAACTTAATGAACTAAACTTGTTTGGCAAGCTACACTTAACTGATTTTCATCTAATCATGCCCCCTTGGTTGGAGTGCAAAAATAAATTATTTAGGATTTTCTGACTGTAAATTCCTAGTTTGTTAAACAGCAAGAAAAATACATGTAGTTCCAGCAACTGCATTGTTCTTACTAACTTTGAAAGTACGCTTTAAGTCTATATAGACCCAGCATCCATAAGAAATCAATTACAGAAAAGTGGTGCTAATTTTACAATGTGCATACACTGAACTGAAAAAAAACTTATATGAAGTAAGGCATAAAAACTTAATGAGAAGTTCTGCAGACTTTTTTCTTTTTGAGTAGCTGCAGCTGCTGGAGCTAGTATGGTAAGTTTTCTTGTTTTCCTTCGATTATTACTGCATATTAATGTTAGAGTGTGCCAGGCTGCTCTAGGCAGATGACCAAGATGAAGAAACTTCTGTTACGGTATACTAGGAATCGGAGAAATATTCTAATCTCTATAAGACTTGTTATCTTTAGCTGCAAGGCATCTTTGGAAATTMAAATATGAAAATGTGCTGTACTGCACTTTTTTAAGGTAATGTTCTAAATTTGAGAATCTTACCACAAGCCTATGGTATTCTCAAAACTGAGACTCGGCTTGATAAACAGTCGTTTAGCAGATGCTTGCAGCCATACAAGGATATCTAATCTGAATTGGCTTCAGTAGGAGTGGTGGGTTGTGGAGGGAATAGAGGCTGCTTATGAAAGGACAACAGCAGCAAATACCAAGCATTTTTGTATACAACCTCTGGCTAGAGTCCAGCTTCTAACATTCCCTAGACAACTGGTGCGAGAAGATGTGAAGCATCTAAAGTGAAATAAAGGAGCTATAAGCAGCCTTGTAAATAGTAAATCCAATTAATGTTTTTTTTTTTTGTGCTAGTCCAAACTATCAGTTATAGTTCTTTGCAGAAAATTAGGCAAGTAATTAAGACATCCTTTTAATTACAGGTCTTGAGTCTAAATATCTGTTGTTTGTTTATAATTGGCAGAAGATCTACCCAGTTGCGTCTGAGAATAACTCCGTTCTGTTCTTCGCAACCAGTCTTGTGAGAAGGACAAGAGACTATTGTTGGGATTGTTACTTGTGCGGTTACTTTCTCCTACAAACAATTTAAGCGCATACTTTCACGTTTTGCTTCCTGATGTGAGGGACCCCTTTGTATGAAACAAGGCATTTCTGGCCACAGGGCTTCGGAGTGGTAGGCCGGGATTCCTGTGTCTTGTGAAATCGGTCACTGAGGAGAATTTGCAAAGGGCAGGTGCCAAGGTGCTGTTGCCGCTCTTCCTTCTGCAGTGTGTTTAGCTGCTAGAAGGACTCTCTGCTTCCAGATAAACTTCTCATCCCAGGGGTTGTTGCTGATCAGGAATGACGAAAATAAGTTGACTGAAACCCCTAAGGCAGGAGGAAGGTTCACATGTCTGATCCAGACTTCCAGCATGGGAAATGTTGGCTTGTACGGTTAGTTTATCAGTATTTTAAATCASTGAAAGACGATCTTCAAACAGTTAGCCTTGTCCATCCCATTGCAGAACCAGAATGACCACCCTAATTTCAGATGCTTACGTTCACAGATAACTGTGTGCTTGTAGCAGTGATTCTGTGCATGGGTAGCAAGATGAGGAGAAAAAAAGAAAAAACTTTATTTGAATTTAAAAGTTTTTTTGTAGACCTGTGGTTTTTATACATCTCTGCCTTATGTGGGTCACAGCACTACATTTTGTAGGTCCTGTATATGTCCCTGATCTGCTAATGAAATTAATGGTTAGCTGGGGTAGCTAGCGGGGCACAAGTTGCTTACTGAAGTCCCACTCCAAGGATTTGAAACTAATGTGACTTTTCTGAATGTCAGAAATCCATTTGCGGCTTCAGAAAGATGTTGTGTTCTTGCCTTTTTCTGCTGTGCTGGCAGTGCCATAAATGTCGCAAGAAGATGCATAGATGCTTCCAAACTACTTGTCAATAAGACAAACAGCTGGTTTGCTCCTGTTTTCCACTAAAACAGTGCCATCTTAGAACATGTCTTTCGCAGACAGGAGTTGGACCTGGTATGCCATTATGTGGGAAGAGCATGCTGCTCTACTGGAAGCCAGAAGACCTGGCTTCTGTTCCTCGTTGCTGTTTGCTCTGTGACCTGCAAGTCGCCTCCCACTATGTTGCTTTTGCCTGTTTCCTAGATTGTAATCTGCTGAGCAAAGGAAATAACCTAAATCTTACATAGAAGTAAAAGGTAAAGTAGCTTGGGGGGGGGACAAAAAATTGCAACTGGTTGAGAAGTCAGTCACTAATTTTTTGCTAACCAAATTGTTTCTGAGATAAATTTGCCTGAAGAGTACTTTCTTTTATTGAAAATGACACTATAGCTTTACATCCAGGGAGTTTAAAACCAAGTAAAAACTTCAAAGTGCTGCTTTGCTAGCTAAGGATTTCCTATTTTAAATGTGCTTACAGAAGGTACTTAAAATTAAGCCAAAGCAGCAACTTTCCTGCTCTGGGGAAAAGCACTTTAATTCTAGATATTGCATAAATTTACAAGTAGTTCTGTGACTTTCTTTGAACCGTCTTTGTAACGGTTTGCAAGAGACAGATCCTTCAATTGATAAAGTAACTTTCTTGCATCCAGTTTAAGGCTATTTCTAAAGATCCTTTGCCTACTTGGAAGATTCGCCCTGATGTGCTGTTTGCAGAGCCCATAGCTGGTGTTGCTATAGGATTTGAATTCAGTCTCCTGGAGTTTTGTTTCTGCTAGTAGTGGAAATGAGACTGAAATAGAAGAGGTGAAGTTGTGACCCTACTGAAGTCATTAGCAAAGCTGCCACTGACTGAAGTAAGGCTGGGTCCCAGCCAAGGGTTTTAGTTGTTTAATTTATGGTAACACATTAATTGAGCTGTATTAAAGCATTTTTTTAAAAAAAAAAAAAGTTAATCTTTAGCTTTGTGATACCCCTTCCATTTCATAAATATTGTACATAGTGTTACTGAAAGTTTACCTTTTTTGGGCAGTTTGATAGTGGTAGAAGATTAATTTATTTTTATAGTTCATRTGTTTGCTCCCCTGGAAAAGAGCTCAAGTATGCAGAGGTCCTTGTTTCTATAAATGAAAAGGACTTTATCCTAAATCTTCTAATTCTTTTAGAGTATATGGCAGCAGAGCTATCTAACACTGTATCCTGCAGGAAATATTTGGCATACTTGTAAGCTCCAGGGAGAGGAGAACTAGGATGATAACATGCATTAGTATTGCTTTTTGAATGAGAACTTACATAAAGACTTTCTCTTAAAAAAAAAAAAAAAATCACTATCGGATTTAAGGGATTTTCTACCAAAAGGAATGTATTGCAAGCTTTTGACCTTCCTGTGCTTTATGAAGCTTTACTGGTGCGTGTTCCAGAAAAGCCTGTTGATTAGTGGACTCTTCTGAAACTGTGCTTTCATTTGGAAAGTTAACATCTGGACTGTATTTGTAGTATTTTCTTTTTGCCAGAAGAGTAGCTTTTCATCATTTAAAATTTAACAAAACCTTGTTTCTGTAATTTGACCGAAAAGATTATTTACTTTGTTTTAAAGGTACAACTAATGATGTCCACCCAAGCTCTAAAGACAATAAGAACAAATTGCACTGTCTTATAACTGTTTTGGTGGAGGTTTTTTTGTTTTGTTTTTTGTTCTCTTCCCTCTTACCTTCTGGAATAATTTTAGAATTAGGCAGGCTTTAAAATACATTTAGAAACAGGCGAACCTGCTAGAAAAAACAACAAACTGGGAAGCAGGAATTGGTATCTGAGATCTATTCTCTGCTTAACAATCTTCACACTTGTTTACTATAGTTTCATGAGTGGTGACTCTGTACCAGGTAGAGAAATGTGACTTTTCATTAAGAGTTAAAAAGTGCGCACTCCACTTGTAGCGGTTCCAAAGTACACACAATTTCTGTGTTGTGTATTGATGATACCTCTGATCTTTGCAAAAAACAAACCCAGTTATCCATTTGCTAATTCTCAAAGTAATCTTCTTTGCAATCAGCTCTTTAGGTAGTATCTTTCCAAGTTGGTGTTTTTTTTGTTTGTTTTTTGTGTGTGCAGCAAACTGCTGGTGTAGTCGAGTTTCAAGGCACCTAGCTTCTTTATTATCCTAAAACTTTTAGGAGATGATTAGTGATGATTAGATGATTTAGTGACTTCTAATCTCTTTCATACTATGTATTTTCAAATGATGATTGTTTTATGAGAAAAACAGAATTAAAATAGTTCTGGACAGGATGATGCAGTTGTTGCTTCTGAGCAGCACACTTCATCGATACCATCAGGGGCCTTGATTGATTCTCTAATATTGCAGACCACAATTTGGTAACTGAGGCCATGGCAAGTATCCCATAGCTTGTCTGCAGAACCATTTGGTTTAGTGTTCTCAATTAAAACTCTTCTCCCACGAAGCCTAGGGGCTAAGAGTGTTCTGTCAGGCCAAACAGATCAGCCTTTTCATCTGAAGTGTGTAACCAGCTTTTGTAGGCTCTTGTTAATCTTCCGTAATGAATTTGCTAAGCTACTATGAATGAGCTTTTTCAGTCCACATCATTTCTTGTTTGTGTGTGTAGATACATGCACGTGTATGCACACACTCCCATCTCTTAGCAAAAGCTCATCTCTGCTAGTGCAGTTGTCCTGTATGATTTCCATTGTTTTAGAGGGTTGGAAGGTAAGAAAAAAACAGATTTTTTTCTTAAAAATTCCATTCTCCCTGAAAATCTGGGATAACATCCTTCCTATATATGCAAAGCTAACACTTCAGCTGCTCTACTGTCCCCTTTTTGCAAATGTTAAGTGTAACATGAGGATAGGGGTGTTTCTAAGCTACCTATCTGATCAGGAAGCGTGGGTTTGGAGGTGCTAAATACCTAAGCAAATGCAGGGTAGGTATAAAACTGGGATATACAGTGTAGTAGAGGAAGATATTTATGAAGACTCCAAGAGAGTACAGGACTGACAAGTATATATTCTAGGTGCTTGCAAATTTTTCTAGTTAAGATATTTATAATGGAAATGTTAATTTACTGAGGAGAACTTGAGCATAAAGTAGTTGATAGTTTCCAAACCTTAACTTCTGAGCAACTGTTGAATGATGGAAGTATTCTCACCCTTTCCCTGCAACTCGAGGTAATAAAATCCTTTCTCGTTTCATGCACCTCATAAGTGCTAGTGGCAGTCCCTGTCTCACTTGAAGTGRAATCTTTTTGCAGCAGTTACTGCTGTTAAATTATGGATAAGTTGAACTTGGTAATCTCTCTGAAATGTGGAATTATCCTAACATTTGATCTAGATTAAAACTGTAGCATCATTTCTGACTGATGTGATGTGAACTTGGTCTGACTTCTTGCCTGTACTATCCTTAGTAAGGAACTCRCTTATCCTGAGTAAGTGCTTAGAGTCTCGTAGGTAAATCTTGCAAYAGATTTCATTTTTAAGACACAGACAGATGTAAAGCAGAATGCAAGTTATGCATGCACTGTCTTTATTGATCTGTGTACTGTACTGCTTTGCAGCAATAAACATGATTTTCTTAAAATGAATGGAAGTAGCCCTGTGGTCATATATATTTGAATCTAGCTAAGAATCTGAGATGAGCAGCATAAAGGATCTGTATATTTAAAATGTGTTTTACTGTGCTTTCAAACTGACTTCTAAATATATGGGATGTTTCCATCAACTTGGTAGTTCTCATAACTGGGTCCTGGAATATGAAATCTGTTAAAATAGTACTACATGTATATCTGCACTCTGAAAAATCTGTCCCTGGCCTTGATCAGGACAAAGAGACAGAGTCCATTTCTCGTTACTTGAAGTAGCGCAAGAATTCAGGCATACAGTCAAAAGCTTTTAATCCACCTAATGTTACATATTGTATCAAGAGTTAAAAGCTAAGGAGATCATCTGGATGAGGAAAATATTTTAAACAAATACCTTTTAGTTCTGTGCAACACTACTTTTGGTTTCAGATGGTTAGTGGAGTTCTGTTTGTTTAGTCTAAGCTATAAATGGAGTGAAATGAGGTAGTTGTAAAGAAATGACTGATATGTTGTTGAAAACTAAATTTGAGGAAAATGTCTGAAATGTTTTGCAGAGGTGAATCTGGTGCTGGGAAGACAGAAAACACTAAGAAGGTTATCCAGTACCTTGCTCATGTTGCTTCCTCCCATAAGGGAAGAAAGGACCATAATATTCCTGTAAGTTGGGCTTTTTTCTTTTATTTATTTTTTTTTTTGAAAAATACTATCTTTGCTAAAAAGTTGTTGCTTTTAAACTTTCTATTAAAAATCAGACGTAATGTTATTCCTGTAATTTGACTCAACTATTATTGTCTCTTCTGTAGTGGCTGAAATGAGTAATTGCATCAAATATTCCAGATAATGTGAGCTGTTTAACTTCCTCTGTAAAATCAAAAATTTTATGCAAAACCTGGAACTAGAAACAGTATCAAAACTTTCTGAAGCTGTAAACCKCAGTCTAGTCTTTCTAAGTATATATGCTGCGGTCTGTGTGCTGCAGGTTGTCCGTGTGCATTAGTTACAGGTGTTATAAGGAAGTTCTTGAGGTGGAGGGTGTGTAGCCATCCCCCATGGAGGTATTAGATGTATCTTCATGGCATTGTATCGTTGTTAGGAAAATATGTGGCTTTGGAGAGTGCTATTTAGAGAGTCATAACCAATTAAACTTGGTTTTCTGTAGTTTTTGATTTATGAATATTCTTGGCTGTACCACTGTGCAGTCTTGAACGCAGCATTTTTTTTTTGATTCCTACGTGTGTTAAATTGTCTATGGTTTATTGAGGGGAGTATTCAGTGTGGGTACATACCAAATACTCTTAAATATACTATTGATATTTGAAATACTTTGGGCTGAAAGACTTCTGGAAGTCTCTAGTTCAGCCTCTCTTCAAAACAGGGCTCTCTTCAAANCTCTCTTCAAAACAGGGCTCTCTTCAAAGTTAGATTAGGTTGCTGAAGACCTTGTCCAGCGGAGCTTTAAAAATTTTTAAGGATGGAGATTCTGCTGTCTCTCTAGGAACCTGTTTCATGTGTAACCACTTGAAGCCCTATTATTGGTTGTTTCAAAAATACTGACTATTTCTTTGGCCTTTCCCATGCTGTGTTTCCACGAGCACTTTATGCCAGCACAGTTGATCAAAGAAACATCCTTTTTTTTTTTTTTTTTTTTTTTTTTTTTTTTTTCAGCATAACGATTCCTGTGGCCACTCGCTGGGCTTGGAAACTGATTAAAACTAGTCATTTAAAAAAGTCAGTCTAGCTTTTCCTTGAGCAAGCTTCCTCTGTTCTGTTTATCATGTGGCTGCATGACTGGCATGAGAGGAAGAGATGACAGAAGAAGGGGACAGTGGGGGTGGAAAAGTTGGTGAGGATGAGTTGGATGATTAAAAAGGATGAGTTGTCCTTTCTAATGCAGAGTTGACTTACTCCATTTAAATCATTGATGGAACTACAGTTTCGTTCTCTTCTTATCAGTGTAACCAAATGGATGGTGGTGGTAATCTCAAAAGAGTTTTGAAGATGACTGTAGCGAGCTGCTTCATGAACTATTATTGTCTGTCATGACAGATTGTGGAGAAGAGTCTTTATTCTTTGCAAAACATGGCTCACCTTCAGTAAAGATTGGGATGGTGACCTGAATGAAAGTTAGTTACTTTGATCATGTTCTTCATTCACTGCACTGCCATAATAAGCACTGGATTAAGTGAATATTTATGAAAATGCAGGATATTTGTGTAAGCAAAGTTGTTTTGAAAATAAAATGAGTCTCACTCAAAAGTTAAGCATCAGAATTGGTTATATGTGCAATCCTAATTCATTCCTGTGTCCATATGCATTTAAAAAAAACCTAAAACAAAAAAACCCCTGTCTCCATAATGGCTTCTGTAGGATCTTTGCCTTATCCTGTGCCTAGAGAAGATGCTAAATAGTGCTAGTCATGATTTTATTTTCATCCGTCCTGTTATAAGTGATAATCAGTCGCATACGTATTACTGAAAGTTTTCTGAATGCAGCATGGATTTTTGTTTTACGGAATAGTTTTACACTGATGAATAAGTAATAAAATTTTCACAGTGCTGTTCCCTAGTCTAGGGTAAACTATGCCTGCTATGCCAGATAGATAAAGATAGCAGTAAAACTATTACAGAAACCTGGTTTGACACCTCAGGCCGTCCCCAAAGTAGTAGTGATATTCTGCCATGTAAGGCAGTCAGCTGCAGCTCTTCTGTATGAACGAACGCTCACCAAGCATGTTCCTCAGAAGTACTGATTGTGAAACCCTTGGCTGGTGTGAGGAGCATCACGTAGGAAAGGAACTCCATGCATCCCTTGGAGAACGCGGTTGTCATGTTCAGCATTCAGCTACTTTATCTGTGAGACTCTTCTTTCTGGACAGTCCTCTCTGTTTTTATTCATACTGGTTAGTGACTGCATTCCTACAGATGAATCCCGAGAAATCCTTGGCATGTGACACTTCCACAGGGGTCCTGCGGGAAATGGAGTTAATCACTGTATGTGGCTACAATGTGTTGAATTACAGTTGAACAACCAGCATTTCTACTACTTCTACTAGCATTTCTTAATTTTAGAGTGTTTAAATCTCTAGACACACTGTCTTATTTTCTACATAATCTGAAAGAATGTTAAAGGTATTGTCTTGGAAACCACACTAGAAAGTGTCAGTAGGTGATGATGGTTTAAAAATATATATATATAGACAAGAAAAGAGAATCATTATTAATTACAGGACTTGTCAGAGCTAAGCGGGACTAATGTAGTCTCTTAAACTAGGAATAGAGGCTAGGCTTTCTAAAGCCACATAAGAGAGGGGAGGGAGATGTACCCACACCTAGTTATAAGCCTAGGCTGATCTGAAGATCTAAGGTGGGGGTGAAAGTGAGACTGAATCCTTGCCTGTGGCATGCTTAGTTGATCTTCAGGACTGGCGTGTGTACATCTTTGGAAACTTTAGCTTCACATCCAACAAATTTGAGCTCTAAAAAAAAAAAAAACCCAAAACTTTTGAGGGGAGGGTGCAGTTGTAACAAAATTTGCAAGTAAATTGGAACATTCTGCCTACACAATTGTCTTGGCCTGTTGTTAACCGTGGCATGTGTGGACCACCCTTACAAGATCATCGACCTGCTTCGCCTTGGGGATCTCCAACCAGAAGTGACCCACACTGCTGCCTGTTGTTCATGTTAACTATCTCATGCTCCTAGGCTGCACATAGCACCGCCTTTGCTATCAGTTACTCTTATATTGGCTCAGGAAGTATGGAGAACAAAAATGGATATTTAGAATAACAAGACAGCAAGAGAACAAGGGCAGGTAACTGTTAAGTGTGGGGAGGAGGCTAATGTGGCTGGAGAGGGTTTGGGGCAAATTAAGCAGAAGATGAGGAGAATTCTTCCAGCCTGTTTAGCTTTGTGCCTAATCAGTCTCCTATGTACTGAGTGATGTGGGAATGAGAGAAAAGAATGAAATCATTATGTATCATAATGTATATGTTACAGAGCTGCTTTAATATGGTTAAGTAGCAAGCCTGAATTCTGACTCTGGTTCTGTTTTATTTTACAAATTTAGTGTTTTCAGATGGGGAGAGAGGTCGATGCAAAATAAAAAAAAATAATAATAACCCCCCCCACACACATACATATCTCTTTTTCAAAGAAAAGTGCCACTTGTCATTCCTTGCCCAAGGACTGCCATTAATTGCATGTTTTGCAGGCTAAATGAAGTTGGGGGATTATCTTAACTGCAGTGCTAGATTGGATATACCTGGATGCTATTCATGGTCAAACATATGAAATCAGAAGATATTTACAGCCATGGTAGTATATAAAATAGTTAAGTTTGTAAATAACTGCATTCATCCACCACTGCTTGCTCCATGTCCAGTCATCTGGTACTGTCTAGCTCTGGTTCAGACGGAAGGAATTAAAGTGTTTTGTTCATCTTTCTCCTCTCCCCAATGCTTCCCCCTAACCCCCCCCCCCAAAAAAAAAGAAAAGTGTCTGTATATGTATTTGTAGCTGAAATGCTAAACTGTTTAATTCTCTCTATTAACAAATTTCAAAAGAAATTTAGTTGAAGAGCTGCAGGTTTTGAAGTACAGGATCTTGACCAGCCCAGACCGCAGCTCCCCTTAGGTAGGATTTTCCAGATGAGCTTCAACTGCTCTAACTTAAATGCAGAGAAATTAAATGTTTGTCTGATTATGCTAGGCTCTGTTTCTAGTGAGAATAGAAATAGGCACCCCCCCCCCCCAAATGGCAGTTCATCTTGCCTAAAGATAAGCAAATGAAATGCCTTTTAGGTGTACCTATATTCCTCCACTGGTTACAGGAGGAGTGATTAGCTCACACTGAAACATTTTTTTTAGATGCCTGAGCTGTTTGCCAAGAAGGTGTGATTCAGCTGTGCTAAATTCAAATTGCTTAGCTTAATGAGCAAACCTTTGCCAGCTGCTTTAGAGATCTGTGTCAAAATCTGTAGTTCCTCACTGTGAAACTGTTTTAGTGTTTTAGAAATAATAGACATAGAGCAAGCCTGCATCTAGCTTGGTATGAAAGTCTCTTGGTGCGTGTGTTTTACAGTATGTTCTCCTTAGGCTTTATGATATGAAGCTTAGAATTAGAAAAAATTGCAGACTGAGTGAAGAATTTAATAATGGAATTGAAAAACTAAGTGTTTCTGCAGACACAGCCCAAAGCTGAGTGTGTGTGTGTGGTGGTTTATTTTATTACACTCATGTTTGGTTTTCCCTTCTTTCTGGAAAAATTTAAATGTCTTCCAGTTTCTTAAGACTTTGTTTCTTTGCATTTGGAAGATGACTCTTAAAAATAAATAAATACAATAAAACTTCTGTCTTGAGATTGTAGGTTTTGTATTTGCTAAACACCTGAAATGTACAGTACAGAAAGAAAGCCCTAACTCCTTAAGGATTTCTTTCCTCTTAGGTTCTTTCATAACATTCTAGATTTTTAAGGAATACTAATCATCTTAGCCATTCAAAAACACCTTGCAGTGGCTAAGGCTGTGGTGAAAAAACTATTTAATGGTGTGTTTTTCTTTTCTTTTAATTGCTTGGCAAAACTATGGAAAGCAGTGCATAACTAATTGTACTATTACTCTTTTCCCTTGCTGCTCAAGGTCCATCTATCATCTTCTGTTTCATTTGGGATTAGTTCTGTGCATAAACACAGGTTTTAGCATTTTGCGCATGCAATGAAAAGTGAATAACCTTCTACAATTACTTTAAACCATTTCTATGGAGTAAGAATATAGTTGAACTAAACCTACTGACATTAATAATTTGGATGTAACTTGCAGCTGGAATGCTTGCTTGCTAACATATGCGTTTGTTTGTTTGCAATGAACAGCCCGAATCACCTAAACCCGTGAAACATCAGGCAAGTGTTTCTCTTTATGCTTCTAAAGTTATATAGGTGAACTTACATATTTTTCCTTTTTTCTGTCAGTTTGTCTGTATTTATAACAGGTGGGCAAGCTTGTGCAGGTATAAAGCTAATAAATTTGGTAAAAGCTTACCTGGCTTTGTTGAAAAGAATGAACTAATGAACAGATTACCYGTTCCTCAGCATTGCAAAGCACTTACCACGTTAAAGTGGTGTTCCCCTGTCCTGAAGCGAAAGCTTCACCTTCTCGCTGGCTAAGTTCTCCAGCTTGCTCTGTGTGCTTGGTTAATGTGCTGCCGAGAGGGTGCAGAACATCTTGTTAATATTAAACAAAGCACTAAATAAATGATACGGATCAAGGGGAAACTACCACGTTCTTCTGAGTAACGTATGGTTTTGCCTGGATGTTTTTATAGCTGCTCAGATAACCTGATAAAGACTTTCTTCTCAACTGTGTAAGGCTTGGGCATAACCAGTCAGCTGAAATCTATCGCTTCCTGTTACTTTCGAAGATAGATGGGATAAACAACATGGCACCTATTCAGTTTTGCTGCCTGGATGAATGCTTTCTGATTTGAGCTTCAGCTGCTCGTATTTCTCAGGCTGGCTGGAGCTGACATGCAGATAACACTGTCCATTCCCTAATCCCCCTCTTTCCATGGGAAGCAGTAGTTAACCTGTAGTAGGTATTGCAGTACTGCCGGTGGGGCTGTCTGTGGAGCCTACTCCGTTTCTGAAGGAGCRTAAAGAGGAGGGTTAGATGGAAGTGGAGGGTAAGACTGTGGAAAAGAATAAACAGTTGCTGCCACATGTTATACAAGATGCACGTTCCGCTGTCTAACCTGAGATGGTAAGTGATGCCTTTTGTCATGGACATGAGCTCTTAAATAAAGAAAAAAAATGTCCCAAACGTCCCATACGATGTAGCCAAAGTCTGGTAACTTAAGAAGCTGCCGCAAGTTAGCTTAGCCAATTGTATTCTTTCCCTTACATTTTCTGCGAGCTTGGATGTAATGCGAATTAACTTGCAATGGGGGAGGCTTTAAGTCTGGTTTGTTGGAGGCAAAGAGAAGTCGCACGGGCAGTTGCGATGCCTCTGCTGGTGTGTGGTAACTTATTAAACCTCTGTAACCCAATCATGCGTCTGAGCCCATGGTCTCGTTTTCAGAACTTACAGACATTCTTAGTGTTTAACCTAATCCTCCCTCCCTGCAAACCTCCATCAATTCTAAGGGTTTTTTAACTGAAGTATTTCTCTGTTCCAAAAATAGATTGACCAGTGTCTAGTTTAACTTTTTGCTTCAATTTAGTGTGCCAAGGTTGAAATAAACCATTTGTTAGCAAACACTTTAAAAGTATCGGTAGAAACGTGCTAACCCAGAAATGTCGATATTGCATAAACCGTAATCATTAACATTTGTTTCAATGTCATTTTGAACTACAGAGTGGATCCCTGTTGTATGTGAGTAGCATGTAGTTTCCCCCCTTGCCTCACACAGGCTTCACAACGAACCAAGTCACTGGGATGCTGGTTTTTCTGAAACTGAGACAATCTGTCCTTATCTTAATGTTGCCCTGCATGACCTATTGCATGACTTCACTTTTTCCACAATATTTAGACACTGCTTTTTCCAAGTTCGGTTTAGATACCTATGTAGGAGATATGTCTATAGGCCAAATTTACTCTTTCCAAAACACTGAACACTTCTAAAAAGGATAATTGCTTTTTGAATATAAAGTAGCTTATCTAAAATCGGAACTACTAAATCCATTTTAATGCTTACACCAGCTTTTTTTTTTAAAAAAAAAAAGCTGTTTTATATTCTGTGAGAGGTTTACTCTCTCTGTGATAATTACAAAAAGTCTGCTTGCTAATGAAAAGCCTAGAGGCTTGCTAGGCTGTGATCACTTTGTTTTATCTCACTGTTTTCACCCCCATCTGAGGACCCAACTGAATGCTTTCTTCAGATCCTCATTAAAATGAGCTAGTAAGGACTTTCTGCATTCAGTCGGAGAATTAGAGTAAAATTATTTTAAAATACATTGCAGAAGTTCCAGTACACAAGACCAAATTCATTCTGTAGCTCTAGTACACCGAAACACTTCAAAGCATGAACAGAGTGTGCCCACAGTGAAATGCTTTCGAGTGGCGCAGTAATGTTCTGTAGTTGAGTCAAATTTTGAAGCCGGTGTGCTTTCTTTTCCAGAATAGCTAGAATTTGAAATGTAAGCTGTGAAATGCTTGCTGTGCTTAGCATACGTAATGTGGCTTATTTCAAGCTGTGCAGAGCGTGGTAAGCAAGCTTCTCCTTTTTATACCTGGTGTCTTAACTGGAACTGGAATAGMGTGGTCTGGGAGAGGGGAACGGGAAGAATAGTGTGATCAAGTGCTTTTCCACTATCTGATGTGTTTTGCAGAAAACTTTTAGAATATAAACTGCACACATGCATACAGTGGCTATAAGAGTGATCTAGTTCTTCTACAACTGTGGATTTTCTTTATTGATTTAAAAGTGTTCCTGAGAACTGTAATGTTGGCAGACCTACCATATGGTGCTTAGGCACTGTGGCTTGAGTAGTGTTTAGTGTGCTCTGGGCTGAGACTAACAGATTTTTTTTAATATTATTATTATTTTTAGTTACTTTAGAATTCAGAGAATATGTAGTCCCAAAGGGAGTATATTTGGAAGTAAACTATGTTTTGAGCAGATAACTTGAGGTTACATTAGAGAATGAACAACCACTTTTTTCCAGAAGAATGTGAAATATATTCCAGTATACAAATAAAAGCCTCTTTCAGGTGTTAACCAATGAATTTTTAGAATTACTATGTAATAAGTGAGCTCATATGGAAGTCTTAAAAGACTTATGTTTCCTGTTCTTAATTGTTCCTTCCTGGGCCTTTATTCATCTATGCTGTAAATGATTGGAAAAAGCAGATTTATGAACATGACCTTGTTTTTTTTTGTTTTGTTTTTGACTACATTTCAGAGACATACAGCTTCACTTTTTTTTTTTTAAATCCTTCAGAGCTGGAAAACAATATCATATTTTCCCATGTATGTACTTGCCTCCTGGGCTCATGGAAGTAGCACAGACTTTTGTGTTAGCCAGACCTCCTTATGAACAGCAATCGTACAAGCTGTTGTGCAATTTCCTTAAGATAAGTGTGTTGTTTGATTTCTACATCCATTGGCTTAAGCTTAAGGAAGCATTTAAAACAATGCAATAACCATGCTGAACTATGTGGGCAGACTTGGTCAATTTAAAAATGAGCTTTCTATTTGGTGATCCTCTGTTCCCATTATGCCATTCTGACATGATTCTCGGATGCATTTGCTTCATCTCGGATATGTTGAAATTATATGAATGTCTGGCTATTTGAAAATTAATATTTTACTGATTTGAAGGTAAATATGAAAATAGCCCTTCCAAAGTACTGCATTCATAAATTACCTCTTTAGTGATTTGACAAAAACTAAAACCTCAAAACTATACAGTTAAATTAGTTTTTTCCTTCTTAAGAACTTGAAATCTGTGCCGAATTTCATTAGCCCTAAATGTGAATTTGCCTTTCCATGTTCAGTGATTTTTTTTTTTTTAAAGCACCAGTTCAGTCATATTCAGTCACTGTTCTGTGTGTGTGTACATGTGTTAAAAATATATGTGTGTGTATATCCTTCACTGGATAGGAGGAGACTATCAGCGGATTTGACAGTGGGGGGGAGGGAAATGATAATGTTCTTATGAAGATAGTATCACTACCACAATCGGGATAAAATGACTATCAGGAAGAAGCAGAATATAGGAACCCTTCATGACATGTGCACTGTGCTTATGTCAATTTGCTTCTCTGTTTGTGTGGTTTTTAGGGGGAGCTGGAGCGTCAGCTTCTTCAGGCGAATCCCATTCTGGAATCCTTTGGGAATGCAAAGACAGTGAAAAATGACAACTCCTCCCGTTTTGTGAGTTATTCCTTTTCTCTGGAGAGTCTGTAGATCTGGATTATTGTTTATGAAAAATGCCATTTTTATGAGTTTATCTAACTGGTGTTGGAAGCTTTCTTTGCTCCTTTCCCTCCATGAATTCAGGTTCTCTTATAGTACTTTCCACATTGTGTTAGAGTCACTRGAGATATGTCCCAAGTGGCTTTTGGCAAAGCTTGCTTTAATTTTATCTGGTCTCTGACTTCATCCAACCTTGAATTAATAGTAGCATTTGTAGTGTAACAATATAACTTTGCCACAGAGCTAAACTGGCTTGCATGCGCAAATTGCCAGTGAACTCTGATAAAGGATGAAGAGCTATGGCATCTAAATGGGGTATTGTCAAATATGTAGCCTTCCTATCAATAGTTATGACTTTACAAATTGATTGGTTTGGAGAGAACATCCTTAATTTTTTTTTTTTTTAAAAGCACAAAACTTGCAGATAAAAACCTCTCTAAACTTACATGATCTTCTGACAGCTTTCCTGAAGGAAAGCCGATATGACTTAAAGGTGTTGAAATCTCATGTAGTTGGTTGATGTTTCTGTTGGGTCAGTGCCTTCTGTTTCACCTGCTGTTATAGTAGTAAATAACTGCTTTTTGAAGTGTTCCATTGTTTTCAAACTCCTGGTGGAGTTCAGGGTGAATACCCATTTACCACTTTCTAAAATTTCCTTTAAGAAAAAGCTATCTCCTATTTCAGGGGAAAGATGTTTTCAGTGCAACTTTAAAACTGTCTAGGAGTTTGTAAATCTTTCCTCTTTAAAAACACAAGCAGACAAACTAAAATCTAAACTAAATCTTACAGAACAAATGAAAGATTTTTTTTTTTGGCTGCCTTGACATTTCAACAATTGCTTGAACTTATATGGGTGAACTTAACTCAGACAGTGAGGCCTCTGGAAAGCTGTATAGCTAAATACTTCAGATAGTCCCTATCAATCAAGAAAGGAAAGCACTGTAGAAATGCAAGCTTAATCTTATAGCCATATTATTTACAATAATGATTGATGCTTATACACACTGGGTATAGGATTTATAAAGTCAACAGGTTTCACTGTCCAGTAATTCTTCTTTGTTCTGTTTCTTGAATCTATCAGAGTGCACTAATTTAATGAAGATACTTTTTTGTCCTGAAAGATGTTAGCATCTGTTCTGTATTATGTTGAAGTCTGCATTGCCATCATGAACATAATCAGTCAGATGGCTCCAGCTCTATTTTTGTAAAAAGAGTATGTATAATGCACTCCAGATGGTGTCGTCTTTATTAAAAAACAAAAAAAAACAAAAAAACTTTTAGTAACAAGCATTTTAAAATCTGATTAAAAAAATTATATCCTCCCCAAATTGAGAAGTGCAGTTATTCAGCACATACAGGCTTGGCAATTTTTACTACGCAGCGTGAAGACACCAGCCTGTTCCCTACTTGCTGTAATAGGCTAATGTTAAGTCAACTTTTTCTACAAAATGCAGTGTTCTTTTTCAGGAAATAAAGACTCTTTAGTTTGCAGCGGATAGGGAAGTGGTCTTGTTGGGTTCATAATCCAAAACTAATTGCYGCTTTCCTTCCTATGTGGTTTTTAAAAAGCCATGTAGTTTAGCACAGTAACGGCAGCGTAAACAAACCGCTGTTGTTGAGCCGAGTGGTTATCTAACTGTGATAACGTAAAGATTCATAGCAACATTGACCAGTGCTAGCTAAAAGGATGAATTAACACTTTGCTTTTAAGAAGATGAACTAGATCAGCGACCTTTCTAGTTTAGACTTCAATGGTGAAAGAACTTCTAGGCCGAAAGCACCTTTCCCTCTCTTCTGATGTATCAGCTGGTGCAATGATTGCATTTCCTCTCAATTTCATTCAYGGATTTGTAACTTGATAGCAGAAATTAAATAACTTTTAAAGGTGAAACTGAGTAAAGTGCTTCTGAAATATGTTAGAAAAAGCCACTGACTAGACCTTATGCAGTGCTTCAGTTTTCATGTTACCTGTGTCAAATTCAAGCCATGTCCTTCTAAGAGAAGGTTCCATGTTATCCATTCTGGGGTAGAGAAAGCTGTCATGTTATTCCTGACATGCTAGTGCGGACACATGCATCATGTATCTAGCCTGTTGACTGAACATTAGAAAAAGTCAGTTTGTGCTTTGTATCAGTTATGAATTTGTTTTTTTGGAACTTTTACAAAGCAAAAAAGTATAAAGCTTTAGTTACAAATTGAGCTTAGAGTATTCTGTGTCTTCATACTCAGTTAATACTTGAAAACAAGCCCTGTTTCTCATAGTAGTCAGATTAGTTCCATTGGCTTTCCAAACAAACTGCAGATTAAGCGATATTGAACCACTGAAGCCAATGTAAAGAATTCCACCAGTATTCTTAAGACTCGGACAAACAATTTTTTGGGTTGACGACAAAAAATTGCAGTCTCGGAGCGGTTGTTTTGCTCTGAGACTAAGTCCAGGTGAGGCTGGTAGGTTATAACTTTCTCTAGATTCAATGGTATGGTTGGGGGGAGAAGCTTGGTAAGTCTTGTGCACACGAACCTTWCTTTGACTTCTTTGGCTTTATCAGGGAAGTTGGGGAGAAGAGCAGGGTTTTGTAGTAAGAAGTTAGGAAGACTCAAATGACTGCAGTAACTTATTTAGGCGCTGTAATTCTGCAGCATGACAGTACATGCCCGAAGCTTTTACTAGATCAGGCCCACGCTAGAATACATGTACTCTACCTGTTTGTAGAATAGAATATTTAATATGGAGATTAGTAGTACAGTCCCTGAGCTGAATAGATTTGCCAAACAGGCAATTCACTTTAAAGTAGTAATAGCTCTAGGCTGCCAGATGTGAGATATGAGAGGATGTGATACAGATGTGAGGATTTGGATACTGATTGCAAGAACGGCTTTCAGATGATCTCCACAAAACATGTTAGCAGGTGGCTTTGTGCAGATCCCATCAAAGCAAGTGTTTAAATAGCTGTTGGCAAATTGCTATGAAACTTCCTAATCCCCCAAACCTGTTTATATGGAGATAGCGAAGCAGAGAAACTGGAAGCAATGAAAGCAGAGATCTCGGTGTGGTCACTGGGTGTTCCCACTGGCTTCTTTACACATTTGCAACCGGTGGGAACACCTACAGTTTGAGCACAAACTTGAGATACGGTAGCAGTGCTGTTACAAGTGCTCCAATTCCAAGGCAGACCGTATTGTGCTGTTGTGAATGTTTGTGACCAAGTGACCAAACAGGTTGGGGAACTGATGTGGCTTAAAATGGGTTTAGTTGGTTTCAGCTCTGATATTCAACATAATACGTATGCCAGCAACCGTTTTCTTCCCAAGACCCACTCTACATGTGGAAATTCTGCTCTTTATTTGGTCATTTGTGGGTGAAAGGAGACGTGTGTAGAAGAAAGAAGTATACTGGCTGCCTCCCAGTCCTCTTTTTACCAACTGCTAGGAAAAAAGACCATGCAGATAGCAGCCATCCTGGTTTTGGAAGTGGAAAAAGAAGCAGGGTGGTCTGAAATTCAGGGTTGCTGCAGATGAAGCAAGTGTACTGATGCCTAGAGATGCTGGTATTCTGTAGAAATGTGTACATTTAAAATCCAATGTTGCTATGCTTTTATCACCCTTAGACAGCACACTTTGTCAGTGTGAGAATTTTAGTTTCTCTTTTAGGAAAAAGTAATCTTTCATAAGGCTGGATTACAGATATACCTAGAATAAGTATTCTTTGAGCTTTAGAAAGTGTGTGTTTGCAGAATAGCGTATTCCATTGAAATGATAATTGAATACATTGAATGGGAAAGATTGTATTTGAATGTGAAATGTGCAAGCAGCGCTGTTTTCATATAGAGAGCTTAATCTTCTTAATCAAAAAATACTCAATTGCAAAAAAAAAAAATTCTCTTTTCTTTGCAGGGCAAGTTTATTAGGATTAACTTTGATGTCACTGGTTACATTGTTGGGGCCAACATTGAGACATGTATCCTACTTAAGCAATGCAACCTCAGTGTAAAACAAGTTTCCTGATTTTCTTCCTAACCCTTGAATTCATTGAAATGCATTGAAAGATGAACATATATTTTTAGGTTCTTTTAACAACATCTCCCTCTTCCTTTCTTTCAATCAAATATCAGAAAGTCAGCATGTTGCCTCATGCTTAGAAATCAGATATCGCAAAGCTTCGCGCTCCTGAAATCTGCTGAATTTGCTGACCAGCCTCGAAAACAGGGCGTTGTTCACTAGAGAAACCATTGAAAGTCAATTTGCTCTCTGAAAATTTCCTTAGAAAAGGCACTTTCCTGTTCAGAAGTTGACCTCTTTTGCTGTTCTCTTGTGCCAAAAGTTTGGATTTCCTCTCATCAGTGCTGCATAAGCAACATTTGCACTGGGAGGAGGYGACACTCGCCATAAAGTGATGGAATTGGTAGTGCTGTCAGTGCTGGGTCAGCTTCTGTTTTCTTGGTTCTTCTAGATCCCAATATGCATTCAGTATTAATTGCTCGTAGATCTTGTGTTGCTGAAGCCTAATTCGGTTTTAGCTTTAAGGTCTGCTTTTATTTAGAATTGCTTAAGAAGAGGAAAAACACACTTATACTGAAAACCTTTCTCTCAAGTTGCTTTATTTACATTATACTAGAAATACTGTGTGTGTGTGTGTATACATATATATATATATACACACACATGTGTATAATATGTGCCTATACACACACACTTAATTTCTAGTCTTTTTAGCCTGTTTTCTGGGTGAATAGCAGTAGGGTGGTCATAATGTTTTTGTGAAATCAGAAGTCTTGGTAAACAAAATATCTTGTATTAATCATGAACCACTAGTGCTGCAATTAAGCTTTCATTCTATGCCTATGTTTTAAACTGCTTAATTTAATTTTAAATGCAGTGCATATTCGGTACTGTCACAAAAGAATTTCCCCAAAGGCTGCAGAAGACCTATATTTATTCAAAATATGTTTTAATGTTAAGATATTCTTTCATTAAACATTCAGCATAGGAATGAATATAACTTTTTGCTTTTATGAAAGTTCAGATGAACTGTTTTCCAAGGGTTTTGTGATAAAAGGAGGATTTACTGTAAGGGAATTTTTTCTTAACTCACCCTTATCAGTAACTTGTGTCATCTCAAATAGCTGTCCCATGTTTGTCTTTCAATAGGGCATATCAAGAAATGAAAATATAAACAACGTTATAGCTTTTGGCAACTTATTTGTTCCACAAATTTTAATTTGGAAACTCATTAAAGGTAATGAAGAATAGTATGTTAAAATGCAAGGCTTAAAAGAAATGAAGAAGTACTTTGTAGTTCAGCTGCTGCTGGCGTTTTGATACTTCAGGATTCTGCTATGACCTTARCAGAAGTGATTAGAAAAGAATGACCAACTTCCTCTCTCACTTGGACTTTAGTTGATCCATTGCAGACATTTGTCCCCTGTATATTCTAGGGAAGCTCAAACAGCATCCAAGAAGTTAGCGTGCTGGAATTAAATGTGGGCTTCTGTCTGTCTGAATTTGAAGCCGTTCATCTGAAGTTACCAAAAGTTCATGGAAGACAATCTTGTCATTATTATTAAAGTGCCTTTGGTCCTTAAGTAATTACATAGCTTGCTTTGGAACACAGTGGTGTTTTGTTGTTTTTTTTTCGTTTAAAAAAAAGTGTGAAATCCTTGACTAGTTATAATCAGACTTGTTGGAGAAGTCTCGCGCTGTTCGTCAGGCTAAGGATGAACGGACATTTCATATCTTCTATCAACTGCTAGCTGGAGCAGGAGAACACCTGAAGTGTAAGTTCTCATTTTGTAAACCTGTTGCTTCCGCATTCAGGATTTGCTCATTTTGGTGCTAAGACACTCGAGTTTGAACTATTCTTTGCGCTTGAAATAGTAAGTTCTAAAAGGGGAGTAGAAAGCCAGGTCCTCTATACTGTATCAAGTATGTTGTCAAGCAGATGTTGCGTTTCAAGCAAACGGCTTCTACGTGGCAAAGTCCAACCTGGGCAGTCTGTAGTGTATTCAGTCTCTGGGAATCAGTGGATTGAAGCTGCAGGACTCTCGGCTGATCAGTAACAAAGGAGCAACAGCCGGATCCGTTCTGGACCGTGCCTTCAAACTGGTTAGAATAACAGCCTGTTTGCCAAAACATGATGAAATCCTGAGGTCTTCTTCAGCCTAGCAGTACTGTATTGGTTATCTTCTCCCCTTTTCCCTTGCTAACTAGGAACTCCTGTTAAGTTGTGATAAGCGCAACTATTTGAAGGTACAGACTTCTGAGAAACGTTTCAATCTTTCTCCTCCCATAGTAGATAAATTTGTGTTTAGCATCCTTGATGTGGTGGTTATCAAGACCCAACTGTCTTCTGCCTATTACCTTTCAATATAGGTAGTTGTTTGGATACCCCAAATAGCAATCTGAGATTATGTTAGTTCGGAGTCGGGTACTGTTCTGTTTACAGGCTTAATGCATTAAAGAGCTAATGTAGGTTGCTACAGATAGGGATTCTGTGAATCTAGCTTTAACTTTTAAGGTATACTCATATCTTTAGCATTTCAGAAGAATCAATTACTAAGCTGGTATAATGTCTTGTAGCCTGGTTATTTGAGTAATTGATTTAGTAAACTGTAGTTTGCTTATTTAGTGAAAACTGAATCCAGTTGAGTGTGAACAGTATTTCTTTAGCTTTTTCTTTCCTTCTCCCCCCTGCCCCTCCCAACACAGCTGACTTGCTGCTTGAAGGATTCAACAATTACAGATTTTTATCTAATGGTTACATCCCCATTCCTGGGCAACAAGATAAGGACAACTTTCAGGAGACTATGGAAGCCATGCATATCATGGGATTTTCGCATGAGGAGATCTTATGTAAGTTATTAAGCTTTCTGAATTTCTAGTGTACTTGCTTGTCTCTTGGGCAACTGCGCGTGCATGTGCGCGCGCACACACACACACACACTTGCTAATTTAATGTGACCAAATTTAATGTTTCAATGTCTTGACAGCCTGCAGCAAATGCTTGTTTAACATAAGGTAGAGCTAATAAAGCCATTTGCCTACGAAGCACAGTATAAACTTTATTTCCTTTGTGAATTCGTGCTTAAGATTTGGAAGGAAAGTGACACATAACAGAAAACTTCATTATAACATTTATTATTTATTCACTTATTTTAAACGCAGCCATGCTGAAAGTGGTGTCTTCAGTGCTACAATTTGGAAATATTTCCTTTAAGAAGGAGAGAAACACTGATCAAGCTTCTATGCCAGAGAATACTGGTAAGTTGATCACATTTGCATGGTTTACTATAACTTGAGTTGTAGTTTTCTTCCTATTGTTTGTTTAGTGCATATTTTTGAAAGTATAGAGCAGTCTTCTGAGATTCCTTGGTAAAGTTTTGTGCCAGAAAGAGGCCATGATTGTGATGGTAGTGGCCAGCAGGCAATTTTTAAAACTCTCTTGACTTCCATTCTCTTAATGCAAACAGAAATTAAATAGCTATCAACAGAATTTATGCTGTTTGCATTGCTTCTAAACTTTGAACAAGTATTTCAGCTGTAGTCTTGTTTATTGCTTATCTGCAAAGCCTTAAGCACTAGGAAAAAGTGTATGCTTAAAAACATTTGTTTTATTTGGTTCTTGACATCAGTTTTCTTGCCAACGATAAGAATTCTGAAGCCAAGCTCAACTTCCATAGTGAAATGGCTGAACATAAGCATGCTGTATTTAAAAAATCTGATTTCTGAAGTAGTGTGGCAGTGTGACTAAAGCCTTAATTTATCAGTTAACACCTTAAAGTGCAATCAGCATTTTGAGGAGTTTGTTCCTTCGCAAAGAATATGGTCCTTGAAGCAGTTTTCAGATTTTTAATTTAGTACTTCAGTTCCAGCCTTTAAATGCTGTCATGGAAAACAAGGTTGTAGAACTGATTTCAGTGCAAAGACCAGAAAGAATCATCATTCACAGGACCTGCTGCACGTGTGCAATTCAATTCTTTTGTCTGCGGCTTGTTTTATATTTTCCTAAATTGCTGTGCGAGTAATTTTTGCCATTGCTGACAGTGGTGGCCTTCTGCCCAAGTGCTCCAGCTAGCAGGTATGGATTAAAGCTTGATAATCAATGACTTGACATTTGGCTGACAGTTGGCAGTTTGAGTTTTGCAGGGAGTTAGGAAGATTTGAGGGAGTGGGAGAAGGGTTGTTTTTTTTGGACTTCTTTGCCAGCTGGGGCAGCTGTTGCCTCTTTAAAAGATATGATCAAGAAACCTGTAGATTCTTCTTACTTCCAGACTATCTTGACTTTTATTACTGTTGGGTTTTTTTTGGACGTAAAATTGTGAGTTACTCTGAAGAAAGATACTGAGAAGCTCATATCATAGTTGAAACATGTTGCCGTTTTTGTGTATTTAAAAATTACTTTATTTGGCTACCCGTTCTTTGCTAGTATATCCTTTTGAAAACACTGAGGGTGACTGATCTCTCTCTGTTTGTTGTCTGTATTGTCACATCTCAGCGTAACAGGTTTCCCTAGCTTTTACTCCAGAGAAATAGGTGTGTCTTGGTAGCGGTTCATCCTGTTTGTAGGCAAATGTCTCAAATAAGTCTCTCCATAGACTAGAATTTGTATGGGTAGTGAAGATGTGAACTTGGACAACATGAATTTCAAGCAGATATGGAAAAATAAATTCTATGCTATAGAAGTAATCAACTAGTGCATCTGGCACAAATACCAGTTTCAATTATAGATATGAGTGATGACAAGAATCCACGTAGCCTTCATGGATGAAGGAAGAGGGGAGAAGCTGTCTTTACAGAACTATTCCATAGTTAATACTTATTTTCAAAGTTGAGTAATACTTACCAGATCTGGAAGAAGCCTTTCTGCTGAAAGGGCAGAGATCTCAAGGCACTGAATTAAAAAAAGTTTATTAAAGTGCCTTTCTGAAACATTAGTCAACTTAAAGAAGCCAAATGACCCAGGCAGGACAAACCTTCCAAGTGTTTACAACCATCTCCCTCATGTTGTGGTGTTTTCCGTGCCGTCTCCAAACTTATAAAAACCTAACAAATAATGCAGTTCATAGACAAACAAGATGAATTGTTTTCTTTAGTAGAAGATTCATCAAGCTGAAAACAGTGTGAAACAATCCTATCTGTAGAAGTGGTATGCTTTACAAGCAGAACTGAGCTTTCAATGGTTTCCTTTCTTCACAATGAAGACCCTGAAATGCTGACTGCAACTTCCTTTTGCACCTGAATCAGACGTGATTTTAGTGGTACCTCCAAGTCAGTTGGCTGTTACTGTATTATGTTATATTACAAGCTCAGCAAACAGGGACAACAAAATTGGCTCTTCTTTCGTGAATATGAAACCCTGAATGTGATGTCTGGAGTACTGCATGGGGGAAAATAACTTATTTCTTAATCTATAGTGTCTGTCATACGATATTCATTATGCCACACTACAAAGTTGATTTGAGAGTGCTGAGTAGCTCCATCCCACTTTCATGTGTGTGTGTTTAAGATCCTTAGGACATCTAGTACTAGACACCTAATGTTGTGGGTTTTATCTGATATGCTGATGTGCATGTTTATACTCAGAGCACAGAAGTGCTCCTCTATGTAGCTAAAATGAAATCGGTGCTGAGTTTGTGATGTTACCCTAATTTCACTGATTAAGTTGTGTTTTGATTCGTGAGCCCTTCTAATGAATATGTGGCCAGAGCGTCTCAGACATTGACAGCGAGTAACAGTGTTTTCAGTACTAGCACAGATACTTATGTGTGTTGGCATTAGCATCTATTTTTCAAGGCCGATTTGTGAAAACAGCTTTGTTTCTTTTTGCCAGCAAATGAATGAGCTACCAAAGTAGAAGGATAAGGAGTTAAAACGCTTGCTAGATGCAGCATGGAGGGCTTCCTGCTAAAGGGCAACGCTTACCCAGGCCTAAAAATACCTTCAGCGTCACGTTCATTTTTAGAAATCTGAAGTCATAAACACCTATTGGAAAGTTCCCTTAGGAAAAGGGATTGATGCAAGAGGAATACATAAAGATAGCGTGCGTAGTATGTTATTTTAAATAACTGACACGAAACCAGAAAAGTTTGTGCTGTCTAAAGAATGTGAGCTCCTGTYTGTAGTGTTATTCTAAACAAAATATTATAAATACTTGCTTTAAATCATTTAAATAAAGTGATTTGATATCTTCTCTAACAGAAATGCCCATAACATTACGCTGGTATACCTGCCTAAATTAACACACAGTTTATTAGGCCACTTTAGTTGTAATGAAGCTGATGTGATCATACTGTGYTTTTTTTCTGGACATGTTAAAAATGAATGTGCCTTATCAAAATAACAAAACGAACACTCATGGCCAATAATCTGTTATGTGACCTGCCTGCAATTTTATGAAATCTAGTGTTTTCCCCGCTTTGTTAAGGAAATTCAGCAGTGTATTTCTGTGAACGTTACGCCAACCTTTGAGAAGAAAGTCTTTCTCCGATGCAGGCTGCGTGATAGAGTCGGTCTGTTGTCCACAGGACAGAAGTGCGTCTCCCTGACCTTATTTTTGAACGGCTCTTAAACTTTTAAGCTGGCACTTGACCGCCTTTGTTTGTAGCTTGTTTTCACTGATGTTGCTAGTTGCTGTGGAGAGTCGAGGATTTAAGTGCTTGCGTTTATTACTTTGATCTCCAGTTGCACAGAAACTCTGCCATCTACTGGGGATGAATGTAATGGAGTTCACCCGAGCCATACTGACACCGCGCATCAAAGTTGGCAGAGACTACGTTCAGAAAGCCCAGACCAAAGAACAAGTAAGCTCTGGTGCTTAAAAGATGACGTGAAACTGTATCTAACTTTTAATAGAGAGCGTTGGGATTAAATAGGTACTGCCACCAACTTTGTTTGAACTTACTGTCTATAGTAAATGTTATATGGTAAAAACCCATAGTACAGTAGAAGAAACCTTTCCTTTTCCTTGACCTTCTGCTGGTCTCATCTTTTAATGCAGTTGTACATACAAAATATTCAGAGAGCTTTTATTTTTATCCAACAGTTTAAAACCATGTTTTCATAACATTAATCAAACTGCATACTGTTTCTACTGCTTGCTTTTGTTCCTCAGTGGTATTAACTGCCTTAAACGTCTTCTGTTACTTAGTTATTTTTGATAACATCCATGTCTGTGTTCTTTTGATGACTTCTCCAGAAAAAATAAATTTTATGTGTTTGATTTTTTTCAGGCAGACTTTGCAGTGGAAGCCTTGGCAAAGGCCACCTATGAACGCCTCTTCCGCTGGCTTGTTCACCGCATTAATAAAGCTTTGGACAGGACCAAACGACAGGGAGCATCTTTCATTGGAATTCTGGATATTGCTGGATTTGAAATCTTTGAGGTATTTTAAATAGATTTTACATATATACATGTATATACACATATATATACACACATACATATATATACACACATATTTTAAATAGATTTTATGTGTGTGTGTATATATATATATGTATAATTAGATTTTTTTTTTCTTTTTGCTCTCCCTCTTATTGTACATTCAGGCCTAGCAGTTGGTCTAGAACCGCTGAATGCGTACATGTTCCAAGGCTGCAGGAGGGTTTTGTGTTCTGTAGCACATGAATGCTTCGAATACACTAAACTACAGTGCTGAAAAGTCATGCTCTAATCTAAACCATTTTTTATAAGTGTTGGTTCTACAACAGTGGGTTTTTTTTCCTGTTACACATTAGTTTACCATATGTAACAGGGAACATAAGAGATTGAGTAATGTGTTTGCCAATTTTCTTTAAAATATGTATTGCAGAGTTTCAGGGAATTGCCTTGTAAGGTCAGATTTTTTTTTGCTTCCAAATATGCAATCRATCCTGTCATTGAATTGCTCGTGCTTACTAATGTTATTTTGTAGTTGAACTCCTTTGAGCAACTCTGCATTAACTATACCAATGAGAAGCTTCAGCAGTTATTCAACCACACGATGTTTATCCTGGAGCAAGAGGAATACCAGCGAGAGGGTATAGAGTGGAACTTCATTGACTTTGGACTGGATCTGCAGCCTTGCATTGACTTAATAGAAAGACCTGTAAGTTTCTGAGTTTATAATGCTCAGAGGAGAGGAGATCTGATATGAGTTTGTCTTTTAGTGCTTGCAAATATTAGGACTGTGCTCAAATGTCTTGTGGAGCTGTAACAAGAAGTGACAACCTAAATCCCAAGTCTAAAATACCATGTATTAGCTCAGCATTCTTATACCCTAACATCAGGACATTAAATCCATGAAGGATAAGTCCTTTTACTAAAGATATTAAGCTACTATTTTTATACTTTTTTCACCTAGAACTAATGAAGTCTTTAGTCCCGTCACCTTCATATTAAACCATGACATTGCATTACAGGAGCTTTAGTGTGGTGGCTCAGTTAAAAAGGTTTTCAAGACTGAGTAAAACTTCATTTGAAATCAATAGCAAAATTCCTGAAACTTAGTTTAGAGTAGAATTTTCCCCATCAATCTGCCTTGTGAATAGTATCTTAAGTTTTGTTAACACTGCACTGCTTAATAAATTCTTCTAGTTGCTCCATGTGTGGAAGCTGAAGATGGTTTCAAAGAGCAGAAGAGGCAGTTGGTTTTTGACTCCTGAAAGGAGCAGCAGAAGTGTGCCATTAGTCAGAATTTTGTGACCTGTTTTATTAAACCTAGGGTGTTACAGTTACTACTGTTGTACGTTTAACTGTGTTTACTCCAGAATACATGTAAAGTACGTAAAGTGTCTTTGCTGCCTGTGGTGCTGTACATCCTGAAGAGCAGCAAAAGCCAATGAGGCTTTTTTGCCTTTTTTTTCCCCCCTCTTCTTTAGATCAAGAAAAGGGAAATCTTGTTTCACTTGTCAAAATTCTTCACTTTGTGCGGAACTTCAGTAAGTTCTGCCTCCTTTGAAGGTAAAATCTCTGCCAAAAAGTCTGGGTGGAGAATTGTGGATGTTTTCAATATGCAGATACGCAGATGAATATCCTAAAGTGCATCAAATCACTTTGACTTTTTTGAAAAGCCAATGGCAGTACCTTAACTGTTCTATAAATGAAGTCATAAGGATATGCAATACCACGTAGTAGGCACATATAATCATCTCTCTTCGCATGTGTAGACTTCACATGCACAAGAAACTTCTGAAGTATTAAATCATTATAAACTTTTTCTGTTGCCTTACTGTGTACTTCAGTCCGTCTTCCCTGAGGAAAACGATCCTGTCAAACAATTCTGCAGCTGTAAAATGCAGATTTTAGTTCCCTGCTCCATTTTAAGAATAAACAAACCTTCTAAAGGAGTGCTTAAATTATATGGAGAGAGAGGTAGTATATCAAACTTTGCTGACTGTTCAAGCTGAGCCTGCTGAGTCTCCCTGGATGCTGCTGCTGGATATCAATGCAGGGTTTGGCAAGGGGAGGCTTAGTGGCTGCCACAGTAATAGAGTGGCTGGGAGGGATAATTGCCTTCCGTTTTGCCCATATTAAAGCATAACATTAGCCACTGTGGAAATGTGGATGAGTTGCTGCGTGCGGATGTGTCACAGAAATGTTGGTTGATAGGGAACTCTGGAGGTCACCTATTCCAATCTCTGCTCAAAGCAGGGCTGCTGCCAGCGGTAAATCAAGTCAGCTATGGCTAGATCCATATATACTGGCATTAATTTGTTTGAACCGGTTGTTATGTCTGTCTTCTAACTGGACTCACCTAAAGCTGGTTTTAATTTAGATCAGATTGGAGTTGATCTAGATGCTATTTGCTTTGTCATTCAATGGTGTTTTGAATGCAATGGCTTTTTTTTAATATTAAATATTGAAATACTCTGTTTTAAATATTAACACAGATTTAATGCAATTGAATTTCAGGCAAATCCTCCTGGTGTGTTAGCTTTACTGGATGAAGAGTGCTGGTTCCCTAAAGCTACTGACAAGACCTTTGTGGAAAAACTAGTCCAAGAGCAAGGAACCCACTCTAAATTCCAAAAGCCAAGACAACTAAAGGACAAAGCGGATTTCTGCATTATTCACTATGCAGGGAAGGTAAGGGTTAAATGTTGAATCTTTGGTTAGAAATGTTGCTTTTGGGAAAGTGTTATGAAGTACTAGCTATGAAATTTAGAAATATTTGTGCAGGAAAGGGGCCTTGTTTTATTTTCTTGGGCACATTCAGGAGTGCTGTGATGGAACTCTTTTTCCTACATAAAAGGCAAAGCTGAAAAATTTTAATTGGATACTAAACAAATACTTGATTTCAGTTTTGTTGTCAGATCTTCTGTGTATCTTGTAGGTGAGTTTTTGGGGACTTTTAGTGAAAGAAATCCTATTGTGAATTTGTGTGTTTCCAAGCTGATTTTCAAAACTGGCTGCTTGAAGATGTGCTGAGTCAATACCATCATCTTTACTTTTATCCCACCAGTTCATGTAATGACTTTCTGTATAGCCCCTTTCATAGCTAAAGATGATATAGCTAAAGATCATATCTTTGTCTTTACTGTTAATTTGGTCTTTTGCTTTTTGAAGGGCTGAGGTCAGATGTAGCACTGGACAGGACCGTGAAGTAACTGTGAAATTCTTGTCAGCATTTTATGGAAATGTAGGAATGGATGAAACCTTCACGATTGTTAAGTCCATTCCATAAGGCCGTGCTATAACGAATTTCATAGATACTTAATCTTAGAACCAAATTTTGCCCTGATATATAAAGTGACTGTGCTAATGGTTAAGAGCTATCCTTTAATTTTGATTTAAAGTATTAATGGGTCATTGTTATCTATTCATTAATGTCAGTGGTGGCAACTAGATAAGAGAATTGTAGCAAAAAGTGAAGTAAATATTTTGTTATATCAATACTTAAAACAGTAACTTAGAAATAGTAAACTCGTCACTGTTAATGCAATGTTTCACAACTAACCTGTTCAAAGACTTATTAAAACCTTTAGGTAAATAACACAGAGTGAAATAACTTGATGCCTTAGAGCTGAGAAGTAATTGTTTTAAAGAGCAGTTTACTTCTGTCAAACTGAGTGGGCTTTTGTGATACTGGCATTACAGTGTGTATCTTCCTCTGACCAGAAGACACTTTTCAGTTTTCCATCAGAAAGTATCTTTCCTTCAAAACTGAAATGCTTTTTTAAAATAGCTTTTCCTGCAGAAAGTACTAAGATGATGATCTGGTCTGTTTTTRAATGGTGGAAACATTTAAATTTGGCTTTCCTTCCAAAGACGTTATTTAAAAATAGATAACTTTCTGGTTGAAGCAAAAACATGCTAGTCTACACAGGAGAAGTTTTGTTGGACTTGAGAGGTTTTAGGACTCTGTTTTGGGCTGGGATGAAATCCATGTCGGTAGATTTGTGTTTTCAACTGCTGAGCTATACTTTTTTTTGCAAACCACAGTATTGGTTCTGTCAAGATAAGAGCATTGTTTGTTTTCCCTGTGGAATGAACTGTTTAAGTATAGCTGTTAGAGTCAAATTAAAAATATTCATGTTGCAGCACATTCTTAATTTACTGTCCTATGATTTAGATAAAGTAATTAGGGTCTTGGTACTGGAGCTGTTTTTACATTTCCACAGTGAAGCCTCATTTTTGACAGTAACACTAGTTTGAAAATGTATACCAGTTATTAGTAAGAAAGTCAGATTACTGATTTTTAAAATAATATTTAGTCTACTCTTATAAAAGAATAATTGTTTTAGTGGTACTCTGAGCTGTTCTGAGGAGATATGACATTTGCTTGCTCTGACTTAGTTGTGAAGAGAATGGGAGAAAAATTCAAATACTATTTTGAAACTTTTTTTTAGCTAGTAAATCTAAAACTAAAGTTGATAGTCTCTTTAATCATGTGCGACTTTGCTGCTCTACAGGTAGACTACAAGGCAGATGAGTGGTTGATGAAGAACATGGACCCTCTGAATGACAATGTGGCTACGCTCTTGCACCAGTCTTCTGACAAATTTGTTGCAGAGCTGTGGAAGGATGGTAAGAGATCATGCTCCAAGTACACAGGCTATACAGATTTAACCTTTTTAGATGAGTTATGGTTTTTGTGCATGTTTCCCACCACCCTCCACCTCGAGTTGTAAATATCTACAGCATTTTCTCTATTGTTTAGCACCGAAAGTACCACAGGGGAGCTGGGTTGCTCCTATGGTCCCCTGCACATGTACCATTTCTGATTAGCTGCTTTTCATGTTCATTATTTGAACTAATATTCACTTACTACTTGTTACCCTCTGTCAAATTTCATCTCTAGAATCATGTCCAAAATTCTTAATTTTACTTGTTACAGTGAAGTCCTGAGTATAAATAGCTGTAGTGATACTGCTGTTAATAAAATGTCGCCTTCTGTGAGCACCAGCACAATTATTTCTCATAAACAGCCATACTAGTGCTTACAGATGTTGCATTTTAAAACCAAAATCCAATATTACTGCTATTCAACAGCACACTGCTAGTATCCCTGCACATCAGCTTAATGTATTTCTCACTGTTTTTACCAAAATACTCCAAGAAGCAGAAATAACCTAGTAAATACTTAGCAGGGACTTTTCTACCTTTAGATTTTTTTCCTTTATGGTATATTAATTACAGACAGTATATTTACATGTCACAGTATATTAATCCTGTAGTTTCTTACTCCGGGAGGAAAACAAGCTTATGATGTTGATGATGCTGTAGGTTACTACTGAGCTGATAAGAGTTTCCTCCTTATTCTCAGGAATAGTTACTTACTTGGTTCAGCTACAGAGAGCAGTTTTATTAAATCTATACAATAAATATACATGATGTTTTGGTTGGGGATCTGCTCCTTTCCTTTTGAGTACAGGCATASAAGTGAAAGAGTTTCAATACAAATACTCCACACCTGCTTCCACAGATTATTGAAATGTGCATGGAATATGTTGTGGCCTAATTGCTTTTGTAGCACAATATAAAGTCTGCTTGCAATTGATAAACCTGTTCTGTATACTAACTGAAGTGTCTTGTGTATCTGCTCTTCTGTCTTTCTGTTTTCACTGTTTCTCTGCCTTAGAGATTCAGACTATTCAGAGAGCCTGTTTCTATGACAGTATTACTGGTCTTCATGATCCACCAGGTGAATGGATATAAAAATCATAGGTCTCCTAAAGGCAGGGCTGTTGTATCTACAGGAAAACCATTTTTGCTCGTAGGCTTGCATGAACTTTTCATTTCATGCTAAATTTAGGTATACCTCCACAAGGCAAATGTTTCTGAGTGCATACCTATTCAGTTGCTGCTGCATACATATAGCATTTATATTTTATGCATTGCATTTAAGCATTGCAAATGAAAAGGTCTGTTGCTTCCTAGTTCCATGTTGAGATGCAGAATCGCTTCTTAAATGATAACTCTTGTAGCTCCAAGTATTTGAGACAGTGTATAGGCATTTTTAGTATTATCAAGCCTCTTTCTGCAGTCCAACATTGACAAAACTCTGAAATGTTTTAGAATGTGGATGTATTTTGGGGGAGAAGAGGTGAAGAATGTATTAAAAATTAGAATGAGTGCTGCAGTTGCAGTGGAGTAGTAAATGAAATAGATTTCTTCCAGACTTCCTGGAATTGTTTTTATTTAAAAACCTCTTTTCAACATTTATATTTCCCTTTTTAGAAGCTGCACACTTTTTGTTTCTTTAAAGGAACTAAGACATCGGCAAAAACATTTCTTATTTGAAATATTTACTTTGAAGACGCTTTAGATATTTTATCCAACCACTTCCTCCTCCCTCCCTTTTTCCTCTCCCCAAGTTTTGAAATATGTGTTTGTGACCACATGGAGCTTGTTACCTTCAAATTTTCTAATTTTTACTTGGGTTTATCCTCCAATAATATCCTTGTGATATACTGCATACTTGTGGAAACTAGTGGTGTTTCCTAAGACAGTTATTTGAGGGCTTGAGTTCAAAGACTTCAGCCAACGGGTGATAGTCCAGTCATACTGTTCAATGGCCTCTCTTAGCCTGTAGGAAAAGGTCACGCTTAACTTTAATATTCCTCATTTAAATGTTAGTAACCTTATAATAAGTTGGAGGATAGAGGGGAGAAAAACAAAAGRTGCACTATAAAATATCGTCACAAAAAAAGTATGTGGTCTTAGACAGCTGAATGATGTCCAGTCACTGGCGGTGTCTGTTGGATGCATGTTTCTAATACTTATAAAATGTTTTGTTCAACCTCTGTAAAATTCCAAGTAATTCTTATCCCATTTTCTTCTTTAAACTAAATGTGTGGGATACAATCTTATGAACCTTTACTACCTCCTTATGGTTCTAACTCTAATAAGCAGCTTAGGCTCTTGCACTTAAAACTATGTGTAGGTAGGATCTGGGCTCTGGTCTCTACTGCATGAAAGACTGTTACAAATGGTTATTCAAAGTTGCTACCCTGTATTTCTCCCGGATTTAATTTTTGTTTCTGTATAGACCTATGAAGAACGGTTGGGTGCGAGCATGAAATAAAGTAGTCACTTAACTCTTAAGTACAAAACTAATTGTGGCAGCAAAGTGTCATTCCCTTTGCTTTGGTTTGAGTGAACCTGAAGACTGAAATTGAAATTTTACAAGTTTCAATTGTAGCCTACGTATAGCTGCTTGTTTCTGGCTGGCCAGCTTGGATTTCATGGARAGCCAATACACGCTGTGTATCTGCTCAGTACTAAGAAATAGCAGCTCTTATGATTAGGGTGTTRAGCTTACTTATTTATTTATTCCTCCTTTTGAGAGCTGTTTAATTGCTGAAATGTACGTGGGATCACGTTCACTTTTTTGGCCTAAAGGTCATATTGATAGCAGTAAGATTTTCTATTCTGTGCTTGTGAAGAGGAAACCATAGAGATTCTTACACAAAATGTTTGCTATGTTCTAAAAATGAGGAGAAAAACAAAAACAAACAAAAAAAAACAAAACCCTTCATCTCTATTCTGATGCTTTATGACAGCTTTGGTCTGCAGTTTTCTTATTTTGAAGCTGGTTTTTTTGCCTAGGGAGGCTTTACAGGTGTATACACAATTTGAAAGAATTTTTCAAAATAGCAGACTAGCAAATACTTCTTTTTATTTGTCACTGAAATAACACTAACTCTTCTGTAAATAGCCTAGCTCTCAAATGATTTTCCGTATTCAACAAAACTCATATTTAATCTAAATAGTTATCAATTCACTCTTCATTTTAAGCAAATACGTGCAGATATCTRATTCCAAACTTTCAACCTGGAAATGTTTGTCATTGTAAGAATTCAAATAATTGCTGGTTTCCAGGCAATCTTCTGTCTTTTTAAATTTTACTTAAAATAAGGAAAGTGGCTTTACTGGTCATGTAGAACTGCAAGTAAAGAGCTGGATATTTTAGTACRTATCTACTAAAGCTACACTATTCGGCTGTATAAGTTTGTGGCTTTTGGTTCCACTGCTTCTGCACAGTGTCCCTGGTACACGCTGACTGCCTTGCCTACTGATGGCATCTTCTGTCATTTGTTCCACAAAGCTTTTGCTGCTGCACTATTGCTCCTCTTTCTGTATATCTTTACACCTAACAAATATTAAGGTCCACTTAACTATTTTTTTTTCTCGTCCTTCCCAGTGGATCGTATTGTGGGTCTGGATCAGGTTACTGGAATAACAGAGACAGCTTTTGGCTCTGCGTACAAGACTAAGAAGGGCATGTTTCGTACCGTTGGGCAACTGTACAAGGAATCTCTCACCAAGCTGATGGCGACGCTCCGAAACACTAATCCCAATTTTGTTCGCTGCATCATTCCAAATCATGAAAAGAGGGTATGTGCTATAGACCACTTCTCTAATTCTTTTTTCTTTAAAGGAGTTTCTACATGCGTGTTCAGTTATGCATGCTTTTTGTGTCCTTTCAAAATTGGAAGTTGGGTTTTGCAAAGCTTTCACACTGACCAGCTATCTTCTCAGTATTCCACATGCATCCCCTTATTTAGACAGTTAACTTTGGACAGGGCAGCCTGAAAAAAAAAATAAACTGCAGTTTTCCATGCATACAAATTGAGAGTACAAAAATAATACTTGTTTTGTTTGTTCAGGCTGGAAAACTGGATCCACATCTGGTTCTAGATCAGCTTCGTTGCAATGGTGTTTTGGAAGGAATTAGGATTTGTCGACAAGGATTTCCAAACAGGATAGTGTTCCAGGAATTTAGACAGAGGTAATGGCAAGAAGTCTTTTGAATTTTTATTCTGAGATGAAGTTCTTTGTTGAATGATTGAAGATGGGGGTGGGGGAGGTGGGGAGAACACACTCAATGCTACTGAGCATCCTTCATTCAGGTCTATAGAAATCAGACTTTCAAAAGTGATAATCAAAAAGCAAGAATTTTGCCAAAAGCTCTTTAAAGGGGGATATGTTTATAATAAGCCATGACAGTAAAAGCCACCAAAGTAAATATTTTGTTTCTTCCCCTTATTCCTTTTTGAATCCAGGGGAAAAAAGTGAATTGAGGCTGGTCTTTTTTTGAATAACTGCTCTTGAGTTTTGGTGGTGTTTTTGTTTTTTCCTTTTGCTTTGTATCCTGAAATTTCACTTTGTCTGGATACTTTATGATCAGTACACTGTGTAGAGTTCTCCTTAACCTCAGGACATAGTATCTACAACTACCAAGACCTCTTTTTACTGCTTTGCATTAAAATTTTAAGTCAGGAGCCCCTCGTTCATATATTTTTATTTAAGCAGTCTAATCTTGCAGGTTTCTTAGTTTATAAAACAAAACCTAGCCTTTTAACTCACCCTAGCCTTTTATGAAAATATCATATCTTGGTTGCTCTAACAAAAAATGTGTGGGTTTAATATTTTTTTTCTAAAGATTGAAGAAGGGAAAACGACCTAGAATGAACTGCTGAAAAAATTTTTTTCTGGGGAAACTCCTTTACCATGCTTGGTGACTATAGCTTTATGGGTTTATAATGATGTAGCTTGAGCGTAAAGATCTTTTTCTTGTTTGTCTGTTTGTTTTCTGACTTAAAGGTACGAAATCCTTACTCCCAATGCAATTCCAAAAGGTTTTATGGATGGTAAGCAAGCATGTGAGCGAATGGTAAGTGATTACCTCTAAACGTTTTTTAAAACCTAAAAATTGAAGCAGAAAAATATTGTCCTTTCTGTATGTGAAAACAATGTGCTTGCCTCCCATTTAGATCAGAGCCTTAGAGCTGGACCCCAACTTGTACAGGATTGGACAGAGCAAGATCTTTTTTCGAGCTGGCGTCCTGGCACACTTGGAAGAAGAGCGAGATCTGAAGATCACAGACATTATTATATTCTTCCAGGCAGTCTGTAGAGGATACCTGGCTAGAAAGTATGTGTGCTTTTATGATTGGATCCTCTCATTGTCATCTTAAGTGTCTTTAGGGAGCTATGCATCAAAACTTCCATTTGAGAAGAGTTGTTTTTTTCTTAAGAAAGAATGTTGTGTGATAAACTGTAGATGTGTCCAATGTAAATAGGTAAATTTGCACCTTCATTTCATAATATTTCCTTTTCTTAATCTTGCCTTTGACATATGTAGCTATTTACAGTATAGCTGTTAGCTGCAAAAAGTCTCTTCTGCTCCACCAGAAGGTCTTACAGTTACTSTGTAAAACTGCTTTTCTGAAATTAAAGGAGAGTTCAGTGTCTGTAATCCATCCATTTTTTATCTATTTGAGTAAAAAGGCTGTTAATAGTAAGAACAAATAGCATTTGTTGTTATTGCAATGAAAATGGTGATTCCAGCTCTTGCCTTGTTCCTTCATATAAGGAGTGGGCGCTCATAAATCATTCTAGTCACTGAAACTTAAAAATAAGCCTATTTATGGTCTGCGAATGTTCTAGGGTTGGGTAACCTAAAAATTAAAAACACAAATACACGTATGCTCAGCTGTATTTAATATGAATTTTGCTGTRTCTTCAGGGCCTTTGCAAAGAAACAACAGCAACTGAGTGCACTGAAAATCCTGCAGAGGAATTGTGCTGCGTATTTAAAGCTTAGACACTGGCAATGGTGGAGAGTCTTCACGAAGGTTTGTTATGTTCTGTCACTTTTTTTACCCTTGTAAGTAGGCAGAATGCTGTTTCTTATTTGTCTCAACTCTTTGCAGGTGAAGCCTCTTCTTCAGGTCACTCGCCAGGAAGAGGAACTTCAGGCCAAGGACGAGGAGCTAATGAAAGTGAAGGAAAAACAAACAAAAGTGGAGGCAGAACTTGAGGAAATGGAAAGGAAACATCAACAGGTTTGTGCCCAAGATCAGCTTTTAATATGTAGAATGTATTTTGCACTGCATCCTGTGTGAGAAAGTTATCCTGGGGAAGATCCTTGTGAGCAAAAGCACCATGAATCAAGTGAGTTAACTCCTTCTGCACTTGGCCAGAAGCTGAAATAGGAAGATACAACATGAACCTTCCTCCAGCATCACAAAAACCTTATACTGAAAAAAATAAATTTGATTCTGTTGCCTTTTCCTGTTTTCAGGAGAACTTTAGATGTGTTTTCAAGCTGGAATGCACACATGCCTGTGCTGCGTTCAAGAAACGTGAGGAAACGCCGTTATGACAGTTAATGGACAAAAYTGGAAATGCATTTAAACTGATAAAGTAAAATTGGTGTCAATTTCAAGAATAGCTGATGGAGTGTCAATAAAAATTGCCATAGTGATAAATACACATCTATCATGAGACACGATGGAGTGGGGATGCAAATCTAGAACGGGAAAACCTTAATTCCTGTTGTCAAATTTACAAAGCAAGCAATAGTCTGTTTTAGTGCAGTATCTCTGCAGTTGCTCTTCCAGTGGTTCTGAGTGCCAGCTTCTGCCCAGTTACCTACGGCAGCACTCAGTCGCTCTGCAGGGATGAGCGCAAGGGACAGTCTGGGAAACAGCCACTTCCCTCATCTCTTTGCTGCTGGGAGAGCCAAGGRGGTGGGGTAGGCACAGTGGGGTCTGTTCTTTAAGGTGTGGGGACAAGTGAGTAAATGCCGCTGTAGCCTTCCTCTTAGAGTTGGTGTCTTTTGGACTGCTGATAAAGCTCTCTGGTAAAAGCTTTCGGTTTTGGATCTTGACCACGGAGTCTCAAACTGAAGCAGAACTTGGTCTCTGAGTACCTTTATAGTTGTCATATGTGTAATCTCTGAGAGGCTTTGAAAGGTAAAGATTTTACTATTTTATTTTTGTGTAATATTTGCAGCTTTTAGAAGAAAAGAACATTCTTGCAGAGCAGCTACAGGCTGAGACAGAGCTCTTTGCAGAAGCTGAGGAGATGAGGGCTCGTCTGGCTGCCAAAAAACAAGAGTTGGAAGAAATTCTTCATGATCTGGAGTCGAGGGTTGAGGAGGAAGAGGAGAGAAACCAAATACTGCAGAATGAGAAAAAGAAAATGCAGGGTCATATTCAGGTACGTCTCTTGGTACACTAGAAATGGAAAAGTATGCGAACAGAACTGTTAAGGATTGAAAGCTGACTCAACGTCTCCAGAACATGGAGGAAGTTAGTTCCTTAGCATCATGTATGGAATAAAATCAGCTTGAATTATTTCTCTTTGCTTCCTGTATTCAGTGTGCTTAGCGCTCTGGTCTCCAGGGATATGAGGATGAGGGAAGAAAAAAGCAGAAAAGTCGAAATGGCCTGTAGTGAGCTATAGCATATGTAGACAGAGGTTTGATGTCAGCAAGCGCTCCTGAGTAGGCAGGAACTGGAAATTATTGCATGTGGCTTACCTGTTCTCATGTAGAAACAGACTGATGGGATGAGCTCATTTCTGAGAGAGAAATGTTTCATTTTTGCTGAAATCCAGTGAGAATATAATGAAGATTATTTCTTCTCTGACTTTTATGAAACAAAGGAAACTTCATCTGCTCCAAGTTACTTGTTTTTGTGAAAATCAGAATTTAGATGTTTCATTTTGAATACATGGGCACCTTGAAAAATCCTTATTGTTTGAGGCAATACATGAGAACTTAAATGTCTTTCAAAATACATGAAGTACTTTGAAGGAGAGGAAAAAAAAACACACATCCCACAGTTTCTTGATGCCTTTTAATAAGTGTCTGTTAATAATGCATGGCTGAGAATCTTATTTAAGACTGCAAATGAACAGAAACAGAATGTGTTATTACTTTCCTACTAGTATCTAACTAGTTGTGTCAGCCTCTGAACCATTCCACCAGTAATACTGAGATCTATATTCATACTGAAATTGGGGGACTTGCTTCCTGTAGCAACTCTTCCTAGTTCATGGCATCTATGACATGCTTTGATCAAATATTGAAATATCTGCAACAGCAGACAGCAAAGCAACAGCTTCCTCCTTTGTCCGTGACACCAATGCTTTGACACCTGGTGCCCTGTTCAGATGCGGTACACAAGGAAGCCCAATCTAATGTCACTGTGGTTAAGTACATTTGGGCCTTTTTTTCTCCCAGTGGTATTTTTATTTTATGTTCAAAATTAGGAAGATGAGAGGTTGTAGCAGAGTGAGTATATGTTTCCTAGATGGCATGTTGTACAGGTTTGCCAAAGCTGAAATAGAGTATAAAAAATTCCATGTGTATCACATGGCTCTAAATTTCATTACCAGATCATTGATATTATAAATGAGTCTAATAAAGTGAAAGCAATTTTAGTGTCATTCAGGACAACTGCTTCTTCAAAATAATATCTTTTTTCCTTTTAATAAGCAGAAGGAAAAAAACTTAACAAGTGGGTAACATGAAAAAAGTACATATGCAACTATCTTTGTTCCTAGGACCTAGAAGAACAGCTTGATGAGGAGGAGGGAGCTCGGCAGAAGTTGCAGCTTGAAAAAGTGACAGCTGAAGCAAAGATCAAGAAGATGGAAGAAGAGATCCTACTGTTGGAGGACCAAAATTCCAAATTTTTGAAGGTGAGATCAGTATGTGTGGTGGAGATTCTGCTCATAAGGAATAGTAGTATCAAGTGACAGCTCTCAAAACTTTTAAGACTGGTGCTACCTTATCTTTAGAGTTTATAACTGAAGACTTCTGACTTCTGGAGTTTGTGAACACGTTGAAGCTGAGGCACTTAACTTGCTTAGAACTAACCTTTAAAAGGGAGGGTTTTGCCATACATTCTGACTTCATGAGTCTTCCAAATTTAAGAGCTTGGGATGGTGTTTATCATAGCTACTCCTGTTCTTTGCAAACTATAAAGATGTTTTTAGGCTTAGATGGTAAGGAAATGTGACCTGATCTTCAAAAAGTGTGGAGCAAATACTGTCTGAAAATCAGGCCTCAATAAGTGGTTTTGGATTAAACACCCATGTGTTAAATTCCAAAACTCAGTCTCAGAAAACAAATGTTCATTTTCCTATACTATTCAAATGGATCCCTTACAATTCAAATAATCCCTTGATGGTGACTTGAAATAAAGTCTGTATTAATATGCTGTATGAGGCCTTTATATGGATTTCATATGTTTAGTTATTTATGTTGCTTAAAGACTCTGAATAGTATTTTAGATGTTACTCTTCCCCCTTTTTCTCCTAACTAGGAAAAAAAGCTGATGGAGGATCGAATTGCTGAATGCACTTCTCAGCTGGCTGAAGAAGAAGAAAAGGCCAAAAACTTGGCCAAACTCAAGAATAAGCAAGAAATGATGATCACTGATTTGGAAGGTTTGATCTTACTAAATTTGCCTATTAACAACTTGGAAATCGTGCTAGAAAGAAATGGATCACTAGTTACAATGAATGCAATATCTGTTCCAGTCTGACAGAGTACCCTAATACGTAGATACCTTAATAGTTATTATTCATTGTTTATCTAGATTTTGTAAGAAACTTGCTTCACTTGCATGGCTTTGTTGCATCTGGTTGCTCCATCTTACTCTTCTCTAGCTTGTTAGTTTTTCAATTTTGAGAATCTAATTGACATACAGACACATTCAAAAAATCATGATGTTGCATAAATCCCTTAGTAACAAGGCAAAACGTCTGTCTCTTGTGGAAAGTTGCTACACTTTTCTGTTATAACACATTAGACTGGCATAATTCTGAAAGAATGTTATTAGCTATTTACTAGGCTTCTAAAATTTTTTGAATAAGCGAATCTGAATCATTTTACTCTTCTTAATGCTTTATCTAAAATAGTTCCATTTCTTTGGCTGTTTATTTCAGGCTGTTTTACTGTGTGGTGGCAGGCTAAATCAGCCCTATATAAAACCCTTCTTGATTTATTAAAAAAATTACTTATGGCTGTAAAATAGCTGTTGCACAGCACTAATAAATTGCCAAGGCAGAGTTGCACAAATATAAGGCTAAGTTGCTCTCTGCACCCTAATTTGGAAATAGTTTTTCACCTACTATATTATGGCCAGTCTTGCTTCATATTTCAAAACTGACATGCTTATGGAAGAATACCAAAGTTTAATCTTCTTTGTTTTAATCTTCTATACCTTTTCTTTAAAAGTCATATTCGGAGACCTTAAGATGGGCATAAGTAAACTTCGCTAACTGGAAAATAATGCTTGAGTAGTTGTGTGCTTAAATCAGCATTAGTGTTTTTGAAGATATTTGACATGTTCGGTTATAGTGCCATATGCTGAGACCATGTGATGACCTTAGAAATGGAAATTAAAGCTTAAATATAAGGCATGCAATTTTTTTGGCTAGTAAAGCACGGTAGAATGATATTTACTCTTGGAGATGGTTCAAGACGCCTTAAGCTCTCTCTCCTAGGGTCTTGGCACAGTTAGGCACTGAAATTTGAACAATAATCTAATTCAGTTTGCTATTAGCTTTCTCAATTGCAAGATAGGCTCTTACGACAATCTTCTAACTTAAACTACCCAGAAATGTAATGTAAAAACACAGAGAAAATTTACTATTTTTTTGAGTGAGGAACTGTTTAGAGAAGAAAACCATTGTTAGTGTAGATTGCCTAGAAAATCCCAAATTGCCCTCAGTGGCTCTAAGAGGTGATTCTTGAGCATGTCCCTCTTTCTCCTTATGGAAGAAGAGATCTTGATCGAATAGCAGGCCCAAAAAGGGCGTGGGAGAAATCTGTGCATAGATCACCCACAAAATATTGAATGACAAATCTGATATTTTACATTTATGCTGATGCACATAGAATTAGCATAGTGGTAATGCTATGCTAAGCACTAGTGGTTTGGCAAAACCTTTCTGTGACTGTGCACCTGGCCATTAGCTAACTGCTAAACAATGCAATTAGTAACTATCTCAATCAGACAACAGTCAGATAAAGTAAATGTATTTTACTGCTATGGCACTGATATCTGGATGCTTTTCACATAAAGAAATATCTCAGGGCAGGAGCATCTCAGCTACAAAATTAAATTACTAGAAGCTATCAAGGTTGCAAAGTCTTCCTAAATCTCAGTGGGTTCTGAGTTCTGAAGTGGCACAGATACTTGGAAAAACATTTTATACAAGTTTTTTTTTTTTAAAGCTGTGTTATTTTCCAATAGACTTTGGGTCTAGCCTAGTCCTTCAAAAGCTATGCAAACGATCATTTTTTCCAGTCCTTAGCTGATCTTAATTTCTGAATCCTGGTGTGATCATCTGGCCCAGCAGCTCAAAAACAGCTTTTCTGTTTGATCCCATTCCTTATTTTCTACTAAGATGAGGTTGTCTCTCTGTTACCTTACTTAAAACTGTTTTTCTCCAGGGTCTGCTACTTTTTCTTGACTTTCTGTCTAAACCATGTAGTTCTGCTTGGTTATTTCATCTTTCCCAGCTGACTTTCCAGCTGCAGACTGGAGAAAGAATAGATGCAGTATAAATTAAACTTCCTACCCTTCTTCTACCCACCCCACTCCCCTGTCCCCAAATCTTCTGAGGATGATTAGAAAAGAAATCGCTTATAAATAAAATGTTTTGTTGCTTCCCTAGAGCGATTGAAAAAGGAAGAAAAGACCCGTCAAGAATTAGAAAAAGCTAAGAGGAAACTTGATGGTGAAACAACAGACCTACAGGACCAAATAGCTGAGCTACAAGCCCAGATTGAAGAACTGAAGATCCAGCTGGCCAAGAAAGAGGAAGAGCTGCAGGCTGCTCTTGCTAGGTCAGAGCATGATGGGGCTTATGACTGCATAAATGCAGTAGAAACTTTTCCCAGACTGAATTTCAGTTGGCTGCAGACATTATATTGATTAGAGTTGGTAATGTTAAAGTAAAAAAAAAACAGCTACTTACATTACCCTGAAACTTCTGGTGTCTTCTGTCTTGGGAAATTGCTTCCTTCTTAGGGTAATCATATACTTAAAAGGTTTTGAAGCCAGTTAACACTTGTAATGGGGCATCTCTAGACATGCATGTGCTGTGAAGTAGACTTGGCCAAAAAGGAGTTCAGTGGTTTTTTTCAGTGTCCTTGCTCTGTAAAGCCACTAAAAAGAAGCTTCACCAGTGTGTAATGGTGTTTGGGCTCTGGAAGCTTTTTCACTCTCCAAAGTTCACCTTCAGAAGGGAAACATGTAACTGTCAGTCAGCCTTCTTACTGGTCAGAGTATTTGCAGTGATTGGGTAGGACATGCGTTTTCAAGCTTTGTGCAGTATTTTTGCTGTCACGTAATATAATACAAATCAAACACTTGCCTTTTTCGAGTAATTTGTAATTTTGTGGGTAGAGAAAATTCTATGGACAGGCAGTGTGTGGGGGACAATATCTAATTAGATCTGCAAAATCAGAATACTTGAATGCAAACTTGAAAGTTTGATCATTCTAATAGTATATCTGTAGTACCTGAGGCCCTTTGCTAATAAGGGCTTAGTAGTGTGTGTGTTTTATCTGTGAAGTTTTAGGAACCCTGTTTTATTCTAGTAGGAAAGCTAATAGCTTTTTTTTCTGCAAGATATCACTTATGTACCTAATTTAAGTAACACTAGACTATTATGAGAATAGGATTTGAAGCTATAAAATATAATTGTGTATTAATTGCTGTGTTTCTGCTTAATAGAGGTGATGAAGAAGCAGTTCAGAAAAACAATGCACTGAAAGTGATAAGAGAGTTGCAAGCTCAAATTGCAGAACTCCAGGAGGATCTTGAATCTGAGAAGGCATCACGCAACAAGGCAGAAAAACAGAAGAGAGATTTAAGTGAGGAGTTGGAGGCTTTAAAAACTGAACTGGAAGATACCTTGGATACTACTGCAGCACAGCAAGAGCTGAGGTACGGTCACTTGTCTTTGTAAGAAGTTGAAATCTGTTGAAATCCATCTTTAATTTACAAAAGGCTAAAATGTTGATTTTGATAACCCTTGATGCTTTCTCTAGGACAAAGCGTGAACAGGAGGTGGCTGAACTAAAGAAAGCAATTGAAGAAGAAACCAAGAACCATGAAGCACAGATCCAGGAAATCAGGCAGAGGCACGCTACTGCCCTGGAAGAGCTCTCTGAACAACTTGAACAGGCCAAAAGGGTAAGCAGGAAATGAATTACAGAAATATTTCCCTACTTCAGGGTTTTATGTGAAGTAATGAGACTGTTGTGGTCTTTTCCACTGACACGTGCATGCAGAGCTAAATTGCCCCCCTCTATGTATGCATAACAATTGAGATTGACTCAAATACATCACGCTGATTTGTCAAACCTATTGTAACTATTAGGCATTCTTGGCGACTGCCTGAAAAGTCTTCGTTAGACTTGGAAATGGTGCACCTAGAGATAAATCATGTAATGCTTTTATGTGAGTTCTTCAGCAGTCCACATGCTCATTTGGAGAAAAGCAGTTCTCATGGGTGAACTGCAGAATGCTTCCAAATAAGGTAATTATAATGTAGCACTTGAGAGAGAGAGAGAGAGAGAGCGGGGGGGAAAAAAAAAAAAGGTTAAGAGCAGGTAGTGTAAAAGTTTCTCCAGCCACTCTTAATTTCACGTTTGTACTATGAACTCCAGTGCTAGATATTTGTGGAACATGTTGCCAGTTTGGACAGCTGTATTGAGTTCTGTGATCACCACCACCAAAACAGGTAGGAGGAAGCACACCTGTGTTGTTATATCTAGGCAGTAATATTCCTTGTAGTGTAGCTTGAGTGTCTTGCTCAAAAACGGAATTATTCCATCATTCCTCCCAACCCCCACCCCCCAAAAAAATCTTTAGTTTGTGAAATGGTAGTCTTGGTCATTCCACATGCATTTGTGGACAGTTAAAATACTGTAGTAACATTTTTACGTTGCCTGTAGGGAATACTTTACAAACTTCCTTAAATTAAAATACTAAATGAGAAATGTAGCAATTAAAGCTGGTGGAAAATTACAGTTTATTCACCTGAAGATCTTATGCATGTCTTTTGCTTCTTAGTTATTAAATACTCTCAGTAGGGGTATAAAAAGTCTGGAAAAATACTCTGCAATCTTAAAGCTCCTGTTCATAATAAGATGATGTCCGTTTAGATGATATAGTAAGTAAGAATGGGACTTAAACATCACTTATGCTGATTATTACTTTTTTAAAAGTAATAATCCAAGCTGCTATGCTTACTAAAATCAGGGCAGCTTTAGTTGATATCTTTCCTTTTATTTCTGTGAAATGAGCCATGCTGATCTGTTAATGGGCACATTCCTTCCTACTTACAGTGCTGCTCGAACAGTCATTTTACAGCACTGATGTTCCAGATCTTGTTCAAGTCATAGAATATCTTCTGGTGCTCACTGCTACCCGTGATGTCTGAAGGGGGATCTTGCATTAATTTATTGTGTAATGGAAAACACAAGGTTTAAAGGAAATGTTTTAAACAATCCCTACTTGCAACTTCCCAAGCACTTGTTTTATGCTTGAACTTTAGAGCCTGATTGGCTGGAGTGAGTGTTTGCTAGCAGAAAACTTTATTGATACGTAATGAAGTATTAAATTTCTGTCCTTTTGTGTCTTTCCTAGTTCAAAGCAAACCTTGAAAAGAACAAGCAAGGTCTAGAGTCTGACAACAAGGAGTTAGCCTGTGAAGTGAAGGTATTGCAGCAGGTCAAAGCAGAGTCTGAACATAAGAGGAAGAAGCTTGATGCTCAGGTACAAGAGCTAACTGCTAAGGTCGCAGAAGGTGAAAGACTGAGGGCGGAGCTGGCAGAGAAAGCCAACAAGCTGCAGGTAAGGCTGTATGGACCTGTACTCTTCCAAAGTCCTAAACTCCTGAAAAATAGGCTTCAAACACATGCAGAAACAGCTGGGAAAAATGCTCTTCAAAGATTAGGTCTACAGGAATTATGCCTGTCATGGACATGGGAGGCAACCTCAGTCATGTCTTCATGAGTACTTGAAGAATCTCAAACTGGTGGTATGCCTTGGAAGGAGGTAGTTCAAGAAATGCAGGATTAATGTCATGCCTGCCCAACTGTGTGAGAATTATAGTGGCTCCTAAGCGCATGGCTCCCTACCCTGGAGACCAAACAAGGCTCTTCACTGGAATTCTGGTTTTTGGCTTGCATATGGGATTGAGTAGATGTGGCTGAGCTCATTTGTCTATGTGAGCAAAATGCACTGATGATGGCCATTGATTTCCTTCGTGCTTCAAAGTTGGGAGCTTAATGGATGGGGCTAGCAAGCAAAGGCCACATTCTTCCAGGAAATGGAGCAAATGGGAGCCAGGACTGCCTTTCTAACCACAGCACCAAGTACTTTAAATCGACCTAAAGTACCTCAGAAAGAGAATGGCCCAATTCTTTTCAGAGGAAGCTTTCAGGCAGTCTCTTACATTATCCACAAGTAGCACAGCCTAAAATAGCAAGACCTGGCACCTGGCAGTAACCTTTTCTATTGCGGTGATGCTCCAAACCCAGCTGTCACCCTGATACTCCCCGAGTTGATGGGTACCATAAGATGGCCCTATAATTAAAAATAGCATTTAAGTATGAATGCAGATATTGTCATGCAGAGATTGAAATGACATGCTCTGCTAAATAGCGTGCCTGACTCCTGTGATGCTACACTGCTTAAATTGAAGATTGACGTTCAACTTGAAAATCTGTAGCCAAACTTTTATATTTTTAGCTTGTGGCATCTCTCTACTGGGAGCTATTGTTGCCTTAGTTGCCATGCCTGGAATTTGCTGAGGTTTTGTGCTCTGCACTTCCAGCCACCGATGGGATGTAAGCTCTGCCGTGAGTCAGCTGCATGGTGTTACCTTTAGACTGCTTGCTTTGCAGAACGAATTGGATAATGTCTCAAGTCTCCTGGAGGAAGCAGAGAAGAAAGGCATTAAGTTTGCCAAGGATGYGGCTAGTTTGGAATCTCAGCTTCAAGATACACAGGTGTGTGTGCGCAGTGGAGCTTGAACTTTGCACTGAAGCTTTGTTCCACATGGCAATGCTAACTGCAAACAGAAAGTACTTTTTTTGTTCATGGTTTTGGAAGTCCCTTGGGTAGAAGTTGCACTTCCTATTGAAGTCTATTGAAATGTGCTGTATGATGATGGCTCAACTATATGTGGAGCCAGTTTATGGTTAGCTAAGCTTCGCTACTTGATGGACTGTACACTCCCATTTCTCTTTTAATACTTATCTCCCTCTGAGACTAAGAAATAAGTCAAACTTTCCAAGTAGAATATTAATGTAAATAGGACCCTTGGGGTATAAGGAAGGCACAAGGGAGAATGATCTGTCTTTTACTGACAGTTTAAGTTCCCGAAACTACCAGTGTTTGTGTTTTGAGTTAAATAATGGCACTATACTCATGTATTCAGCACTTAAATATATACTTAATATATACTGTATAAAAATGCTAATGGTAACTGTTTGAATAATGCTAATGCTAATCACAATTAGAGCTAGAGGTCTTTGGAGAATAGGATGGAGCAGGAAGGGAGGGGAGGCCTAGTTGTTAGAGCTTTCATTAGTTTCCATTATGACAGAAGTTTCCACTGCCAAATCGCAGCTATCTTTAAATTGACCTTTATATTTATGCAGTGCAGTAAAACTTGGAAACATGCTGCTGTTTCCTTATTTTGTTCCCAGGTGGCTTAAAACAGGTGTTCTATGCTTGTCTCAAAGAAGGAAAAAGCAAACTTGGAGCRTAGCTTCTGCTTTTCCCTTTAAGAAAAGGAAAAGTATGATCTGATAACTTAGTAGAACACACAGTGGCATGGGTTCCCTAATCAGAAATTTGTTTTGTAAGGTTGAGCGTGCCCAAAATGAATGATCAGTGCTTTCTTGAAAAGCCAAATTACAGATGTTCTCATAACTACATCACTTCAAAAATGCTGTGAGGAAAATTAATCAAACCCCCAAGCTGGTGTGGGATCAAGTACTTCTGGTTATATGTCCATTAGCATTTTTGTTCAAAACAGGAGTATCTGAAGCAACTCCAAGTCGTCCTTTGGCTCATGTTGGGAGCAGTCTCAAAGCATGTAACTTGGGCCTCCTTTGAATGAAGCCTAACTGAAGATGTGTTCCAGAGTGCATGCTCGATGTGCTTAAATTGCTAAGTGGTGTTCACCTGACAGACCCAAGCTAAAGCTAATTTAAAGTGAGAACTAGTGAAGCACGAAGTGTGGACATGGTGTCCTTTGCATCAGCTGCTATGCTCTGTAGGTCAGCTTTTGATGGGCTGTACAACTTGCTAAGGAGCCATTGCCTCGGATCAAAAAATCACTTGAGATAAAATCTGGAAAGGAAAGAGCCGGTCAGTCTTCACTGTGGCAAAACTGAAAGGAATGTAGTCCCTTGTTACAAAACAATATCAAATATTAAGAGTCTAGAATGGTTCTGAAGAGAGATAAGAGAATCTGCAAATGTTTAAAATAAACCAGTACCACAAAAGGCTCAAGATTTCAAGGACAAGCAAGATGGTGTGTATTGTCTTCACCAGAATTTAAGCAAGGAATGATTTTTTTTTTAATAGCTAAGAACATGCACTGTTGTCACTCCAATATATGTTCTGTTTGTGGGTTTAAAAAAAAGTTCCTTGTAGGTGAACTGCTTCCTTCCTCTTCATTGAGGAGGATCTTGCATTTCCCTCTGAAGTAGCTGGTACAACCCAAGAGTAGCTCCAAAACTCGATCAGCATTCTCTTATAGGTCCAGGCTAGCAATGTACATCAAGGCAGGCTAGGATTTCTTGTGTTCTCGCTGCTGACCCAGAGTCCTGTCATAGGCTTATTAGAATGCAGCTGTCCTGTAAAACACAGCTGTCTGTGCCTGGATCATGTTGGGGTGTTTTTCATTACTTAATGGACTAGTTCCTAAATATCATAATCCCTGGTTCTGAATGATCCCTCTGGTTTTAAGCCTTCAGTGTAATTTCAGAATTATATTCTTGGAGATGTTGGTATGTTTCTAGGAGAGGGAAGTAAGTGGAGTCTGACAATTTCTTATACCTACTGTCAGCTACCAGTATATCTGCCCCTTCTTCAGATTTTGCTCTGGTCCTTAGAGAAACTGCAATTTTGAAAACAATTTTCTAATTCTGTGTATGGCGCTCTCAGAGAAATAGCTTACCTACGCTGTAGAGAAATAAGCTATACCCTTGTAATAGATGCTTGGCTTGGTCAAGTCTGAAAAGAGAATGCTTCTGCAAATAGACAAAAGTGGTGATCATTGTCTTCACATTGGCCATTGGTGTCAGTTTTAGATAGCTTTTTATTACGTTTCAAACCCATTTCTGCTATAGGCACCCAAGAGATGTCTGTGTAGAATAATGGAGGGTGGTAGTCCAAGGCCAAAGTTAACATACTGTCAACCAAACTGAACTTTGAATATGTCTGTTCATGTAACAGGAGCTGCTTCAAGAAGAAACCCGCCAAAAACTCAATCTTAGCAGTAGGATTAGGCAGCTGGAAGAGGAGAAGAACAACCTTCAAGAGCAGCAGGAAGAGGAGGAGGAGGCCAGAAAGAACTTAGAGAAACAAATGCTAGCCTTGCAGTCACAGGTAAGCTGTTGTAAATGGCAGGACTTCTATGAGGCCTACAAATTCAAGGTGAGATGAATTGGTACCAGGAACCTCTTGAAAAATTTCCTGTAATTGGCATGAATACTGTACTGAATTGCTGAATAAAATTTCCTGTGTTCTTTCTCTGTAGCAGTAGTGATTAGTACAACTAATGGTAATGGACAGGACTTTCTACCCTTTAGTATGCTGCTAGCTCATGGTTGTATTGCCTTAGCTAGTAAGTGCCCATTTCTGGTTTTGTATTCTAGATGTGATGCCTTTGTTTCATTCTTCTCATGTACTAAGCAACTTTATTTTCTTTTGTAAAATTTCAGTTGGCTGATGCTAAGAAAAAGGTAGATGATGACTTGGGAACCATTGAAGGTTTGGAGGAAAATAAGAAGAAACTACTGAAGGATATGGAGTCTTTGAGCCAACGTCTAGAGGAGAAGGCAATGGCTTATGACAAACTGGAAAAGACGAAGAATCGCCTGCAGCAAGAGCTGGATGACTTGATGGTAGATCTAGACCATCAGCGCCAGATTGTTTCCAACTTGGAGAAAAAGCAGAAGAAGTTTGATCAGGTAGTCTAGTTTCCTGTTATCTTTCTGTGTTTTTTAAATGGCAGCTTTAGGTTATGTAGTAACTACTTTTGAAGTCTCATAAAAAGAAGGGCCTGACTGGAGTGCTCTGGCTACTGATAAATATGTTGTGAGCAGCTTGGCCTTCATTACGAGTAGTCGCTTAATATTTCAGTGAGCTAAATGCCAGCTTTATTTATCTTGTTAGATAAAGGAATAAACTCTTCCAATATAAGAAAGAAATAATATTGGAACAAAAACTTGCCTTCAAAAGCATTATCATAATCCCTCAAGATAGTCAGAGGGGATGTGAAGATTGAAAGATGAAAATAACACCTATGTAATCAAGTAGCGGATTTCTTTCCTCATCTCATCTCAAAATAGCTGTAGCTGTTTTCTCACCAGGACTTTGATCAAGACTTGAAAGGCTAGGCTGAACTTCTGAAAGCCAATTAGGCTTAGAATATTAACTACTTCTTTGACTAAAACACCTTTGACAGGGAAGACTTGGTCATAGAACTCATGAGATATATTAATATATATTTTTTGTGTTCAGATGCTGGCAGAAGAGAAGAACATTTCTGCCAGATATGCAGAGGAGAGAGATCGTGCTGAGGCAGAAGCAAGGGAAAAGGAAACTAAAGCACTCTCTTTGGCTCGGGCTTTGGAAGAAGCACTGGAAGCTAAAGAAGAATTTGAGAGACAGAACAAACAGTTGCGTACAGATATGGAGGACTTAATGAGTTCTAAAGATGATGTGGGCAAAAATGTAAGTATTTTTCCACACCTTACTTGGTTACACAAAATGCTGTCTGCTGTCTTCATATAATGCCTTATTTTGGTTTTAGTAATTGTTGTTGAGACAACTGAAAGAGAATGTCTGATTAATGTTTGTGGTTTAGGTCCATGAGCTGGAGAAATCAAAACGAACTTTAGAGCAACAGGTTGAAGAGATGAGGACTCAGCTTGAGGAACTAGAAGATGAACTGCAGGCCACAGAAGATGCTAAGCTTCGTCTGGAGGTGAACATGCAAGCCATGAAAGCCCAGTTTGAGAGAGATCTACAAGCCAGAGATGAGCAGAATGAAGAGAAAAAGAGGATGCTGGTTAAACAAGTATGTCTAATGTACTGTACTTCACAGTGGGAAGGGCATGAAGCTCTTTTGCCAGAACTTTGTAGCTTTGGTAATAACTTGCTGCCAAAAATTAAAACTCTTTATTTGCTTGAAGCTTCCCAGCCTATAGAAATGATAAGCATTGATCTTTACAAACAGTAGAATATGTCTTGTTGAGTACTGGGCACTGTCAACTGTTGCTGTCAGGGAATCTACTCCTGCTAGTCCTCCAATTCAACTGTGTTTCGGCCTCCTTTCAAAAAACACTCAGCATGCAAGCAGAGATTCTGCTATCGTTGCATGGGCTTATTTTAAGGACAGTGGTATGTTATTTGGAACTCCAAGCCCATGCTGTTTGTTCCACAGGAACAAATCCATGGAAGTTGAGACAGACTGAAAGATTGCCAAATAAGTGAATTATTTCCTAAAAGAAAATTGTGGAAAAGACCCCAGATTTTCCAGATTCAAGAACTCTAGAAATAAAAAAAATGGATCCAAGAAGATTTAAGAGATGCCTTTAAAAACTTATGCTTTCAAGAGAAGACTTCAGTCTTTGACTTGACTTTGAGTCTGACTTTCGAGTTCCTTTTTAAGTCTTTTTTTACTCCATTTGTGTGCAGACTAAAAACCCTGAATGAGCATGTGTGTGTGTTTTGTTTGTTGGAAATGATTCTAAAGCTTTGAGGGGAAAAACACCAAATATTTCAAGATTTATCATGAGAAAACTGTAAAACTTTAAATATCAAGTATCACCTTTATAAAAACCTCTTGGACAAGAACACAAACAATGGACTTGGAAGGCTTTTCAAGTTCATTGCTAGGCAAAAGTGCAAGTTATTATCTTGCACTGGACAAGAACTCTTGACCTAACATGAAGAGGGAAGCTTGATTCAAACCAGAATACATTTTTGTCTCTTGTGTCATTTGCCTGTGTAACAATGGCATTTCTGGCTCCATTTTATTTTTGCATAAGTTTGGCTTAGGTTCATGTTGGTTGGCTGATTAGGTACTTTAATATACTTGCATTGTTTTTCAATTTTGTATCATTGGGCATAGAGTGCTAATAGCATAGATGTTTCTAAAATAATTTCTTTGTTTTATCTTTAGAAATTGAGGTGATTCTACTATTTCATTTTTCTCTTAATGGTTCAATCAGAATTACTAATGTGTGTCCCAGAATAATACCTAAATATAGATAGATGCACTGGGCAAAAAGCTGATCACTAAGTAGTTGACCAGGTGAAATAGTTTTCAGAAAAGCTTCAGACACTGAGTTATTATCTTTGTTTTCCTTTTTTTTTTTTTTTTTTTTTTTTTTTNTTTTTTTAGTTAATTCACACAGATCTCTGCTTCCCATTTGTAGGTTTGTTTTTACCATCTGCAATGTCTTCCCTCTAGCTTGCATTCTGTAGTCACTTCCAGTCAACTAATGTCAATTCTGCTCTGCAAAGGCCTTTGGAATTCACTGGCCATTTATTAGGATCTCTTGTTTGTTCCATTCCTGGAACTGAGCCAGTTAAATATCTTGATTTTTGCAGGTGCGAGAGCTGGAGGCAGAACTGGAAGATGAGCGTAAACAGAGGGCTCTTGCTGTGGCAGCCAAGAAGAAAATGGAAATGGATCTGAAAGACCTGGAAGGTCAGATAGAAGCTGCAAACAAGGCTCGAGATGAAGCAATCAAACAGCTACGTAAACTTCAGGTAAGCACAGCTAATGAACCAGACTGCTTTGTCTCATGGGGACAGTCTGTCAAGCTCGTTGCTTCTATTAAATACACTTGTAATTTGAAGGCAGGAAGGGTATCAGACTCAACTATGCTGCTATGTCATAGTGTATCTGGTCTGAACCATTCACCTGTTCAAATACCCTCTCATCCTTATATCAGTAAGGAGTTAATTTTCCCCCAAAATATTTCCAATCAACTGGCATCTTTTTCAGCACTTTGCATAATAATTGACTGAATATTGCTTTGAGCTGCATATTTTAAACTTACAGTTGTTTGTATCTTTGTACTGATTTAGCTTCAGCTCTTCCGAACTCTTTCTTCCTCAACTTGAAATTTTTAAGGTGTTTTTAGCCAAAAAAAAACTTCAGAGAAAAAGGAGGGATAAACTTCAGTTGCTTTTAAGAAGCTCCACCAAACCCCTTCTTTTTAGTTTGCTAAGCAATCCCAGTCCTTGTGTCAAGCATTTGTTTACCATTCCCGGAAAAATAGTCAACATTTGGCAGAGTTGCAGTTTTGCCTGAGATTTTCAGTGCTATCGCCTGCAGCTGCAGGAGTATGAGGCCATAACAAGACTATGTAAAGCATATGAGAAAGAAAATTACCTTTCTGTCCTGCCTTCTGTATTGCTTGGTGATCTTACATCAACTGAATGAAGACAGTTCTGGGACTGAGTCCAGACTCTGGGTGAGGAGGGAAGATGGATTAAAGCAAGAAATGTTGGTATCTCACAGTATCCCAATACTCTATTTCAAGAGGACAGGTCAGCTAGGCAGATCCGTACCTGAACATGGTCTCTGTATACCTTTATACAAGTGCCTAAAAGAAGTGGTCTCATGAGTGGTGGTATTCTAAAGATACAGGTACAACTCAAATGCGGTTTCTCTTCAATTTTCTGTGTTACTGTTCTAGTATCTTAAGTCAAACTCATGCAAATTAAGATCTTAGTCTGTAAAAACAGTGTGTCTTAAGCGAAAGATAAGTACCTGCTTCTAGATTATGTGTGTAAAATGGTGAATTGTTACTCCTACACAGAGAACAATTTCTTACACTGCGTACTTGTAAAATTTGTCAGTCAGTTTAAGTAAATGCCTTTTTTCCATGTCCAAGAGCATTATCTCTCCATGAGTTTGCTCGAATGTAATTGAGCAGCTGTACATAAGAGCTTTTTTGCTACAAAAAATAGACCAGGTAAATCAGATCAAACTCTATAATGTTGTATTTTTGGCCAGGAAGGAGTGATGGAGACATTAAAAAATGAAAGTAAGAACTGAAAATTAATTTAAGTGGAATGAAGCTGCTTTGGGCAAAGATCTTACCTCATAAGAGCCAAAAAGGGCTTCAGTGCTGCTGATGATAACTTGTGGTTGCCCTAATGCAGCATGGCTGTGTTTTTTGTCTTCCCCCACAACTTACAGGCTCAAATGAAAGATTACCAGCGGGAGCTGGAAGAAGCACGTGCATCCAGAGATGAGATTTTTGCACAGTCCAAAGAGAGTGAAAAGAAGCTCAAAGGTCTTGAAGCAGAAATTTTGCAGCTCCAAGAGGTGAGACTAAATCCAAGAAAATATTTCTCTTGCTAGAGTAAGGGCAAATTCAGAAGGCATTTTCCCACACACCCACATTCCCCCCCACCCCCAGCTCTCTTGCAGGTTTTTTATGGCTTTGTAGGAATCATTCAAGTAGTCTGCACTTGGTTTCTCTGTTTGGGAAGCAGGAAGGCTTTACTACTACTTGGGATGATACAAGGCCTCATTAAAACTTGCAAGGTGGCTAGAGAATCTCCAAAAGGTGCGGTACATGGTGTCAGCACTCAAATTGATTATTGGAAATATATAAGACCCAAGAATCTCTCCAGTGCCTCAATGGACCATTTAAGTCTGCAGAGGTTTCTCACTCTGTCGTCTTTGGTCCTCATCCCTTTCTCTTACAGGCCTGTGCTCCCTCATTGTTGGCAATTCATGTAAGAACTCTAAGTCTTGCTACATATCACTTATCCATCATTATGTCCTTGGTGTGCCACAAGGTCAAACATCAGAAGACTTGCTGTGTGCAAGAGGCTTGGCAACACTTCTTTTGTGCTGCAGTAACTGCACATCGAAGTTTGAAGCAGTCACTGAGATTTCACTACATTTACTAAACTTGCGCGTTTACGGATAATCTATAAGCTACTAGAGCTTCTTCATGTGCCACACTTTAGTCCTCAAACTTCTCAGCTTTGCACTTGCGATGTATTTAGAGGTCCTTCTTAGCAAGTGCCTGGGTGTTTACACCACATAATACAGTTTAGAATGTGATATTCAATGCTGTTTATACCATTGCACTATAGCTTTTATTTTTTATACTTTTTCTCCATTTACACTATGCACTCCAGAGGTGTAAAAACCTAAATTTGATTAACTTACTGCCCATTTTAAGTTGAATGAATATGCTTAGTAGGGCATATGACACACTGAATACTTTTTTTATTCTTGCTGTTTAGGGCTTGTGTGTTACTGATATTCAAAGATTTTTTTTTTTTCCTTCTGTAAGAAGGAGACTTGTGCTGTAGTGTAAATAATACTGCAGAGGTTCTAGAAAGGATGAGTGAGGGATTGTCTTGAATATTTTGAGTGTTTACCATTCAGGGACAGGGAAAAGGAAATCCATTGTAGTCATATAGGAGTTAAGGGGAAGTTTCAAGGTGATGTGGCCAGTCGTTACCTGCTAGGTTCTGCAGCTGTTGCTTATCCTTTAGAAGACTTCAGGGGTATCTCCTAGAAGTACTTGAAGGCTAAATTGTTTGTAATATTTGAGATCCCTAATGCTGTAACAAATCTGTTCTTAAATTTTTGCAGGAGTTTGCTGCATCTGAAAGAGCCCGTCGCCATGCTGAGCAAGAAAGGGATGAGCTGGCTGATGAGATTGCAAACAGTGCTTCAGGAAAGTGAGTCATCAAATGTATTAACTATGCATCTGAAGTATTTCAGGCAGCAGTACCTGTAGTTCTCTGTAGTCTTCTTACAAATTCTCTGACCTACCTTTATGATAAAAATTCTTTCTCATCATGAAGAGAATTGCTAACACAGCAACCTCTGAAAACTTACAATGCCTACGTTTTCAAAAGCAAACTAGCCAGTTGCTTTGTACCAGGTCAGAACACACCTTGTCCTAAATATTGCCTTTCTAGGTCAGCGCTGCTGGATGAGAAGCGCCGTCTGGAAGCTCGTATCGCACAATTGGAAGAAGAGCTTGAGGAAGAACAGAGCAATATGGAGCTTCTCAATGAGCGGTTCCGAAAGACCACGCTGCAGGTAAAGCAGTTCTTGGCAATGCTTTTGGGGCAGTTCGTATTTCAGTGTGTGGTTAAGTGGAGACTTTGAACAGCACCAAATAATCCATTCTCCTCTGAAAGGTTGATACACTTAATTCTGAGCTGGCTGGCGAGCGGAGCGCTGCCCAGAAGAGTGAAAATGCACGGCAGCAGCTGGAAAGGCAGAACAAAGAGCTGAAAGCCAAGCTGCAGGAATTGGAGGGATCTGTGAAGTCTAAGTTCAAGGCAACAATTTCTACTCTGGAAGCCAAGATTGTGCAGCTAGAAGAACAGCTTGAGCAAGAAGCCAAGTAAGGACAATCTGCTGATGTTTGCTCTGTTTGTCAGTACTAAATATCTGAAACTTCAATGCCTTAAGCTTTCACAGGGCAGAGATGTGAGCTTACAAAACAGACATTAGGTTTTATTATCTAGAAACCTACTGTTGAAGGGGCACTATGACTAGACTGTTGAAAAGTGTTTGGAGTGAAAAGCTGCAGAATCAGTTTGTTCCATAACTGTAACTGCTGAATTAATTGCTGAAGTTAACTAGGTGCATGCTGTGTGTGGTGGTTCCAGGACCCACAAGGTGTTGCAGAAGTTCTTGAGACAACTTGAAACTTCTCCTCAAGACACTGGCCTCTTTGGTTAGAGGAAGCAAGGTGAACAGCTTAGGCTTGATGGCTCAAGTTAGTGGAGAAAGCAGATGTCTGCAGAGCACAAGATTCATCTCAGCTATTTCATGTCCATCCTTTCTATCTCAGTCCTCAGCTCTGTTTTTAAACTAATTCCTCCCAGAAAGCTCTAGGGTAGACAGTCTCGTCGCCATCTCCATTCCTTTACTGCTTTTGGCTCTGGGAGAGGATCACATTATTGGCATTTTATTGATCAGCAATATGCTTAAAGCTGCCCAGTGGAATCTCATTGTAAAGAAGCACTTTCCYTCCCCTTTTTTTTAGCCTCGATACCATCCTGGTATTCCTCCAGTGCCAATGCTGTATGCTATCAAAAATTGCATCCTGACTAACTTCCAGCATACTGAAACCAAGGTGGTGGTGTTGATGGTGGTAGGCGTGTTAAGAAAACTCAAGCATCAGTTGTGCAATGGAGCAGGAGCCTTTCTGAAATAACAGATCTTGTTTTCCCAGCCTTTGAATGCAGGAGCAAATTATGACTTTTGATTATTCTAGGGAAAGAGCAGCTGCTAACAAATTGGTACGTCGTACAGAGAAGAAACTGAAAGAAGTCTTCATGCAGGTGGAAGATGAGCGTCGGCATGCAGACCAGTACAAGGAGCAGGTAGGCAGAGGGACTTGGCTTTTGAGACCTGTATCTCAGAAAAGGCAGATTAAACCTGACTTCCAATAGAGAGGACCTGTTAAGATGATGATGATTAAAAGATCTGAGGGAATCCCTGTCCTGATGTCAAGGGTTCAGTGCTGCAAGTCACTATTTGGGTTGCCATCCTTCTAGCCTGCTGCTGTGCTGCTGGTACTGTTTTTCCCATTGCCACCATGGAAAGGAAATAGCTGAAGCTATAAATGACTTGCAAACTCGCCAGTGTTCCCAGATAGCAGTTGCTGAGCGTTTTAAAGGGCTAAGCCATTAGAGTAGTTTCTTGCTAGATCCCAGCAGTCAAAAACCTCTCCATGTTAGCTTTGGTGTGATGGTCTGTTATGCACCCTGGTCTCACCTGGACCCAGAAGCTCAGCAGTATTTCCAGGAGTTCAGTCTGGAGCCTACAGTGAGTGCTTGGACCAGACAGTGGTAACAGGAAGGAATTGTCTTGCCCTGGACAGCTAGGACAAATGCAGCAGCTGTTTTGTCCTGCCCAAGCCTAGAAAGCTTTGTTTTCAAGACCTTAATCAGGTAAGATAAGTGGTCTTTCAGAACAAACAGTGCTTCAATGAGGCTTTGTGTATCATGTGCCTCTCTAACGTAACCCCTTAAATGCTCTGATCCACAAGTAGCTCATGAGGAACTTCACTTTTGGTGGAGCCATTGAGTCTGGACAGGCAATTTCTACACACAACTGTTGTCTGCTTGTACGCTAACCCTTCATCTCTGGTAGGGATGGTCGGGGAGGGCAGGGTGTTAGCTAACCTCTCTCACCTCCCAAACCATGGGGTTGCAGCTGCTGAGTTTGATCCTGACAGTCTGGCTTTGTCTTCTAGATGGAAAAAGCAAACGCCAGAATGAAGCAGCTCAAACGCCAACTGGAGGAGGCTGAAGAGGAAGCGACACGTGCAAATGCTTCCCGACGTAAACTTCAGCGTGAGCTGGATGATGCCACAGAGGCCAACGAGGGCCTGAGCCGGGAGGTCAGCACGCTGAAAAACAGGCTAAGGTAAGAGGGACCAGCAGAAGTCAGATAGGGTTTTATCTAGGCCCTTGTGTTTTTGTAGACTGTCTTCATAATGCTAGCAACCTGGGGAAGCATCTGGCTGTGGGACTGCAGAAGCAGAGCCCCTAATGTTAGGGGGTGGGTCAAGCTGAAGTCTGCTGAGAACTGTTGAATCAGCCCAATGATGATAAGCAAGCTGCCAGACCACAAGGAAATTCCTGACAACTCCTGGAACCTAAACTCGCAGGTTCCCTGAGGTTGATCATCCAAGCCAATCATAGGTAAAGATGGCACAGAGGAGACAGCAGCTCAGTCTTGCTTTTTTCAGTGGCGAGTATTAATCCCTTTTTTCATAGTCCACCCTGGTGGAAGCGTGTGTCAGCAACTTCTTGAGAGCAGCTCTTTCGGAGATCAAGATTTGTATCAAGTACAGAGAGGAGTCGAAGGAAGTGAGGCTGGTACAGAACAAACCATCCTGAGGGGCAGAGAGCAGCTGAGCTGACTGACTTGTAGGAATGGCAGGAGGGTGCAGCACCACTTCACAAATGAGCAGTCAGCATCTTTCAGAGAACCACTCTTAAGTATTTGGGCTGTGCTTGGTGCTCATAAACAGGTAATATTTTGAGTTACCTGAGACTTCCCAAACTTAAAGTGATGGTATGAATTCAGCAAAAATACCAGAGTGCTGGAACATGTTTGGGCACAGCATGACCCCTTGGTTGTTAAGAGATGGTCTCAAAAGAGATGGTGAAATTTGCGCTGTGGATGGCCTGGAGCTGAGCTGCTGAATTCCCCTTGCTCTTCAGTAGGAAGCTTTTTTTCCCAGGGGCAACCGCTAGCACTGTGATTCACGTTGTGAGCGAGATAAAAACACTTCAGCAATTGCTGTCTGCTTGTTGTTTGCAGGAGGGGGGGGCCCATCACCTTCTCTTCGAGTCGATCTGGGAGACGCCAGCTGCATATCGAAGGGGCCTCCCTAGAGCTCTCCGACGATGACGCGGAGAGCAAAGGCAGCGATGTGAACGAAGCGCAGCCAGCCCCTGCAGAGTAGAGCCCCATTGCACCATTTGCATGCAGAGACCTTTTACACAATAGTCGGCAGAACAAGGAGGACTTACCTGACCACCAAACTGCCTTGTGGCCTAAATCTGCCTTATGAAAAGTTGGCATGCTACAAGGTTACTTATCATAGGTCAACTATGTCTTAAGGCTCTCCAGCCTCAACATACTGTACCCTGCTTCAGATATAGGTACAACTGCTTTTTTTAATATATAGTAAACAAAATGGGATCGTCTCTGTTCAGTGCATCTATTTTCCAGACACTCATTGTAAAGCCATTTTATAAAGCATCATGTGAAGGATAAAACTTTTTTTTATCGATACAGAAACTTCATTCCCAGAGGGTAGGTGGTTGGGACAGACCYGTTGTCATGATTATGCATGCTTTGTTGTACAGACAACATCCTTCCATTTCTTCTGTGCTCAGACGGCCCTGGGCTGTATTGAGTCTATTGGATCACTGAAGACCAAACTGCACCTGTATCTTTCTTTTCTCCTAATTGTTGTGATCAGCACACAATCAGCAAGTGAACTGTGAAAAGGCCTTGGGAAGTGTTGGGAAGAAAATGTAGGGATGAATGAGTAGTGTCCATTTTCAACCTGCAATATCATTTTGAAGTGTTCTCAGCACCTGCTTCATCTGTTAGTGTTCATGCAGTACAGGCGAACTGAAATAGCATCACCGTTCTTGATCTGTACAGTACTTCTGCATTTGTAGAGACCTGCTTATTACCACGCCCAACAGATCTGTGTATATATATTAAGGCTAGTATAATGTGAACACCAGTGGAAAATAAACATACAACACAGGCAAAATTAATTTATTAATTTATGGCTGAGTAGTCTTCAGGACGTGGAGCCAAGTAGCTGCACCGTGGCGCAAGGCTTACGTGATACCTTAGCCAGCCTAGTGTTGCTAACAGAGCTGGTCCACTGGCCAGCAGCGAGCCGAGCGCAGCAGGGCCCTCTGTACTGTACAGTGTGTGTGGCTTGTTTGGAGTCTGTGTGGTTTACAGGGGTTCAGAGATGGATGTTGCCTGCCTACGAGTTAACATGCCAGTGGATGTGAATCCTTTTTTTGTTTTGTTTTGTTTTTATTGTTTTGTTTTTTTATTTTGAACAGTATTACAGCAAGTAGTTAGCATTCTTTTTGTTTAAATAGCTGAAAAACTGACATTACAGAAAGTGCCTTAGACACTACAGTACTAAGACAATGTTACATATATAATTTGCCTATATAACAATGATTTAATGTATTAATTTTGACTGTGCTTCATATCATGTACCTCTCTAGTCCAAGTGGTATTATTGATATTAGTGACAATGAATCAGTGTTAACTAGGAAACTTCCTCTGCCACATGCTCAGAAACATGGATTTCCTTTTTTGGTTAAAAGCTTTAACATCTGTCGCAAAGGTTATGTTGTGTGTGTTTGGATATTTTTAATCAAACTGGCTGTTGACCACCAGGCATCTGACTGCAAATATCTTGTTTTCTTGTATACCCATATTTCTAGACAATGATTTTTGTAAGACAATAAATTTATTCATTATAGATGTGGCCGCCTGCTCTGTTTACTTACAGGAAGAGCTATCTCCTGAGGCTGGCATAGAACTTAATAAACAAGAGTATGACTGGAAGCTGCCTTTTCCCTTCTTACTGTTTTTGGTTGTTTTTTTTGGTTGGTTGGGTTTTTTTTTGCTTTTGTTTTGACCTACATACAGTATAAGTGGCCTGGTCATGGTGCTAAGCCTTTGCCAAACTTCATGCTCCACCTCCACCTTGCTGTTGAAGGGAGCTCTGAAACCAAATGCTGGTATTCTGTACTGCTGTGCATGTACAGCTSCCTTATTTGGCCTCCATTTCTGCCTTTAACAAGCTGTTGTCTTTTTTTGTTTGTTTTTGAGTAGAATACTGGGAATAGATGCTTCACAACTGATAGAGGTGAACGGATAGAGCTACAGCTCTGGTTACTCATAGCATCAGGTAAAGTCAGAGGCTCCTTTGAAGCTCCTGGGAAGTCTAGTGCAGGCACCAGAGCCCCTTTGCAGCCAGCACTGCTGCAACCTGCCCTTCCCCGAAGGCTGGAGGTAGGTACTGTTGCCCCACAAGATGGAGCTGGCCCCAGGTGGAGTGCATGACCCCTTCCAGGGGATAGGTGGGACCTGGGGCTTGGTACAAGCAGGGAGGGAGATGGTAATCCTGCTGCTTGTGCCTGGTTTGGACAACAGCCAGGATGAGTCCTAGGGTCAGCTGTGCAGGGTCAGTTGCTCTGTGGATGAGTAAATGGGGTGCAGAGGGAGCCCCAGCACCCCTCATTCCTTGCTGGCAGCATTAGCTGAGATGAGAGCTCAAGCCCTGAGCTCTCCTCTGGGGTAACTTGTTCCCAGGGGGGCCCTGTGTGGTGGCCCTCTGTGACATTTGTTCTGAGCACCCAGACCAGCCTGCTCGGTGGCAGGACTCTGCTGCAGCAGTGATGGGTGGCTGTGGGAGCTGGGTGCAGCACAGGGCTCATGTCTCCCCTGCTCTCGGGAAAGGAGCCTCTGGCACAAGCCCAGAAGGGTCAGACCCCTCCATCTGCAGGTCCCCCTGCGAGCCAGCAGTGGTGCAGGCTGTGCCGGGGCAGTGCTGCCTAGTGGCTGCGAACCTGTCATCCTTGTGATCCTGTACCTGATCCTGTGAGTGAGGTGGGGGCCCTAGAGGGTGACGGTGAGGGAGGGAAAGGGGGTCCAACACAGAGGCAAATGTGCAACTCCAAGCAATCTTGGGGGCCTCTGAGCAACTCTGGTGTTCTGCAGAGGAAGCTCCTCTCAGATGGCAGAACACCCCAGACGTTTTCCTGTGCTTTGCCAAATCAGTCACAAACCCCAGGACTCAGCCCCACAGCCAGGGTCCCACACCATGAGCCACAAAGGCTAAAACACAGGGAAGGTGTTCACAGGCAGGGTCGTTCCAGAGCCATGGGGAACTAGGACTGCTCCAAAGAAAGGAGCAGCAGCCGCTTCCTCAGGTGCCCTTTCCCCAGGGCCAACCCAGCCACCAACTTGCTGGGGCTGGCAGGAAAAGCTACGTGACAGAACACAGCCGCTAGCACCTCTTCTGCAAAATCCACAATTCCACATTAAAAGAACTTTATTTTTGGAAGATTACTCTCTTGGATTTTTAAACCACATGATTTGTGTCACCACGGTGGTATGGTACACTGTCCTATTGAAACATGCCATATAGATTTTGAATAAATAAACTACAAAGCCCAAGTTATGTACAAAGATCTTAGGCAAAGATATTATGTTTACAAACCTATGTACAATAAAACAAATGTAAACAGTCAAATGCAGCAAAGGATGCACAGGAAAAGAGGAACATACAAAACCCTAATGGTAAGTGGTGACTCTCCCCACCTCCCTTCTGCTGGGGCAAGTTTTATTCCCCCCCCCCCCCCCCCCCCTCTGCTGGGGGAAGTTTTTTTCCCCCCCCCCCCCCATTACATTGCTGCAGAGCCAAATGAATGTGACTGAACAGATTGGGAAGGAAGATTTTTTTAAACCCACAGACCAAACCACAGCTGGGTTTGCTGGTTCATTTTAAAATCCACCGACTTTGACAGCGAAATCGCACAAATACGTTGCTTGAAAGACCCACAAGGTACACAGTCGCCCAAAATTGTCACAGAAGCCCATAGGTGACACTATAAAATCCAGTCATATATTACATAGATCTGAACATGGTTTGGACGCTTAAACGGTTCTGGGAGGGGGGTATTTCACTGGCAGTGTAGCCAATTGGATTTGCGACTTTCTAAAGCTCTCAAAGTCTCTGCTTTGGAGATGTATGAAAGTTTTACTGATAAAAAGGCAGGTTAGATTTGGGCAGGGAAAGGTATGGTACAGACACATGGCAGACATGAGCTCGCTACAGCTGCTAAATCCATTACTGCCCAGCAGCTGCTGTCTTAGCATGCACAGCCAGGCTGCCCCAGCCACAGGGAAAATGCTTTAGCAAATCTCACCGCTGTTAGTTTAAGCTAAGGCATTTTTATGTTGCAACTCGCATCTGCTGAGCACATGATCATCAACTACAATGTGCTGCCAACCAGCATCTGGCTCTCTCCACTCCCCTGGCTGTGCTGGCAGTAGCCACCGGGCCCCTGCTCGTCACTGGCCCCAGAAGCGCCCAGCACCGATGTGCACGGTCCCCTCTGCCAGCTGACATGGGGCGGCAGGAGCAGGTCTGACACGCTCCGGCCAAGGCAAGAGGCAGATCAGCCCCTCGCAGCGGGCTGCAGTGCCTGGGGACACACGTGCCATCAGCAACAGCTGCTCACCTGCCAGGCAGTAATTTATCAAGCTGCAGTAACTCAGTCATGTACCTAGACCTCATTCCCAGGTGCAAATGTCTAAACAAACTCATCTCAAAGCCTTACCAAGCACCGATTTCAAGAAGTTTGAGCTTTACTGCGCAGGCAGCAGCTGCACATCTTAAGTGCCAGGATGCTGGAGCAGGTAGGCAGGGAGAGGGGGAAGGCTTTGTTTTAGAGGAGCTGGCCAACATTTGTATCATGCTAAACCTACATTAGAAGAGATAAAGTGATGGGTCGAGGACTGCCTGACCAAGTTTTGGCTAGCAAGACTCCTGCATCCTGTGAAACAGAGCACTACATGTCTCACCTCGTGCAACACACAGCGTGTGGCCAAGGCAGAGAACATCCGCTACAGCAATAGGAGAAAATAAGTTGTATTAACATGGCATGAAGGGCTGTGGGCGCAGGGCCTCCTCGAGCAGTGGCCGGCCAGGGGACTGCTGTGCGCCACGGCACGGGTTGTGTTCCGGCTGGGGCAGGAACAGGGTGGAATCAGAAGCACTTCTTCTCTTGGTGGTTTGGGAAAAGCATATGCAAGTCYGAACACAACCTCCCCGTGGCTCATACGCTCAGGGGGAGCATGCCAGGTGCTGACGATGGTCTGGAGGATCCCAGTCCAGGGGGACCTTGATCAAAGCCGTTTACTGCCCTGAGAAGGAACAAGAGACAAGTCAGTACGTGCTGAGCAGCCCCAGGAGAGAGCTGCTGCTGCTATTGCTCATCTCTCCCCACCACCAGGAGCTGGAAGACAGAGCACATCTCCTCCCTTTTCAGACATCCTAACAGCATCTATCCCCAGGCTGGGCTTAAGGGCAGCAAGCCTTGGATGCATGTGGGAGTCGCACACCGCTGTGCAGTTCAGCAGGGTCAGAGGAGACCTGACGACACAGCAGCTGCTCAGCGTGTGCTGGAACAGGGCTCAGGTAAGACGGGGCTGCCCACCTCCAGCTGCAAGAACCAACATTCATTGACAGCCAGGGACGGACGGACACAGACACACGCCCCTATGGCTGAATGCCTGAAGCTTTGCCAAGGCGGGCACTTGCTGGCCAAGGTGCCCAGCCAAGGAGGTCCAGGGGCTCTCGTGCATGCTCTGAGCTCGGGGGCTATGCAATCAGGTCTGTGCAGCTGAAGACGCCAGACACAGCAGCCCCGCGGGCTCTGCCCCCACATTTAGCTCCCCTTCCTCCTTAAAAGCTGACAGTTTGCCATAAAGTGGCTGTTTCCACACATCTGCGTGACCTACGTGCAGCCCCCGAGGGCTGGGCGGTCAGCACGGAGCTGCAGGGCCCAGTCACGCAGAGCTGGGCGACAACTCTACCAGGGTCTCCTGGACTGTTCACATGTGGCTCTACTCAGATTTCTCCCAGTAAAGGGGATGGGACTATGTACACACATGCACACACACACACACACACACAGCGCGCTACAGTGCACTATGCAATGGCGAATGGGGTCTGCTAGAGCAGGCAGGCACGTGTTAAATAAAGCACAGCGGGTTTTGCCTCCATGCTACTCTACACACTGCTGGGGTGCAGTGAGGGCTCCCGGTCCTTCCGGGTCTCGCCATACGCGCTTCCCAGCTAATCTTCAAACCCCCCAAACTTCACACGACCAAGAACCATCAGTTTCTAGGCTACTGCCCTTCCCAAAGCTGTTGTTGAAGGTGGTGGCATGGAGAATCTGGCTTCCTAGCGGGTTGGATGAGTACATGGGTCTGACAGCTTTTCAGTCTCTGCTTTGTTATGGCTTTGCCGGATCTCCTGCCATCAGGCTCAGTGTACAGCTTCTGTCTAGGCTCACCGTCTGGTGGTGATCACCACCACAGCCCTGGCAACAAAAGGCAAGTATTTCCATGTAACAGGACATGTCCATCCCAACTCTTGCCACAGAACTAGCACCTTGCCAATGTTAACACGTTTATACTACTGAAGGCATGTGGGAGGAAAAAACAACAAAAAAACAACCCACACATCCCTGCAAGGCAGGACAGGTCCCCCGTCTCGCTGTGCAAATAGTCACAAGAAGTACCTCTGCAACACTTCATCAGCTTTCTCCAAACCACCAACATCCCAGGGGATGCCGTTCACACCTCTCGGCAGAACTACCTTCAGGAAAGGGAAGCTTTTTAAGAGGCTGTCTTTGCTGCTTAGATCAGTGGCCTGTGGTCTCCAGCCCTCAGCGAGAGCTGACAAGGAAAAGCAATGGACAGTGAAGTCTGGATGGCTCTGGCACTTCTAGCAGAAATTGGAAGCGTTTACAAATCAAGAAGCAGCCAAAAACTGCCAACCAGGGAGTTGGCTGCTCAGGCTGTACCTGAGTGAAGAGTCTGGAGAAGCATGACCCACTGCTGCTGTCACTGCAGGAGCTCACACGCGCTCAGCACCCAGGCTCACGGCAGCATCCCCAGGACTGAGATCAACTGGTTTCTGCACGGCCTTTTGCATGGAGCACAGCTCACGCTCATCTCATGTTCGCTGCTTGTGCAGCGGTGACCCTACACCTGCTGGGTCAGTTAAGTATCAACCCTGCCAGCAAATCCCAGAACAACGCTGCTGTCACGCTGGGCCATGACAAAAACSTTCCAGAAGAGCAGATGAGAGCTGTAACACGAACACTCGCTAGCAAGGACAAATTCCCATGGTAACACCCGGCTCCCTGTCTTGCGGAGGCACGCTGTTTTCTTTCCCCGTCTTGCTGTTTAAACATCCACGCTTCCGTATTAGCGCAGCCTGCTGCACATCCCAGGACCACAGTTAGAGCAACCAGAACCCACCTTTTCCATCTCCTCCCCTTAAAGCTTTTCATTTCACATTTACATGTTACTTTGACATATTTAAAAATGCGCGTACTTTCAGGGCTGCAGGAAACTAAAAGCGATTTGAGGAGCAGCTTAGGGGAAGATGTACTTCACTGTTCTAATTTGCAGGGGCATGAAGCCAACCTGATCGTGACACAACTCTGCAGACTGGTTATCAGCTAGAAAGCGACTCTGCCAAGTACGACAGCAAAAAAAAAAAAGACCAAAACAGGATTAAAATGTGGTAGCGTGCTGTCTGTTAAAAGAGCCAGAAAATTGATGTTCAACATTAGCAGACTGCAAGTCCTGGAGAGATGCCCCACTCGTGTTTGACGAGTAGCAYGGCAGCAGAGCCATGCCTAAAGGTGCTCCAAATGAAGAGCAACTCTTCGTGGCTTACAGCCACTGTCACCGTTGGATGGCGCCCAGGCTCTGCCTGCACAACCCCGGGGCTCTCAACGAGCCTGCCGGATTTGCTGCTCCTGAGTACAGCTGAACTAACACCACCTCCAGCTGAGGATCTCCTGGCTTTGCTGCTTCCCAGGAACTGGGATGCCCTCAGCCAGAGCCAAGATCAGCACGGGAACTGCAGGCTGGGGAGATTAACCGACTCCCTTCAAATCCAGAGCGAGTGCCGTTACTCCACACGCGGCCACGGCTTGCGCAYGGATTGAAACGACAAATGAGCCTTCGCAACCCAACGACCAACAGCAGCTTTACACGAAGCCAGGCAGGGCAGGCACACGCAGAAGGGACTGTGTCCCCAAGGCGCCCAGTGCAGCGTGGCACATGATTCCCCTTCGCACAAAGCCACCTGCGTTCCCTGCCACCAGACATTTCAACACTGCAGCATTTCTGCCTTTCTGCCATGACTGATTTAAATTAAACTGCACTGTGCGGCGTTAGCACGTGGCAGTGCACCAGGAGCAGCTTTCATCCAAAGCACGCGGGCTAGCGGACCCCTTCCTCTCGCCTTGGTCCAGGTCTCGCAGCAGAACTGGGAAGAAGTCAGCAGCAGCCTCTTCTCGTGGACGCGCCATCCCTGAGCTGTGATTTTGGTGAAGCGCGTTTGCCAGCCAGGTCACCCTACTGATTACAGCAACCTGCAGCCGAAGAACCGGGAGGACTCAGTGGCAGGGATCACCTCCCTCGCTGTGCGAGGGTGCCCCGGAGTCGCTCCGCGCTCCCATGACCACGAGGGAGTAGCTGCGGCTCCCCCACACTCTGCAGACAGGCAGGGGAAGGAACGGCCCGACTCAAGCAGCACAAACTGCTCCAACATTGCTACTTCTGGGGCACCCATCGCTCCTGAACGGGGTTTCTAGCACCCAAGCGCCTACTACAGGCAGAATTCATCTCTGCAGCCATCACCACCCTCACAAATGAACCTGTCTCTGCTGGCAGTTTCCGCCTCTAAAGAAAGTGGAGCAAATCCAACACTCCTTAGCTCTTACTCCGAGCTGCATTTAGCAGCTCGGGTGCTTGAGTCTCGGGTGATCTTTTCAATCTCCCGGAGGTGCACGAGCAAGGCCAGAAGCCATGAAACGGTCAGGCACTCCACACCAGTGACACGCTGACGTGACAGGGCTCAGCCTACATCACCAGCGTCACAAATAATCCAACGTGAACAACAAGGCCAGAGACAAGCAGGGAGAACAAGCCCCATCTCGGAGTCAGCGGTATCAAGGGGACGAATGCTGTAAAGCCAGGAACGACACTGCATCTCCCCCTCGCCAGCTTCCCTAGGGAAGGGGCAGCACATCTCTGCCCCAGCCCTGTCCAAATCTCTCCAGGCGCCTCAGGCTGTACGTGCGGTGAGGAGCAGGAACATACCTGCCTTCGCACACAGCCTTCCCGGGCCTCAGGCAAGCATCGCGCCGACAGATCGCCTCCAGCAGCGCAGCAGCAGCCCGACTCCAGGCTTGCCTGCGCGCTGGCCACGGCGTCCCTGGAGGCATGGCGCAAATGCTGAGCCCACGCAGACCGTTAAGTGTATTTACGGATATCTCTGCAACGGCCCTTGTGTGCTCTTCACCTACACGTGGAGCCAGGGAGTCTGTTACTTTGCCCTTTGATGTTCTTTGTGCCTGGTCTCAGTCTGCAAACCTGAACGACAGGCCGAGTCCACYGATTGCTCTGGAGGAACCCAGGCACAGACATATCTTTAAAGAAAAACTGTTTAGGAAGAGTTGGTTAACAAATATAACACTGATTCACCAGCAAAACAACCAGGAGAAGCGACACACATGGTCGATGTCTTCATTGTGAAGAGGCACCAACACTGTGCGAGATGGGGAGTGCTCGCAGCACTGAGATGCCCAAGGGACCCACAACCAACCAGGCTTTCTGCTCAACACAGAAAAGACAAGTCCCATTCAGAAGACTTCTGAGGTTTCCCCATCATTCGCTATTTAAAAACCAGTGTCAAGASAGCACAGAGTGCTCACTGTGGTAGCTTTTCCCAGGATTAGTTCCCAGAATCGGTTACCTGTGTTGCTCACAGCACCCTACCTGCCCAAACTTGCCCTCAGCACAGAAATAAAGATAAAGCTGCTGCTTTGATTTGCAGAAAGCCACTTCAGTAAGTGGGGCACAGAAAAAGGTTTCAAATAGTAGCAAGAAATGGGGGGGGGGGGGTAGCGCTGAAAGCTGAAATTTTGGCTGAGCTCATTGAGATCTTATCCAGCCACGGGATTGTGCTGTTAACATGAAAATGCACCAAAAAAAAGTTAGCATTATTTCAGTTAAAAATTAAGGGAAAATAAAAATAACAGATTAAGCAGAGCAATTTTAAAAATAAAGGATGCTGGATTCTTCCTGCCTGCCCCCTGCGAAGACAGACCACATGTTTGGTCTCTAAAGCCAAACTTTCCTACTGCGCCCCGGGAGCAGCAGTGCGCCCGCTCTCTAGACGGGGCTGCGATGAGCACGCGCATCTCTCCAGCCTTTAACTGCTCTGCGCAGGTCTGGCGCACACAAGGGGCCACTGCTCACAGAGGGCGGACGTTGCCTGAAGCCTGGAGATCTGCCCTCAAGGATTAATCCAAGCAAGGTCATTTGCTTCCTGCTTTTAGCTCTTTCCCCCGATCAGTCAGACCCAACCTGACGTGCTCCACAGGGGCCCCATGCTGTGCCCTTGCTCAGGGCTTCCTGAGAAAACAGACTCTTTCTGGTGCCTCTAACTGAGCTAAAGTCATCAGTCCCTGCTGGAAATGTCCCCTGCAGAGGTTTCCGATGGACATTTCTTACTGCCCATTCCTACGGGCTTTGCATTTTATGCCCACTTCTAACCGCTCTCTCTGACCCATTTGTATTTTACCAGTTCTCTGCAAACTTCATCGGATCAAAYTTGAGTCCTGTGGCCTGTTCAAGATATATTTTCATTCATTAATCTGTATTTCGAGCAGCATTCTGTATTTCACACCTTAACTCTGAGGCTTCCTGAATTCTAAATATCGAGCAAAACCTCAGCAGAAGGTCCTTTCTGTAGCTGGACAAGCCAGTCTAAGGACTAAATGGACGTGGTCAAAGCATACAYGGACACTAGCTCAGCAAGAAAACAAGAGGAAGAGTGAGTCTTCAGGCAGATCAGAGCCTTAAAACAGGCCACTTAGTCTCCCAAGCAGCAGTAACAGCACAAGGAGGTACAGGAATGCCCAGCCTAAAGACGTGAGGAAGGGGACAGAGATGAGGCTGTGGCAGTTCAGGCATGGGTCAGTTTTAAGCTGGTAGGGAACTGCACCTTTCGACATTACGGGAGCCCTCTACGTTCCCTCAAGAGGCAGCTAAGTGAGATGAACCCAGCCCTTAGGTATTACAGGCTTTGCCTGCACTGAGCCTGTGCGTGGTAGGACTCCCCTTCCCGTGGAGGGGGCTGTCCTGCTACCTGAGCAGCTTTGCTGGCACAACTGTTTCCACCAGGTCCTTCCAGCTGGCGCAGCTGCGCCAAGCAGGGACTGCAACGCCGAGCAGAAACACTGCTACACGCTTCGGACTAGCCTATCCTTTCCCCCTGCTTATAACCTCAGTCGACTCATTTTACGCCTGTGCCCTTGTTTGCTTCCCCATCAGTCAGAACCACGGCTACAGGGCACCAGTGAGCCAATATGGAACAAAGCACTTAAGACCACTGAAGGCAAAACACCACTGAAAGGCAAACTAGCTTTTACAATTAAATTAACTGCAGCAGTACTTCATACGGCATCACTGCTGYGCTGATTCGGTCAGAAATGAATCTATTTGCAGTAGTATTAGATCAAGAAAGCAAGCAGCACTCAGTCTTATGGTTGCAACTGGTCACAAGACCAGAGAAGTTGATCTAAAATAAGGAGGAAGAGAGAGGTTGTAGCCTCGGGCTTTGATCATTGCCTATTAGTCCGTAACGCTAAGAGAACTCCCTCATGCAGTTAGCATAACCACCAAGTCCGCACCTCCAAGCACCAGAGTTAAAACGCATGCAGCTTATCATTGCAAATGAATTCATTTACCCATGACCAAGGTGGGAAATACGACCTTTTCACGCCTAGTGGAGAAAAATTGGAACAGTTTATGTACACAGTAAAGACATTCTTGGGCGCAAGGCTGTACGCAAGAGAGAGGGAAAAGTAAAGGTGTTAAGTCTCACCAGTCCTTTCCCCTTAGACCTCTGCACGCTGAAACTCTGCTCTGCCCAGGCAGGCTAAGGGTCCTACTTCAGYGACAACCAACTCTCCCACCACACTTCACTGCTAAGACTGCATGACCCGAATAAAAGCCCAGGGTTTTTGCAAAGCCCATTGCAGGCCATGGAATTACTCACCTGAACCTGAGATACCCACAGTGAAGCAGGGTCCCCTCTTTTCCAGTGAGGCTTTTTTATTTTTATTTTATTTTCTTAAAGTGAACTAGAGAATGTCAAGAACACCCTGATTTTACAGTCTGATATATTACTATCAAGGCTGTGGACAACAGTATCCACCATGCGTATGCACCTACATGTTTCACAGGACTGCCTGAAGCAAGCAAGCAGAGGCGCTTCTCACATTTAAACTCTAGTTTATGTTTTGGAACACAGCCAAACAAATTCAAAAAAAATAACCTAAGAGTAAATGTTAACTACAGCAATGACTTTGACATTCAAGAAAGCAGGAGGGGGAGCAGGGGAGAAGTTAAAAAAAAAGGAGTTAATGCCCCAGGGAACAAATGCCAGATCTCGGTTCACATACAGTCTCAGCCCAGCTCTTCAGGCACCAGGCCTCTGCAGAGCCCATCAAGGTCAGAGCCATTTTGTTCCCCAGCTGGATCAAAGGTAATAACCACTTAAGAATAGCTACAACAGCAAGAAATGAGCACCTATCTCAGAACATCCTCAGGTGCTGTTCTGATAGGCCCTGGCATCCGGACAAAAACGTCATGCTTGTAAAGTAACAAGTCTGCAGGAAACCAATCTTATATCAGACTTTGCAGAACTAAACAAAAAAAAAAAACCCACCCTGACTCTTCTGATTCTCCAGCAAAGCTAGCATGCAAGTCCAGCTGTCCTCCAAACCTCCCCTAACTGCTGCTCAGGTAACTGCTCCTACCGCTGCTCCAGCTAGGCCAGCTCCAGTCTATCATGCTCTTTAGATGCCTGCTCAGCTCCTCTCAGCAAGCAAAGAGCAGGTGTTTGATGGGAGATGGAGACTCGTTAAGCATTTTAACCAACAAAATGGCAAAGGAAGGAAAATAAATGGAACCGTAATGATGTGGCTGAGTTACCTCTGTCACAATCCCACCACCCAACAACTGGCTGTTCATAAGGCAGCAGCTGCAGATTGGATCGGGTCTACGAGCGCACGTGGCTGTTTCAGGCTCCAGCGACAACTGGGGGCAGGGAGAAGAGTACAGGGGCTGGAGAGAAAGGAGGAGAAGAGGGGAGAAGAAAGGGCATGCCTCGACTCAGCGCCTCGTGCCTAGCCACTGCAGCGAGCTCTGGATCCGATGCTCGCCAGCGACGTGTGCCAGCACAGCTAGAAGCTAGTCTGCTGCTGCACCGTGTGGGCACAACGGGGCTGACCYCTTTTATGTAATAGCTCTTTTCAGCTTTCATGTGTAGACAAAATTAAACAGGTTTTTACAGAGCAACCGTGGAGACACGTATGCAGCACAGACACTGCGTTCGCCCCACAGCATGCGCAGACCTCGAAAGAGGCAGGAATGCACGGTGGGAGATGTAACGAGTAGRACGTGGGCCCCTGACGCCGAGGTTAGCAGGACACGTGGGTGCAAAGGAGAGGGGCAGGACAGCAGCGCCATACGGAGACCCCTAACATCTTGCAGGCAAGCGCATCAGTCATCTCCACTCACTTTTCTAGCCTGCTAATATACTGAGGCTGCTCTAAAAGTTACGTATCAGTAGGCTGGGTTTTTAAGCCTTCCTCAGCTACAACCTGCTCCTAATTCCAGGCAGCCAGCCCAGATAAGTGTGATGACAATCTGGATAATTAAAAGTGACCCCCCACCCCACACAGCAATCAGCTTATTTGTCACACCACAACTCAGTAYAGCAACGCTGCATACCAAGAACAGCTATAATCACTCCCTAGCAACTACCCCAACAGCTTGCAGCTGAAATCTAGCCTGTGTACTGCAAAAGTGAGCGTGGCTGTGGTGGTGCGCGGCTCCAAACAGCCTCAGAGCGCACAGGCAAACCAAAAGGCCACCCGATTTGCACAGGACACTGATTTTGCTAACTCCCCCAACTCCTCCCTTCCAAAAAGGGAAGGGCACTGTTCTAAAGCTCTAAAAACTCTGAATGCCAGTTTCTAAGATGCGGCCTGCCCTGCTACCCACATAGCAAAATGATTCAGCATTCACAAAAGAATGACTCCAGGAAGCCCAGCATGTCTGTCTTCTAAATGTACTCTTTAGGATGGCAAGAGTTCAATTACTACCCTAAAATAAATTTTGTATTGAAGATGTGCTGAATATTAACATTAAATTGCACTGGCTTGAGGTTTAACTTGGAAGATTATCACAGTGCAGGGAGTATGACGCATGCTTTGCTCAGTGACACCAAGCATTGATCTCAATACTACTGTATTGACACTGGAACTTGTGGATGTGCTTTTCTCTCTGCTCCCTCCAGCTTTTCATACAACCACAGGGTCCTGCACTGCGAAGGACTATGGGAAAACCCTCCTGCCGAACGGCAACTGTTTGCTTCTCAGTATCAGAGAGGAAGTTCTGAGTATGAGCGAGCCATGTGAGAAACATGTGTCGCTTCTTTCCCTGTGAAAGGAGTTTCTGGTTTCAGGGCTGATGCACAGCTCAGCCAGTATGAGGACAGTTGCCTCCTAGATCAGCTAGGACTAGCAGTCAATACCACTTTCTTCTCCCCTAACGGAGGAGGAAGTAAAGCGAACAGGACACCACCCTCCAAGTGAGCATTTGCTGCCTGCCCTAAGCTGTTCTTACTGAGGGAATCTCCAGATTTGCAGTTACTGCACTTCCCCACACACGAGCACACCAGTAACTATGGCAACTCCACCACTACTTACTTGAGATCCTACTGAAGGTCACATTCATCTCATAAGCAGGTTTGCTGTCTGGGTTTTGGTATTACTCGAGATGCAGAGCCCAAGAGATTAGGCAGCAGAGGTATAGCACAGGCATTGACATCCTACCAGCTAAGAGAGCCACAAGCTTTCTTTTCTCTTTACTTTGTAGAATTCAGCACTGGAATCTTGCTTCCCCACCCCCTTGGGACTCTGGCTCTCCAAATTATTAGTCCGATTGGATGAAAGCTGTGGTAGGCTAAAAACAAGCCAAGAAATGCTGGTCCTTCAGGTAGCATCCCAAAACACATTCCCCCTTTACAGCAAAAACACATCCCGACTTACCCTTTGTCGAAGAAAGACGTGTGCCCCGAATGAGGGTACTTTGTGCCATTGCTGTTCATCATGCTGCTGTTAACATTCCCTGAAATGTAGGATTTCCGTGATGCCTGGTCCTTTGCAAAATTTCTGCAAGCAGCTAATTTGGATTCTAAGGCCTGCGAAAGGGGGAAAAAAAAAAAAAAAAAAAAGAGAAAATCAAATAAAAAAAGTAACATTATTAGGAGTTTTTCTGCTCAAGTTCAGGCCTCAGCCTGACCAAAGATCACCAGGACCAGGACCCCCAGTGTTATAAAGTTTAGTGAAATCTGAACTAAATGGGAACAAAGTTTTCTGTGTCATCCAGCTACAAAGGAAACCCATACAATGAGATGTTGATGCAGACTGCCAGGCACAATGCACTTCCATTAGGGTTAGGATTTTAGAACATTATCAGTTCTCATTTAAGCATCTAAACTAAGGAAGTCAAATCTTAGCAGCAGCTACTGAAGTCCATCCGTTTGAGGATCAGACTCAGAGAGACGTGTTATCTTCCCGAGGCTGCAGGCAGCGTATTTCAGCACTCCTGTGTCTGCAAGAGCTCAGTTTTCAGACATGGCAGCTGAAAGGTCTCTTGCAAGCTCTCATCACGGATGGTACTCAATGGTGAAACCGGCAAGACTTCACTCTGTTGTCTGAAGTTTTCCCAAACAAAAGGGGTAGAGGCAGGTCCAGACCTATTTACTGGGTGATGACTCAGGACTGGAGAGCACAGGATTGACAACTGCCTTCTGCCAGAACAGGTAAAGCTTTCCTATTGTAGGGAAGTGTGCGTCGGGGGGGAGCAGCTTGCTTCAGAAGCTGGAGTAAGGCTGACATAAGCTAATCAGATGATTTAGAGAAAGCCAAAAGAAAAATCCTTAAATTTCTGGAAGGACCTTGTACATGGAAACTTGGACTCCTCTCCAAGACAATGTCTTCTTCCACTTCTTTCTTAATCTCATTCTGCAAGACATGGCCAGTTTTGTAAGCCCTCCTGACACAGTTCAGAAGAAGAGGTACAGAATCAGAAGAAGGAAGAGACAGCATCTAAGCCCATCCAGGGTCTGTACAGAACCACACCTCATCTCTACTACTTTCAAGAAAGCCTGGTGAGATCTTTTCTCCCTAGCGCAAGGCAAAAGTCTTTCTGCCGACTGCTGGCAAGGAGACGCTTTCCACATAGCACCACATTCCTAATTTTCCCCYGCAGTTTATTACATCACCTGCCCTTTCTGCCACCTAGCACATAAACTGAGACTGAACTTGAATACCTGCCTGCTCCAACGGAAAATCCTTGCAGCTATTTGTAACATCTAAGTTGGGCGCGTGGACATTCACACGCTTGTAGACACACGTACAGAAGATAAAAAGCTCACGTCCTTGATAGCACAGAATTCAGTACTGTTCCATGCAGRAAAATACTCCATTAATAAGGTACTGACGTGCTATCAGAAATAAGCCAACTCTACAAARCCTTGTTCTAGCAGCCCATTTAAGCTTCCTTAGTGACTATATATTTTTGCTTTTGTTTGTTGTTCTCAAAGCATCTTTCAGCTGGAAATAGCAAGTGTGATCTCTGCCAAGTGACTCCCTGTCTCAGCTGCAAGCAAGAAAGGCAAAGGGGACTTCTTGGAAAGAAAGGGAATTTAGGGCATAAGCTGAGGCATCCTCCAAGTAGCCAGACCTACAATTAGTAGATGAACATCCTACAATTGTTGCTAACAAATGAGTAAATTGTAACTTTGTATCATTAGCAGACTGAGTCTAGGAGTAGGCTGGGAAGCAAGCATGCTTATTTGGCATTTCCTGTCCTTGCAGAGTAATCACATGGGATTGYGATTAAGCTCCCTAAATCCCCTACAGACTCTTACTCACAGTGATCCCATTTTAAACATGCCACTCGGTAACCYCGAGTCCTCCTGCTGCCCTTTCAAACCAGCTACACGCTTGACAGCTCCAAACGCGAGCAACGACATAATTTTTAATTTCAAACTTTGCCAAAACAACTGCCTTGGCTGCACTCATTGCTGTTCTCAGCGTAAACCACAAGACGTGGAGGAAAGTCAGCACCAGAGGCTAGACACAAAGGCTATCCATGCTTCCTCTCAAAACACTAACACTCTCCATTGAGGCACATGAACAATCTTCTCATGACTGAAAGCAAAAAAGTCATGTCTTCATTCAACTGGAAAGCCTAGCATTCCTAAGCAACACTAACAGATGTTTAAACCACTTCTTCCCTGCTTATAGTTGTGATCCCTTTAAAGGCTTACACATTTCACTTCCCCATCAACTACAGAAGGGAACATTTGGCTTTCTCCCGATTTATTTTTTCACTTTCTTATCAAAGGACTCTACGTTTATTCATTTTAAACAACTGTTGCTGTCTCTTCTTGAGCCTGACGTGATCAGCCCTGACTGACTGATCTCATCTCGCTTCCCATGAGAGAGAGAACAATTGCGCAGCAGGCACTCAGAGTCTGAGATTCAGTTCTGAGTCTTGGTCTCATTAAAGAGAAAGCTGCAAGTCCCATTTTAAATATGGGCAAGCGGCCGATGGTGCCTAGCCCAATATATCAAAACTCCTGAAATGTGTTTTGCTCCATATATGAATTTGATCACCCAAAGGTGCCATCAGAATCTTAGTAACATGGTTTACAAATCAAGGTAAACAAAATAATAATAATAATGATAATAATAATAAAGCATTGCCAAATGATGCATGCATCATTTGGAAGAGATGCCTTGGAAACCATGGCACGTACTGAGCATGGGCCAAGTCCTCTTTTTATTCACGTACAAGGATGAAAGCTCAGCAACACAAGAACGGAACTAGTGATTCTTCAGTACAAGGCACTCACCCCTACTTTCCGTAAGAGATCTCCCACAATGTTGAGTGCAGATATTCTAGCTGAAGGAGTAAGAGGGCTGGTACCAAACCCATTTGGTATAGCTGCAAACACAAACAGATTTTATTATAAGCGCCACAGCTCCATAGTAATAAATAAGAATCAACTTCTCTGTAGAAGGATAGGTCTAAAATCCTACTGCAGATTATTCACACAATTACCCCACAATAATGCACAGACCACATGATCAGTAGCCACAGAAAAAAGAAAAAGCTTAATTCCTGCCCACTGCCTTCCTTCCCATTAGACCCACACGCAGAGTTCATGCGCTCATCTGCAAGGCTACTGCATGCAATCCATCTAATCCAGCCAGGGCTTGCTCTGGAATCTACTCTTCTTAATTTAAAAAATAATATATTAATCCTTGTGATTGTCCAGAGCCTTCCAGATGGGGAAGAGGAATGAACTAATGGACTGCTGCCTCCCAGAAAAAAACATACCCCTGAACAGCACGCGTGGTAACAAAGACATAGTCTAGACTGTCAGAGTTGCTGCCCACCATTTACCCTCCATTGCTACTCTACATTTAAGCAGAAACATCCAGACAGTATAATTCTGTAATCCCAAACATCTTCAGTACTCTACTGCAGGGAGGGCAAACACACAAAAAGAGTTTGGTATGAGGCCTAGCAATAGCTAAGCCTCACACCAAACATCATCCTCATTTTGTCATATTTGCTCACCAAAAACCAAGCGTACCTGATGCTGCTCCAGGATTTAAACACACCTTATGCAATGCACRTGGGGTCTACAAGCACCCAAGTTTACCCAAGATTTACTAACAAGAACATGGTTTGATGTTGTTGATAATCTGAACATACTCCCAAACAACTAGGCCAAGTTTCTGTGAAGTATACCTTTTGGGGAAGGAAAACTATTTTCTGATCCTTTTCCAACGGGTGTAGCTGGCAAAGAGAGAGACGCCTGGACAGCCGAATCCATCTTTTCACAGTCTAGAGTTGGAGAGCTAGGCGCTGACTTTCGAGTGACTTCCTGTTGCCTTTCCCGTACTGCTAGCTCTTGCCTTAAATCTGAGGGTTAAAAGAAGAAAGAAAATATTATATCAGTGACAGATTTCTCTAACAAGCACATTCTCTCTGTTCACTGGGGAGGAGGGAGAGTGGGAAGTGTACACAGTATGCTGCAATAACCAAACATTCATTCCACTCGATCAACAGACCTACTTCCTCCATTAGCGAGGACCCCCAATCTCAAAGCAGTCGCAGCTTACTATCAACATTTTCCATTACAGTTGGGAGTAAAGGCAGCAAACAGCTCTCCCAGGACCAGAGAACTGTGTGGCCCCCAGAATCCACGATAAGTGACTTGGTCTCAGCATTTTTCCTCCACCTGTGTTTTGAATCCCACAGAAAATGCATTACAAGAATCTCCCAGGAGGTCACAAATGCCTGCTGACCTGTGTTCAGCTCCTGCTAAAAGAAGAGGTTGGGAAAAGGGAGGAATGACATAGCCTTGTGCTTCCAATTCCCCACATTATCYTTCCAGTTAATAGTCCACAGGATTATACGTAAGGAAAAGACAGCGAAAGGGTTGTCCCCAGTTCCTCTATTCTCCAACAAGCTAAAGAGGAGAATGAACAGGCTGGGTGGTCCAAAAGGCAGAGAAAAGGTCGGACATTAGGAAACGCAGCTTTTAAATCTCACCTCTTCTCCCGACCAACTCGGTCATCCCTACCTTGTGCCCTCCCATTTCCACGCATGTTCTCTGCCAAAACCATCCACCACAATTAGATAATGAATCTATAAAGTCCCTACATGGGGCCAGACGCAAACAAATAATATGTTACAAGGGGTGTGCTGCTATCGTTCTGTTGAGGATAGAGCAACTGACTCTCCCAGATCTCTTATTCCCTGCCTCAATCTGGCAAGATGTGCCAGTAAAAAATTAGTTCTATGTTACAGCTTTTAAGTTGTTGTGAATTTTTAGAACTCATTTTAAGAAAAACAGTACAGTTGAAATTAAAGTCTGCTTGGACTCCTAGAAGAGAAGTTGCAATTGTTAACTGGAAATTTTATATTTGAGTTTGAGACTGTATGAACTTTTTATGGCTAATGTTCCTGCATGGTGTCAGGGGGAATAACATGTAGCTTTATCATCCTAATAAATATTAAAAGTTTCCAAATGACTCATCCAAGAAACAAGATGACCTGTTTGCTGATTATTTCAATGTTCTATAAAAGTCCCCTAGGTTTCCCTGTTTTTTAAGTACTATTGTTCTAATCCCAAATTAGAATTCCTCTATTCCTTCAGAAAATACTTAAGTCTCCCCGTTTCCCATTTATTATCAGAAACAATTGTATTTACAATAGTAGCTTTTGATTTGTGGCCACAAACACACTTCACAAAAAAGAACAACAACAACAAACAACACCCCAGCCTGTTGTCAACCATATTGTCTTAAGCTCAGACAAATGCCTCATCTGAGGAATTTTTCTAGACAGCTTCATTTTGGAAAAATAAAGTTGAAAACTACTAATCTCCAAACTATACTGACAGCAGGCGCAGGTTTACAAACAGAGCATCCCCACTGCTCTAGAAAAGAGCTCCAACCAAAACAAAAACAAACAAAAAATTGAAAATGCTTCTCTGACATCATCAGCGTGAAATCCATTGGGGAATTCCCAACTCTTGATAATATCCCAGAACACGCTATTCTGAACACCTGATCTCACAGGTCCAGCCACAGTCTTTACTGGAATATCTTCAGTAAACTAGGCAATTTCCAAGAGGTTTGGAAGGAACAGAAAACAGGGGCTTTATTTATTTTAAAGGAGGCTATTTAAGCATTTATTATTTCTTTCCCTGTCATTTATCTTCTCTTCCCACACAACACAAACCCAAGGAATGGGAACCTTTGGAGCACACTTCTCTACTTTGTTACAGTTGTGGAATGCAATTCTTTTGTACTCACCTTGGCTAAAAATCCTGAATGAATCTGATATTATTTTTTCCCCTACACAAGGGAATWTTTTCCCTTAACTACACTAGACATACAAAGAATACAGAACATACTGTTTGTAAGCAGCATGAAACATTTAGATTACATATCTAGTTTGAGTCCCGTTTGGTTGCTGCACGTCTGTGTTAGCAAGCCAACAATGTACTAAGACATAGAATTAATCAAGCAAGCTTTACCTCTCGCTTCATCCTTTAATCTCTGTACAGAAACTAGCAACGATTCCTTGTCATCCAGTTCACTTTCTAAAAACGCATTTCTCTCAATAGCCTGGTTTAGCCTTTGTTCAAAGTCTTCCAATGAAACTATTGTTGCCCTAGAAACAAAATCCARAATATTAGGTTCTTCAGCTTCACTAACATAAAAGCGTATTCAAAAACATAATAGAGGAAAAATGTTAGCAGGGTCTACATTCAAGTTAGTCATGTGAAAGCTATGGGAATGCTTCTTAGAAAGGGCTAAGAAACTCCARTGAACCAAGAGACTGAGATGAAAAGAACATGATAGCATCTGGCTCTCAGACATGCACCAAAGAGCTGGTAAAGAGCCAATCAAGCACACCTAGCTCCATTTTTCCCATGCTGTTCTCCAAAGCCATGCTACTATCAGTGTATCAGCTCAGGAGGTGCTGCACTCTCCAGASCTCTGACCAGGCAACAGCCTAGCAAGTCCAGAAAGCAGGGCACCGGGATATTACCTAAGGCCCAATTTATTCCATGATTTAAGTGGGACAACTCATATGGGTCAAAAGCTAGTTGTGTGGTTAAGAGCCTTGTGGAAGCAGGACCTCAGCTCTTAGTTCTCTTTACCACATAGCCAGAGGCTCATTCCTGCTTCCACTGAATCAATGGCAAAATTCCCATTCAGCAAAACAGAAGCATGATCTACTCCAAAACAGGGCGTTTCTAACAGCAGCCTGTTCATTTTCTGCACTTACCCAGGACACATTTGTTCCTACAGTCATTAAGGCATTATGCAAGAGAAGAGGAGACTCCTTTGGCCTGTTTTATTTAAAGGGGGTTATGCAAAACATTAGTTTCTTACTTCAAAGAGGCTCTGAGCTACAAGGATCACAAATATATTATAAGAGGCACCTAGCTGGTAGTATCAAAACCAGTGCACTGGCCTGGCTTGCTCTAAGCCTGCTTTTACTGCTTGTTTCTCACAGGAATATGAAGCACTTTAGGTATCCCTTGCCTTCCTTGCTGTAAGGTAATGCTACCAGTTGATGGATGTCAATTCTAAGGGTAAACTGCACTGTACAACAGAATCATGTGTCTTGGGCTCTGAGTGTGCATTTTTTTTCTTTAAAGGAATAATAAAATGATGAATCTAAGTAGCAAAGAAAAGACCTAGTGAAAAAACTYAGGGAAATAAGAGGCTTGCAATCTTCACCTCTTTGCACGTTCCAAGTCGTCGTTGGCCTGCTCCAACTCCCTCACATACTTATGCAGCTGATCTTTAATGGCCCGCGTCTGACTCAGGTCATCCTCTAACAATGACACTTGCTTGTAACTCTGCGCATACTGGTGCTCCAGTTTCTCCTGAAAGAAAGAGAAGTAGTGAGAYAAACATCAGTAACATACATTCTCCAAGTCATCAGGAGTAAAACGGGACAAAGTAACACAGTAGCTGCAGTCTGCTGACTTGGGATTGCTGGCAACGCACAGCAGAAACCGGAGAGTTAGGAGGAGCACGTTCTGAACATCAGAACTGGACATGATCTCCAATTACAAACACCGCATTGTGCGCAGAGATCTCATCCTAACACAGCTGGCTGTTCAGAGATGCATCCCCGCATCTGTTCCAAACAGTCTGCGCTGACAGCTGCTCTGAAGCCTCAAACATCTMGGATGTCAAAGAGAAATCTAATTGCATTGGCTCCCCCTCAGTGCCTCTCTCTAGACAACAGCAACACTGTACCTAGAACTTGCCTGACATCTCCATTAGCAAAAAATGAGAGCCACTGGAATTTGTTATAAAACCTCCTGACTACAAAGAGAAGCTCCACAAGCTCGTTTTCAGAAGACTGTAGAATTTATTCCTAAACATGCTATCAACAGCCCTGAAAGTACAGATAGGGGCTAATGGAAAAAACTACCGATCTTACAAAACACATACTGACCTTACAGATATAACTAGGACTGGATAAGAGAACAAGTAATCCCATATAACTTATTTCCACTGTGTAGGTTTCAAACCTTTCTCTTCACTACAATATCCCAAGGCTACGAAAAGATGATACTTTTCCAAGATCCCAGAAGAGGTAAGAACTTGCTAACCCAGTGGCCATAAAGTCATCTTTTGCACACCTGTATGGTTATACCACTCCTATCTCCACAGATAATGCTGTTACGAACGAATTATGAGAAACTCTGAATGATGTGAACAAACCACCTGTCTTCAGCTTTCTTTCAGGTTCTTTCWCAGAACCAAGGAGACATTCTGGCAAAAAAAGCAGTCTGCAAAGAAAGATGACAATTCAGTGGTCTGACAAAACACACTTGTGTTGTCTGCCCTGCTGCTATGTTAATGTTGCCTGTGCGAGTAATAAAATAAATACTTGGCAAAGCCTAGAGAATTCAAACAAATGAGCAAACTCAGAGACAGGAGTTTAATGATATGAACAAGAATAATTCTTCCAGAATTTTTCCTGGTAAGTTACTGGCCTTATTTGGAGTACATGCCRTACTCAAGACTGGATCTTAAACAGATGACTGCTTTACTCCATTTGGATACACAGTTAACATGGGTACAGACCAGACAATCTAAAATGAGATGCAAAACATAAGGCAATGCCATCACAGACAAGACCTACCTTTAATGTTTCCACTTCATATTTCAGTCTTTGGTTATCTGCTTGCAAATCCCTATTCCTTTGCTCAGCTTGCACTAACTGCGCCTCCAACTCAGCTTCTAATTCTCTGCTTCCCTCCTGAAATTCGGCCAGCTCTTCTCGAGCTTCCTGGAAACTGTAAGGAGAGGATATTATCCATTGAAAATCCAGCATCTCTCAAGTTAAAACAAAATATACTGATCTTTAAAAATAATAATCTGAAAAACAGAGTTTTACAGGACTTAAGTGTGATGACAATAGACCTCTACAGGGAGAGGGAGAAATGGTGAGAGAAAGAAATTACATTAAGCTTAGCTATAAAAGGAAATTCATTCCCTTACATCCAGCAATCAGCTACATTAAATGCATGTTTGAACATAATCTATATCAAGGCTATTAACAGGATTCAAAGGAGTCTTACAAACACTTTGTACTCCATTAGCTTTCACTGCTAGCAGACTTGAGCAAGTCAAAGAATGAAGTGAATTTTAACCTGATTTTGGTCAAAAATTATAATGGAGAACAACAGTTACTGTATCTCTGCACTACATGGAAATTTAAGGTTCTTGAAAAGTGTTAAGATTCTAATCTTAAAGTTATTAAGCACTTAGGAAGCCAGCTCATACTTACCTTATACCACTGCAAGGTATTAAATTGCTAAAAGCAGCCACTCCACATACTTCACTTATTAAATTTGCATCTTTACCATATTTAATAGTTCAGCTCTTAGCAAGCAGCAATGAAAATCAGAAAGGTTTTAGGAAACAACATATGCAATGATGTCAGAGACAATTTTCTGACACCAAAGAACAGCTCAGTGCATGCGAGGCCCCTCCACATGCCCATCCATCTACCCAAAGAAAAACACCCCAAAGAGCTTTTAAGCCCAAAGAGCTTGCAGGAGGTTTAACTGGCTGCACCTCAAACCACACAAGCAACGCTGCATGCAAGGAAAGCCTTCCAAAGAAAACCAGCTGGGAGCCCCTCCCAAAAAACAACCAAAACAAACAAAAAACAGGCCAGAATACCAGGTATAATACATTTCAGTAAATTGCAATAGACATGAAATCAGCCACTTTTTATACCAGTAATTCAACTACAAGAAGCCTGAGGGAACAGTTCTCATACAAGGCAAGTCCAACAGAAGCTTCTTATGATAAAATGTCAAGTTGCTACTTAAGGCAGCACTTTGATTGTACAAAGACGCACATGATCGCAGAAGGGCTCTGTTCTTGCTTGAACATGCTTGAAACATAGCCTAGAGTTCATGGAATGGTAGCGCTGTTCAAGAGATATTCAGCTTCCACAAGTCTGGAAATTTTAAAGCTGAAAACGCAGAGATTCATTCTGACATATCTAATACTCGGCCTTGCAAAGAAACAGATTAAGCCTGGTCATATAAGTTCTGGTCATTAAGAACCAAACCCAGTCTACGAATCCACAATGGTACCTTTGTTTGTACTTCAAGGAAAGCTCTTTCCAATAAGCAGTTTCCTCCTTTGGACTTGAAAAAGTTGGRATTTCTTCACTGTCCATGATCAATGCAACCTGCGGAATACAGACACAAGAATACATTGAGGATAGACAGACAGGCAGGCTGCCCCTGAGACTGCTGCTAAGTACTGAACTTCAGCATTTTGGCCTTTCCGACAGCCACATCCAAACTTGGCACTCACAAACRGGACGTTAACGATCCCTAACAACAGTCAATCAGCACCGAGACCTGCAACAACAAGAAATGCAATTTTATCCAGCTCCTGGAAATGCTTGTGCAGCGGACTGAAATGAGACCAAAGAACTACTCTGTACCTAGCCTATCACTGAAAGAGTAGTTAACGTCAAACGCTCATTTAGGATCACCTCTGGTAAGGATGTTAACAGCTATCATAATTTCCACTTTCATTCATAACATGAATGTTCTTAAAAATAGATTTTATCTGTCGTCAACACTCTGACRCATACTACAATTCCTCTTAGAGTTACGAAGGCACATAATGAATGAAGACAAATACTCTGAGGTCAACAGCTAACATGATGTGCTATAGAGATTAAAACTCAATTTACTATTCATAAGTTGAGTCCTAGCTAATTTCTGCTTTCGTATAAAACATGCAGGTAACAGAAGTTTTCAAAATAGTTTTGTCCCCTCTGCCCTCTCAAATCAACATAAAAAAAACAAACAAAAAGTCTTTTTCCTATAATTAAGTGGCCCCCATCACACAGCAGTGCTTCTAACTTGGAGACACGTCCCATGCCAAGGCAGGCGAAACAAGCTCTCTGTTGGTTCTGCTGGTAAATAGAAGTTAGGTTTTTAAGGTTGCAACTGTAATGACCTGGAAGATGCCAAAGGAGGCYGGGTGGCAGTTGTGGATGTCTATACTCCCCAGTTTCACTGATGGCTAGTTCTGAATCACAACAACTATTGTACTGTTGGTGTTGAAGACGACGACGTAGAGGTGGTTTTACTATACAGAGAATGATCAAAAGTGTTCAAATAGAAATGGTTCCCAATCCCCTCCAGGAGATRCTCTGCACAGGTCTTCTTACCAACATGTCATTTCTGAACTCTCTCCAAGCAAGGCCACAAATCTGTTACTTGTAGGCAGTCACCTTTTTTTTTTCCTCCCCAAGACCCATGACTCAAATTCTGTTATTAACTCTCAGCAAAAGGAAAAAAAATAAAAAATAAATAAAAGCTGAAATCAACCTCCTCTTTATTGCAGTGGCTTTAAACATCCCTTGTATYAAGCTCATCCYAGTGGATCTATGAGTAACAACTGACCTAAAATTCCTGGCTTTCATACTCTGACAGGCATCGATAGCCAATGTTGTCCCTTCAGGCCCAAAACTGTCACACTAATATGTCCTACACCTCAGTGGCCAGCATTTTAGACACCTAAAAGTGGGACAAAACAATTCCAGTGCTTTCACCAGAAGGAAACAAGCTCATGTCAGAGGCTGGTACTTAGCTCACAAATAAAGCAAGGCAAAATTGGCACATTTGTTCTTCAGCTCAGACTGCAGCTGCTACAGTTCAGGGCACGAGACCAAATTTATCCAAAAGGTGCTAAGCACCTCAAAAGCACACGGACTCTCTCCCTGTGTTTAGCTTTCCAACTTTGTTGGTAGAAGCAAGTTTTTTAAAAAAACAGGTCTCCACGCTGCTTGAAAGAACTGACAGTCTGTTCCCTTTTCCACATTTCACTGTACTGAGAAAACAAAACACACATGTGGAGCCATTATAATTCCTCCCAGCACATATATTTTCCAGTCCCACTGCACCTCTGCAGACAAAAATTTATTTGGGGTGTACTAGCTACAGTTGTCTCACCTGTTTGCAAGGCAGTTTATCACCATCCAGGGACACAACCACAAGTCCTAGGCAAAGGACCTGTTTACAGTGGATATAAAAGACCCATGAATCACCTCCTGAACTGTCACAGCTTTGCAGCCTGGTGCAATAAGGCAAACAGACATCTGTTGTGGCTCGGGCACATGTCAGGCAGTTCATGAACTGCTACCCAAATCTCTGGGAAGAGGAAGAGGTGAACAGCTTGGTTCAGTTACTGCTGCACACTGTAACACCAGTCCCACATGGATCACACTGACAACCTGCTTCAGAAAAAGCCTTCTGACCTTTTCCTCTGAGGAAATTCTAAACTGGCACAYTTGGAAAGGCTTAGATCAGCAAGAAGCACGTTTTCCCCCCCCAAATAAAAGATGCATAGCACAGAACAGCTCCAGAATAGCTGATCTCAAAGTTGTAAACAGCCAGGAAACGACACGTCAGCAGATTTCAGGCTGGATTTAGAGGAGAGTTTGAACAAGGAAGTATCTTACATCATTTCCTAAAGTAGCTAAAATAAGGTACATCTAGGCCCAAGACCCCTTCCTGTCTGCTCACATGAGATACACCCTTAGAAAGAAACATCGGAGGAATCCCTGAAAATACAAGTCTGTGGAGATGTGGGAAGGGCTGCCTGAGACTCGCAAGTATTTACAGATTCACAGACAGAAGATGTGGAAGGTATTTTTTCTTCCCTTGTCAAAGGGTTGTTTCCTTTTAGCTTYCAGAGGGATGAGATTCAGCCCTTTGGTACTTCAAACCCACTGGGCAACAACTCYGCCTTCCCAAACCTACCCAGTGGGACCTATCAGAAAGGAATGGAGTTAACCTTTTACGAACAAGTCCACCATCCTTTGCCAGACCTGGTTAAGCGGGCGGTATCTCATGATTATCCATGCTCTAAGTATTTTTACCATCATGCCTAATGTTATCAGCATGGATTTTTTTTTTTTTTTTAATCTGCCAACTCTTATATCAGATGCTCATGTCACTGTGCTGTATTAAACTCTAATATCTATATCCGAGATTCTGTACACAATGTACAGTTATATCACTTGCCTTCTCTAACACGTACAGGAAATAGGAGAAAGGGATAAAAACGCACATACACACTCCTACAAACAAGGTGATTCAGGGCCAAAACACTGGTTTGAGAGTTAGGAAACACAGATAACTCCCAAGCCTGCCACCGACAYATGCATCATCTTCAGTAAATCACTTCATTTCTGCCAACCTTTACTCATTCCCTCTATCTAAAGCATCAGCTCTTCTACGCAGGCCTATCTAAATAGGAGTGTGTGCCTGGCAGAAAAGGACTCCTAGGCATTATCAGAATATAGCTAAATAATTTAAACATCTAATTTGTGGAACAGTAAACGCCCATGGAATACCAAGAGTTTAACAAATAATGCTTTGCTTCAGCGTGTTGTTGGTYATTCCTGGTTCTGGGCATTATGTAAGGAGTTGCGAACTAGCATGGCAAACGCTTCCTATTCACGGACTTCTTTGCATACGTGGCATTTGCAGAATCCAGCCTTTGACRAACAACACTGAGGCTTTCAGCATACAGACAAGACAATGCAGCAGCGTCTTCCAGGGAAAAYGGGAGCAAGCTTATGCCGAGATACCCACTCAGAATTCATTACAACACAGCTAAGCATTCACAGAGCACCCTGGGAAAACTTAGCTGCATGGGCATAACTCCAGAATCTAAAGCAGCTCTCAAACAAGAACTATGTTCAAAATGCRATGGCTCCTTTCAAGCCCCTTTTACACAGTAAGCAGGGCAGAGGAACTGAGAAGAGGTCTTCTCCACTGTTAAAACAGCACAGTTGCTCCAAGCTGTAATCGTTYTGAAAAATTGCAGCACGTGGCTTACGAAATTCTCTAAATGCAGGTCTTTTTGGACAGGACAAACCTGTCGTCAAAAACATCCCTAGAGGTGGGATGTTTAGTATYTTCTGGATATTACAAGAGTCAAAGGCTGAACCAAGCATATAGCAAAAGTAACTCCATTACAGGAGGACRGTATTTTTCTTCAAGTACCTTAATGAACCTTGCATTCAAGGCCCAACTGAAATCTTTATGAAGCCACTTTTCAGCTAGGTCATTAAAAAACACAAACACAGCTCGAAGCATAAAAGTACCTTAAAAAAGCTTCCCCGGCTCTCCATCATGTGACTGTACACTGCTGTTAGAGCTTGGATCAAATATCAGACCAAAACATTACGCTTGAAATATAACATGATGCTTAGACTTCAACCCAAATCTTYCCAGAGTTCAGAATTCACCCCTCTRCTCTCAAGGGACAATTCAACTCACTGAAACATCACTGTAAGGATGAGCTACAGAACCACGTCCAAAATGATTCTGTGTATTGGTCAGACACAGCTGCAGTTCACCCAGGATGTAGCTGTAGGCATCTTAAGGTGCTGGGTAAACCACATCCTTCCTGATTTTAATCATACCACATTTTCCCAGTTAGAGCTAGTTTATAAACATCTGTCTCTCACACACACACACAGTAATAACAATAACAATAATAATTAATACTCATGAACAGGTCATTTTTCTGTGCATAGGATACTAACTTTCTTCCTCACAATCCTGTTTGCCCTAAAAATTCAGAAACCAAACATGAAGWATTAAGGAGAAGAGGCAAAGCACAGCTACTGAAAGGCACTTTTAAGACAAACACTGAGTCTATGCGAAAGAGCCTGCCAAGCTAGCAAGAGGCTACAAGCTACGGTGCTAAGACTCACCCATCCACAGTTTGCTGACCCACCACTTAAGGCAATACAAATGTCAACYGACCTTTGGAATTAAATATGTAACTACCCAAAATAGGTGGTCTTAAGGAAATTCTACCAAGCTCACATCTGGCCTTCAGTTCTTGAGATAACAAAATAGTTGYATTCATTCTGGCTGTGAGACTCCTGATCTCCTTAAAAGTTAAAACTGCCAAGTGCCACGTAATTGCCGCAGTCATTCCCTTCTTGCAGAGAATGACTCTGCCATTGAACGCTGGCACAGTCCAGACCTGACAAGGAGAACGAGAAGGATTGWCAGTTCTATGCTGTCAAAAAGCAAGTCTTCTGCCTCTTCCTCTTGTATGCCGATTCACAGATAGGATCCCTTGTGCTTTTCTATCTCTACCATTCTTTGCCTTCTCAGRCCATAACAACCAACAGATAAGCCCCAAACCCTTGGGGCAAATCTTGAGTTTTTGTAAAACCATTTCAGGACTCAAACCATGACTAGGAACCTGAATACTCCAGCACTAAATAAATAAATCAATCAAAGCACATTTGCATTGTCTTTCACTTATTAAAATATTGAAAACAAACAAACAAAAGCCATGGATTAGATTTCAACAATCAATACGTGCTTGTTTTTCTCATCCTGAAATAGGAGCTGGAGGCACTTTCATACGCGCRTTGGAAGGTTGCCCGCTTCCACTGCTGCTTCGAAAAGTGAACCTCTCTGTCTTTTCCTGCAACACTATTTTTGAACTGAATGTTCTCTGGTGAACCACAACAAATGCCTCATTGCCTCTTACAACAGCAGTATATGAGCTTTCGGGCRGGGGGAGAAAAAGGGAGAGTCGCAAAGCACAGCGTCAGCACAGTGCTCCTTCTTCCGCCATAATAATAAATCCTGCATTTTCAACTTGGACAAGACAGTAGGCAGAAAGATAACTAAATCCTACCTGCAGGAACTGCGTGCCAGGTTCAGACTAAAAGCCTTTAAGACAACCAAGCATCACACAGTAAAGCCTTCTTACCTCAACAGTCTCTTGTGGAACCTGGTCTATTTGGTTAATATGCCTGATATGCCCTAGGCCGCATGACCAAGACTTGCACACCTGCCAAATCTGGTATCTAGTGTGGCAAAAAAACCCCAAACCCCAAAATCACAAAAACACAATTTGCAGTGCTAGCCAGCACAGGGATGTAARCCTTGAAACCAGAAAGAAAACACTGATTCAAGAAGCTTCTTTTCAGAAAATTCAAGCTACAACTACCACAGGCATCAGAATTTAGTATCAAAAATTTATCCCTCTCACAAGCATGAAAGGTTTAAGATATCCAACCTCTATTTGTTCCCAAATAACACCACTAACCCCACTAAAGCACTTTGAAAAGGAAACTCTTAAGAGGCTGGTGCACCTGGAAAAGGCTCAGTATCTGCAAAGATGAAGAAAAGGCCCCTGAAGACGTGCATGTCCAAGAACAATGTGGGTCTGACCCTGAGAACTGGAGCTCTAGGAAACAATTTGCTCCCAGTTTTGTATCTGGGAACCCCGATGACCAAATCCACACAAAGCAGAAAAYTGAAGAGTGGTGTGGAGTAAACAGTAAACCAAGAAGGAAGTTAAGGCTGTGAAAAGAAAATGCTTCTCCTTGCCTCAGTCTCCACTCTCTGGAAGACCACCTCTTAAGAACGCAGGGAAGTTGGTGAGATAYGGTAAGCACAATCTGGCCTCACCCACGTTGGTCCCAYTGCACATYCCACACCCCAGCACAGTGGGCTAAAYGCTCTCAAAAGAGCACGGCAAGCCCAAAAACTTCTATGCTTACTAGGTAACTGAGGCCAACAGCTGGTACAAGCYGCCACATGCCTGTGCACCAACACAYATCTAGAACTTCTGGATATTATTCACCCAACTTGCATCTTCTTGAACTCCTAACTGTCTCATTTGTCTTTAAATCCCGAAAAATTACAGGGCATCTTACCCAGAAGCAATGACTTTATCCAAGAGCTCATTACAAGCACAGCAAAGAGCTTGTGACAAAAGACGGCATAATGGTCTCTTTAGCTTCCATATTATCTCAAAAATTAATATCATCCCAATGATGACATTCCCTGGAAAGGCAGTGGTCAGAGGGCTAAGATGTTTCTGGACATTGGAAAATGACAAGTGACTAAGAAACTTAAAGGGAAAAAGAAAAGTACTTAGCACAGGTTTCTTCTAAGATGAGTGAACTCTGTTGCCTTTTGAGCTTCTGAAGGCACCTACCAGTGCCAAGGAGCAAAACTTTTCTGAAAAATACCACCCAAAGCAAGCCAGCCTTCAACAGAAAAGGCCTTACGTCTCTTCAATAAACACTTAACAAGATGAGAGGGGAAAAAAAAAAAATTCCCAAGCTGTGACCAGGAGAGTTAAAAGTGCCATCTGTGACTTTGCTATACTGACAGAAGACCCCTCCAGGGAATCACTTGTAATAAGAAAAATATTCTTTGACAGGTATATCTTGTTTTGCTCATGTACATGTACTGTAGAGTAATAAAAATGCAGTATGCTTGCAGATGTGCCCACCAAGGAACACTGCAAATATACTACAACTTTTTCTGTTCATAATGTATATATAAATGACTTGGGTATTTTCAACGGGCATCTAAAAGCCACAGATTTTAAGGTCAGGAGAGATTATTTAATCTGATCTCCTGTACAAKTCAGTCCCTTCACTGTGTGCTCAAAGGATGTCCTCTCCTCCACAAAGTCGAARTGTTCGGGATCTGAAACTAGGCAGCAAAAATAAGGGCCATCTTTCCTCCTGCTCCACACATTTGCACGCAACTGCAAGCAGCTGTGTATTTTGCGTATCTGACCTCAAGGCACATCCCAAATTTGGAAYCCAGATTTTTCACACTGATCAGGGAACAGTACACAGGGTCCACAACACACTTGACTATGGTTATGGCGACACAAATGTCAAAAAAAAGGACTATAAGAAACATATTTCCTTTCTTAAGTTTAAATTCCCCTGCTTTTCAAAAATAACTGTAATAGACTGAGGGCATAAATACTACTTTGTTCCCATACTTTTTGGTAGTCTATTCCCAGACRTGTCTCCAGTGACAAGACTCCTTGGGGCACCAAGGTCACAAACATCATGATTAGTCTCTTTTCTCTCCACTTTCTGCCTTTTCTTTCTCTTCTCCTTCCTTCCCCTCCTAACTGTGCTATTATCTCACACATTTGCAACCTCTACACGGTCAGGAAAAGCAAGGTTTTACCCTCAAGAGCTGGGAAGGAAAYTAAATCAATATGGCTCTGAACACATACCTTCACATTTGCAATTCACAACAGCAYGCAAGATCAAATCTTTGCATATGTAAGTCAAAAGGAAAACGCCTGGTATTTGGCTCCACATATAAAACACGAATACATAGCATAGCAAGGTCTAGGTCTGAAAGTAAGAGAGAGCATTTTTCCAAGGCAGGCGCAACATCACTAATTCAAAAAACACACTATTTACCCACACCCACCATATCATGTTCCACCATAGTTATCTGGCACTATCAGGACAAAATGCCTGTGCACAGTCACAACACATGACCGACACACCAAATTTAAAAATAATAAAAAAAACCCTAAAAACTTCAACGTCACTTTTCTGCCCTAGTACAACTCCTTCCTATTACAGTTACAAAGGCCTCTAACAGAGCACTAACCTTGATGAGGCCACTTACCTTCATGGTATCCAAAACTTTTTCTGCAATCTAAAATTTCCTTAAATGTCCAAGTAACTCTTCTACTGCTGTTTTGCATATTTAACTGTCTCTTCGAGGAATAAAAGCCACAGGCCCAAGAAAGAACTATTTGCGCTCATGACCAAGYTAAGAGTTTCACAGGGAAGAGAAACCCTGAGTCACTGAACACTCCCAATGCAAACTGATAGAGAACAATGAACCYGGGGTATGTGTGCGTGAAGACAGTCTTCCCTGTCACTAGAAGGAAGGAAGGATATGTTTTAATGGGAAAAGGCATAACTGAAAGCCTAACTGTAGTAATGCATTTTCTCTTGTGTCAATGAGTTCATCCTTTATGGCATGTCTGGCGCAATTTRGGTCAAACTCAAACTGGGAGGCAGTGACTATTCGAGTTTGGTTAAGTTTATACAAAATAAAACAGGCCCAGCTAARCTGAGGGAGAATAATAAAAACCTCAACCCCCCCCCCCCAAAAAAAAATTACTGAAAGAGTATTTTCAGATAAATATTGCAGGCATTTGATCCACCAACTATTTTATGCAATCTCTGCAAAAGCAACTATTCAAATAGTGGCTGTGAGTGAAAAGCCCATGACAGCAAGGTGAGAGCATACTTCTTGTAGCTAGCCTCATCACAGGGGAACATGAATTAGCATTTCCTCAGGCACACTGCATACGGGGTCTTCCCAAACCCTGTCCTGTGGGCCACCTCAAGTGCATAGTGAGACCAGACCGTACCAGCTCTCACAGCTTTCAGCCATTATCCTGATCAACAAGACCCTTCACCACAAAGAAGAGAACGGCAGTGAACCATATGCCCAGCTATGTGTCTTCTACTGGGGCTGGAGGATGAAAAGACACTGCCTTACGGGACCGAGTCACCTATCAAATAGGCTTAGGGAGTATAAAGAGAACAGCAGCGATTCCTGTTTACAGCCAGACAAACCACATAACTTACTCTGTTGCATGCCTTTCACACACATGCAGCATTAAGTCCCTCTGCATTCAGAAATTGCTCTGAGCATGGGATGAAGTCAAAAGCAGACTGTCGCCATCAAAGCCATCCTGGCTGCCCTCTTCCCCGAGGGCAGCATGGGGACAGCCAAGGAGCATAGTCCACTGCATTTAAGTGGACAGGAAGAAAAACAAGTGTCATCTCATAATACACGTCACATGACTGAGAGATTGCCCCACAGACCCAAGGAAGATGAGATTTGGGAGCGAATCACTTAGCCTGCAATTTGTTCCCCCTAGCAGAACAGAGGGCAGCCAGGAATAGGTCCTGAGCTGGACAAACTGCATGTAGTTTGGGCAATTTTGCCTTAACACATCTGAATCCTGTAGTTTCATTTAAACACTTGCCTCAAAACTGCACAGCTTAGCTCTAAGAAAATGCGTGTCCAGCTCAACTGAATCATTCTCAAAGTTTTCTCCCCTCCCTGTTCAGACACTGGATAATCTGAACCAGACTTGCCATACTTGAGACACGCTTACAGGCTCCTGGATAACTTTCGAGAGGTGCAGCAAGAGGAAGTAAAACGTGATAGCGTAGTAAGAAAAAGTGTTTCCTTTCAACGAGAGCAAAGAGGCAGGCAGCCATAAATTAGAAACCACCTGCACTGAATTAAGTAGTGGGTAGCTCAAGTGAGCTGGCAGGCAAGAATTWAGAGTTTTATAACCCAACTGCATTCTGACAAAAAACCTACTAGTAGAAAAGCTATTTCAAACSGAGCATTGGTCCAGCCATTTTCCCTTCACGCTGAAGCGAAACTGCCTTTTAAACAAGTTGTGGTTTTTTTTTTCCCTCGAAAGTCCGCCGCTCCCGGGCAGCCGAAGCGCAAACCGCGGCCTCCCTCCAGCCGAGGAAACACCGCGCCGCCCGAGCCGCGGCGGACGCCCCGCCGGCTGGCGCGGGGCGCTCGGGGCTGCCGACGGCGCCAGCAGAAACAGCCCCGC
>NW_020450621.1:2757141-2808116 GCF_003343035.1 Apteryx rowi
CCTGGCTCAGAATAATAATACTACTACTAATAATAATAATTAAAAAAAAAGAAAAACCTATGTTCAAGTGCCCTCGCTGATTTGTCCCGTCCGGCCCCGCGCCGCCGCCGCGGCCCTCACTCACCCGAGCGCATCCCCTGTCACAGCCGCAGCATCCCCGCCGGCTCCCGAACCTGCCTCATCCGGGCACCGCGGGGGGCGTGGCCGCCTCTGTGACGCGAGAGGGGGCGGGGTCCAGCGCCGCAGAGCGGGGACGCGGGGGCGGGGCCACCGGAGGCCACCCCCCGGGGGGCGGGGCCAGGACTGGCACCCACGTGGGGCGGCGGCGCCGGGACGCCTGGGTCCCTGCGCGGTGCCGGGCCGGGGGGGGGAGGGGCTGGGGCGGCTCCGGGGAGCGGGGGCAGCGCTCGTCCCGCCTGGGCACCCGCGGCCCGCTGCGCACCCCGCGGCCGGGCCTTGGCCCCCCCCGTGACCCCCCGTGTCCCCCTGCCGCAGCCCGGGCGCTGCCCCGTCGGCGGGTTCCCGCGAGAGGCTGGAGCCCATCCCCGGGGCCTCGCGGCGCGGGGGCACCTTTGCCACCGAGGTGGGATCAAGGGGGACGTTTCCGCGCTGCCTGCCGCTTCGGTCCGGCAACGCTGCGCTGCCGCAAGCCGGCTGCGTCGCGGCAGCACCGCGCCCAGGCCGCCGTGGTGTTTCGAGGCAGCCTTTTTCGGGGAAATCCTGGCAGAAATGGGCAGAGCCGCCGCCTCGGCTGCGCCCCAAAAGCAGAAGCGGAGGACGGGAAGCGCTGACGCCCTTGGCCTGCTCTGGTGTCCCAACAGCGCCATGACGTGCGCGAGCAGGCGAGGACCCGGCTCCGGGCGTGGGTTGAGCCCCGTCGTGACTGTGCCCCGCGTCACGGGCCCGGCGGCGAAGCGGATACGCTCTAGGGAAATGGCTTTTTTCCCCTGGAAACCACCGGTCTGTCCAAATTGGGAGCATGTTCTTCCCAAAACCTTCACCGGGGAGGTGTCTCGGTGCCGGCACRCAACGGCCGCTCGGGACAAGGTGTCTCCATGGACCAGGATAATCCCTATTCCCGGGGGGCATCCCTCATCCCGGACAGGCATAAACCCCGCTCCAAACTGAGCTCTATGTGAGCACGTTCATGATGGAGCTGCTTCTTGGGAGGGAGATTCTGGGTTTGCTCTGACCTGCTTATCCTTGAGACTCAAAGTATCAACGATTTGGGCAAGAAAGCCATTTCCGACCCATCYGGCTGGCTTTCCGAGCTCCTGAGCTGCTGCGGGCCCAGGCCTGCTCCCTGGGAGGACCCCCGGCAGCGCCGTGTCCGTACGGCTCGACTCCCTGCCTCCGTAGCAGGGGATTTGCCTGGGGCTTACGGAGATCTGTATCCCTCAAACCGTGCTGCCCCCCAAAACATGCCCGCCTTGGGAACAGTGTGGTTTAGCACAGGCTGGAAGCGTGCTACCAGCTACCAGCTGTGAGATGAGTCCGTCGGGGCTCAGCTCATGCCCTGGCCCAGCGCGGCAGCAACCATGGGATGAGCACGAGGCAGATGACACCGGCCAGGCCCCGGAGATCCCGGTTTTGCTAAGGCCCCCCTGCAGATTCAAAAGCTGCCTTCTGCCCTGGGTGGGCTCCGGGATGCGTTTGGGCACGGGAAATCGGCCGCAGCATCCCTGCTGCCGCTGGCGGGGATCGAGCCCTGCCGGCGTGTGGAGGAAGGCTTGAAGTCAGCCTGGCCGCTGCCCTAGCGAAGTCAGCRTTGATTTCCTCGCGGTCCCGGGCCGTACGGCAGCACGTGTGGAATTTGCTATATTTAGACTGAGGAATTGCCGTCGGTCGGAGCGGTGGAGCGCTGCCTTTCCCTGCAGGCGCGCTTCCTGCGCTCAGCGGGAGAAGGACACGGAGAGGTCAGAGCTGGCGCCGGCCTCTGGCCCGTCACAGCGGAGCAAACGGGCCCCGTTTCACCTCGCCGGAGCCTCCCCCCACGTTCTCCATCCCTGCCGGGCTCTGGAGCAATCGCAGCCCCCCGAAACACCCGTTCTCATCCCGAGGGGCTCTGTCATGCTCACGTTGGCTCTCGTTTGGAACGAGAGCCCCAGCCAGTGGCTGACGGGGTGCCCATGCCCTGCGCCAGGAGCCTTGGTCCCCAGGGAGGAACTTGGGGGGTCCCGTCTCCTCCTTGGAAATGCAGAAGGTCCTTCAGCATCGATAGGGGTCCTGGACCTCCTCTCCACCAGCATCGGTGCACGGSAACTGGACGGCGGCTCCCTGAGACGCCGAATTGCTCCCCTCGACGCTTCCCCATCCCACCCCTTCCTGCTGGCCCCCCCTGAGGACGGGACAACGCGCCACGCGTCCCACCCTTCCCCCTTCCTCCCATTGTGCCGTTTCCTCTCTCCCGGCGTCTTGTTTGGGATCTGTTCCTGTGATATCTTCCAAGTCCGTATCCTCAGATCCCCTCGGGGAGGCAGGGAACAGGGCCCTGAGACCGCAGCCAGCGCGCCGAGTGACTCGGGCACTGTTATCTTCGCGGCGCTGCTATGTCATCTGTCCCGTAAGAGCCCCTGGAGAGGGGAGAGCCACCGTGTAGGGAGGCTTTTTTAACTGTTTAAGTAACCTGCTTGGCTTGGGGCCACCCGTCAGCCTCTGAGATGGACTGTCACTGCTCGTCCCGGCTTTTGTACTTCTGGGTGGCTCCTTGTCGCAGGTGGTTCCCGCAGCGATACCCGCAAAATGTGCCCCGTGGTGCCCACCAAACGTCCCCCATGGTGCCCATCAAATGTGCCCCATGGTGTTTGCAAAATGTGCCCCACGGTGTCTGCAAAACAYGTCCCATGGTGCCCGCCACATGTGCCCCACGGTACCCTCCAAACGTGCCCCCTGGTGCCTGCCGAACAGCCCTGGGCAGCCCGCGGCTTCACGGGCACGGGCAGAAAGAGGGCAGGCTGCCTCCGCGGTGGCTCCCACCCGGGAACTGGCCGGCAGCCGGCCTCCCGGCTCCTTTGCAGACCTAACACTTAGGTTTCCTTTGCATGCTTAATTTGCTGCCCCCTGTAATTAGCGGGGCAGCCTGTCATTAGYGGCAGGTGGTGCTTTCGGGAGGCCCCGCGTGCCACCCTTGCTGAGGGCCGTGCCTGGACACTGCGGGCAGCGTGGGGAAGCTGCATTTGAACCCGTGGCCGTGCCCGGCTGCCAGCTGTGTGACAGCCCGTGTCCTCTGCGGGCACTACACCTCCGAGAGCATCCTCTGTATAGTGCATCCTGATAACCTCTTCTCTGCCCGTGTCCCATCTAACCATAGGCTGTGGGTTGTCCAGGGTTGATGGTCCCATAGTCTTCTCCAGTGGAAAAAAATCCACTTTTTACCATGGAGGATGGGGATGGGCATTTTTATACGAGCCGAGGACGGAGTGCACGTACAGCTGCCTCCCAAGCCCCGTGATCCAGTGAACGCTATGAATCACCCGTGACGCACGCGCAGGACTTTTGGGGTCACCTTGTGTGCCCTGGGCGTTGCACAAGCCCGTGAATGCTGCTCGGCGACGTCTGCACCGAGCCCAGGACATGCTGTAGGACCTGAGTGTGGCTCGGAGCCTCACGCTGCACCTGAATTAAAGAGAGGAGGGGAAGCCACGGCGTCCCGCGGGAAGCTGTCCCAGCAGTTAATTCCAGGCAGGATCTCTGCTTGGAGTCATGCCTCCGGGAACCCTCCAGGCCAGGGGCTAAGCGCAAGGGTTGGGGCTGGGGAAATCTGCTTGTCCCCTTTGCCCTGTGCCGGCTTTGGTTTGCAACCCCCCGCCAAGGCCCTTGGCTCCAGCAGAGGGGGAGTCCAGGGGGCTGAGCAGCGGCAGGAGGCCTGGCTGGGAGAACGATCCTCTTCCCCGGCTTTCCAGGCACCGTGTTGCTCGGATCCAGGAGAAGCTACAGCCGGCTGGTTGCTGCATGCGCGTGCGGTCCAGCTCTGAAGCGRTTCGGGTGCCTGGCCTTTCTCGCTGCGTTGCAAAAGCTGTAGGGGAAGTGACTCACGCTGCCTGCGTCGCGTCGTTCCTCGTCCGCGCGCGTCCCACGCGCTCCCGGTGCAACGCTTTCCCTCGCCCCTTTGACTGCAGCTCGGCCCTGCGAGACAGGAAGGAGGCAGAATATAATCGTCCACAAGGGAATCACTGCAAAGCTGCCGGCGCCGAATAACCGGGGGTTTGCGGCAGKGCCCGAGTATTATTCCCACAACGGTTCATGGAGAGCAGGGTTGAGCTCCCTCGGGGGAGACAAGGTGATGAGARGGGTCGCAGCACATCTGTCGGCACATCTGGAAGCTGCGGAGGGGCGGGGGATCGGTTCTGCTCTCAGCTCGGGGCGGCGTGCTGGCCCCCGGGCACGCCGCATCGGAGGGCTCAGCGGCACGGTTGCGTTTCGGGGGGGTTAGAAGCGACCCGTCGAAGCGCTGCGCTGCARGGCGACGTGAGCGGCAGCCAAGCGGCCCCGCAAGCTCCCGTGGCGGAGGTTTACACGGAGCGCTGCTACCTTGCGTTTCCTGAGGAACGTGCCTACGGGCGGCTATCAGCGGGCAGCTGGCTGGTGGTGACTTGTTGTACCAGGGAGACCTGAGCGTGCATCAGAGGCCTTGGCTTAATCATTAAAGAGACACTGATTTGCAGATCCTTTTCGAAGGAGCTGTGTGGACAGGGCGTTCTCCCTTATGGAAGTGCCCGGTATGCTCCGAGCCTATATGACTCTCTAACCTCAGCACTGGACTTCTCGAGGGGCATCCGCGTAGCGGGGCACCTCTGACTTCTTTTTTCTTCCCGAGCCCGTGGGATCCTTTCAACTCCAACGTGAGTGCCGTGGTGTCTCTTTCCCAGGCGTGGCGACGAGATCGGTAAACATACCCTTTGCCTCTTGGCTCTGCCAGCCCATCCTCCCGCGCGTCCGTCCGTCTGTCCATCCGTCCCCCCGCGCCCTGTGGGAACGCCGTGGCGGCCGGCCGCTGGCTTTGACGCCGCATCTAAAGGAGCGGTGACTGATGACACCCGGCCCGGCCGTGACGTGAACCCCGCCAGCCGCTCGGGCACCCGACGCGTCAAAGCCTCCTTTACAAACCCGCGTCTGTCCCGGCCCCGCGGGGCTCTGACGCCGGCAACAAAGGCGCAGTGTTGTGGTTCTGTGTTTCCCAAGATGTCCGGTTTGCCCGCCTGGTTAACACTGATTTTTAAGTCAATGTTTGCTTTGAGGTCGTTCCTGGCTGCACCCCTTTGTAATCTGGAGTTGTTCCCATGCATTCGCCGAGGGGCTCCGCGACTTCAGCCGCACAAAGGAGCAGTCACTTAGCATTAGCGGCCGCACAATGCGGCCGTGTCTCCCGGCGGCCGAGGCAGATTTGTGTTTCGCCAGCAAAGCCCRTCCGTTGAAAGGCGAAGAAGAGAAAAGAGAGCTGTAATGTAGTCGAGCGAAGGGGGTCTCTCACGGGGGGGGGAGGGCTYGACGGCGAGGGCAGGAGCCCGCCAGAGCCGGGGCTGTCCCACGGTCGGACGCGGCGGGCAGGTGCGGGGCTCCCGGGGACGGAGGCTGGTGCAGGAATCCCGGAGCGGTGGGATGGCCCGTGCAGGGAGGTCGTTTTGGCCTGGGGTGAATGTGTCCGAGGACATTGGGCAGGACGGGCTGTATGTTTGCAAGGGTTTCTCCTGGAGGGTGTGGGGTATGTGGGTGCGGGAACGAGGGGGTCCCGAGGGTGGGAGACTTTAGGAAGAAAACGTCTGATCGTTGCTCTGTGAGACTGTTTTTAAAGGATCTAAAAGAGCTTTTGGRGGTGGTGGACAAGAGACAGAAGGAGGGTGACAGTCAGAGTGGGCTACGGCACGGCTCGCAGGGATGCTGCCGTGGGGGATGTGGGGGGGGGAGCCCCAAATGCTGGGAGTACCGGGTGGATGTGAGCCCCAGTGAGGCCATTTATGAGCCTGGAAGGATTTGGCCCGTGCRCAGGGCTCTCCCATACGGCCCGGGTGCAGCTAGCCCTGCAACATGCACTTATTTCTGGTTRTCCCCTCTGCGAGACGCTGGCAAAGGGGAAAGAGTGAGACATAGCTTGGGAGCAACCCRGGAACCCAGACTGTCGCCTCCCTCACGCTAACCGGGCTTTTGTAGGAGAGATGCCAGCTGGAAGCTGGTGATTTGGAGGTGATGTCCGTGGGGCTGAAAGTAGGAAAAGGCTCGCCAGTTTGACGTGACACGGTGAACTGTGGTGAGCCTGCCGAGAGCTGGTCCCACCGCCCCATGCGTGGCCTTGCAGCTCCCCGTGACTTGCCAAYGTGACCGCTGCCGGGGAGGTTCAGCAGCATCCGGAGGGGTCCCCATGGGCTGCTGGAGCCATCGCCAGAGCTGCACGTGGTGGGTTTGGTGCTCCCAGGCCGCTGACATCGCTGCAGGGGATGCAGCAGCAACGCATGCTGAGCCACCGGCTGCAGGGCGTCTTGGCTGGAGCCCAGCCTGCCCTGCCTCCCCCGGGGCACCGGCCCGTGGGGTCACGCACACCTCTCTGCATGAACCCGAGATGAATTTGGCCGTGGACTATTGACTCAGGACGAGGGAGCAGCAGCTTTTTGCTGAGGCACGGTGTTACAGGAGGGATGCCGTCAAGTGCAACAGGCCATTCAGCAGCTCTGCTCTCCCTCTCCATCCCTCTCCTGCCCTTAGCACTGAAAGCTGGCTGTTTCTGGGATATTTAACAGCCACTCTCCCCCAAATTGCATAAGCCACGCGGCCTCCCCAGCACCGAGCGAGAAACCTGGAGGGAGCAGGACTGCGAAGAGCATCATCCGAGTTGAGGGGAGGCATCCCGCGTGGGACCTGCGGGGCCGTCGATGACTAGAGCATCTCACCCCATCGCCTCGCTGACAGCGGCCGCATTAATCCTGTTTGTTTTCATGCCTTGAACAGCTGAAGCTGCCGGGAGAGAGCTGGATGCCGYGCCGAGCAGCCCCTTTGCCGTCCTCGCTGGCTGTCGGCAGGGACAGCACTGCCTGGCTCTGCGGGGGCAACGAGGGTTAACAACCGGGAGAGGAAATCGCCTGCCTGTGGTCCCCGCTCCGCGCGCACCCATGCCTGCGCGCGCGCACGGACCGAGGGAGCAGGAGGAATTCCCACGGCTGACGGCGTTTCGTGCCACCTGATTAACATGAGCAGCTGCTCTGCGAAGGGTTTAGTCGAGGAGGAGGCAAAGCGCTCTCTGGAGCTGCCTCGGCAGCGAGATGTGCCCGGGCTGGAGGCTGGGACCCTGGCAGAGCTCCAGGGTCTGTTTAGGAGAAAGGAAACTTTGGGTAAGAATCGAGGCCCCTTGTGAGGAGCTGTTTTGGGCCCTGTTGTGTAGCGCAGGGCTGCAGTCGGTGCCCCATGGTCCTGGGGTGTTTTGGGGAAGAGGATTTCGGAGCAGGGAGGAGAGTCACCACTCTTTGACTCATGCAAGCCTGGGCGGCAGTGATGAAATCTGCTTGCGGCTTGGTAGCTGCGAGCGTTTCCCTGCAGGGACGTGGTCTGAGACCCATCAGCTCATTGCACCTGGAGCCCTCAAATGCTTTGTCAGGCTTGAATTGGCTGAACCTCACAGTCAAGGATGCCTGGTCTCAGCAAAAGCCAGATGATCCCAGGAGCCCAGTGATTTTGTGATTGCTGGAGAAAGCCCAAGGCGAAACCCTCCCCGGGCCTCACACGGAGCTCCTGACAAGGACCTCAAGTCACAAGCCTGCCGGCCTCAGGGCCAGCAAGTGCTGCGTCCCAGGCCAGGGGTGTCAGCTTTCCTGCTCAAAAAGGACAGAATGACCCCAAACAGATGGTTGCCTCCAAACAGTCCCATTCTCATATCCCTGCCCCAACGGCTGCCTCTTTCCCCAGCTGATCGAGGGCAGCGTTTCTGGCACGATCCACCATCTGCAAATGAGAGGTTTCTAAAACAGGAGGTGAACGCTATCCTTGGATTTGTTTACTGTCTGTTCGGCTGGTGCTAAAGGAGTCACTTAACCTTGGAGGGAGCCGGGACGTGTTTGACAGCTCCCATTAGGCAAATGGTGGCTTTTACTGGTCTGCACGCTGCCAGGGGAATACAAAAATCATTTCCTCCCGCTGCTACCTGCACCACGGTCGGGGCTGTGGCTGCTCCCTGGTGGTTACGTCCCCAAGCGCCCGTCGAGCGTACGCTCAGGAGCTGCAGTACCTGCAAGCAAGATGCCAGTGGCTCTGCAGGGGCTGCCCGGCTGCCTGTCTGTATTGCCATGTCACGCAGGACACACCATCCCCACCCAAGCCCTGGGCTTCAAAACGCTGTGCTAAGAGTAACAGCAGCAACCTCACATCCTATCAGGCCAATGAGCTGGTTCGTGGTGACCTGAAGCTATCATGAAATGGTTTGGGAGGGTTGCAGGGAGTGCTGGATCTTGGAGGGATTTGGGGATCGTGGGTTTAGGGATACGGGGAGGAACGGAATGGGGAGGGATGCAGGGAGTGTGGGTCTGGGCAGGATGCAGCTGGTGATGGGGCTGGGAGGAAAGGGATGGAGGGATGGGTCTAGGAGGCTTACGGAGAGGCTTGGATCTAGGAGGGATCTGGGGAGTGGGGGGTCTCCGAGCGGCGGGTCTGGGAGGGYTGYGGCAGGGCCATGGGACTGGGAGGGCTGCTGGAGGGACGACTGGGCYGAGGCAGCCGTGCCCAAGCGCAGCCCCTCGCTGCTCCCTGCCCCGACTCCTCCAGCGAGGATTTGCAGATGGGAGCACCCTGCCAGGCCCTTCCTCCCCACCCAGCTCTGCTGTGGGACGGTGCCGGTGCTGAGGGGCAAACTGGGGAGCGGGCTGTTGGGGTAAAACCGCTCTGGCGCTGGTCCTTGCATCCCACTACCTCCACGTTCAGGTCCCGCTGGGAGGACCGCAGGGAGGACAGTAACAACGGGAGCAGCCTTGAGCGCGAAGCAGGACGCAACCGCCGGCGGGACAGAGCCCAGCTCCTTCCCAGGCAGCTCCGGAGTCGCTCAAWACCAGGGTTTCTCGCGAGCGGCCSGYGGCGGAGGGGCTGGGCGGAGGTTCGCTCTGCGCACACGGCTCCCTAGCAGCCTGCCGGGATGATGCAACAGCCCTGCAAGACGAGGGGAGAGGCGGGCGCCGCGCCGCTGCTGCAAGCGTGCCTTTGCGTCCCAGCTCCGAAAGCCCCCCCGCCGCGAGCTGGCTGCGCCGGGGCGGTCTCGCGCCCTTGGATTAAGAGGGCCCAGGTGAAGCTGAGCGCAGCATACGGCCGCAATTCCTGCTCTTTCAACGCCTGCTGCAGCCTGAGGCTGATTTTCGGGGGGGGGAGGGCAGGGGGAGAGAGTGAGGTTGGGGGATGATCGCTTAACCTCCTGCCGTGTGTCACTGATACCCAGCAGTCTCCTGGGACGTGTCCAGATGGCCGGAGCGGGATTGCTATCCCGGCAGTTCAGGCAGAGGCAGGTCAGGTGAAAGCTTACCACGGCTTGCAGACACGCAGGCTGAAGCCCGGGAGCTGCAGCAGCCGCCGTCAGCTGACGACGCATCAGCCAGCGTCGGCTGATGGTTCAGCAGATCGCGCTCGCTTGGCCCTGGGCTCTTCCCATGACTCACATTTGCTGCCGAGCGTGCTATTTTGGACCAAAGCGGAGGAAAATATTAATAACTGCTGTTTGCGGATTGCTCTGTGTTCAGGCATGTGCATGTAGAGGCCTTTCGCTGTGGCAGCGCCAACCTGAAGCAGTTCGGCTTAATCAAGGAAGGGGAGCTGGGCTCCTCTCTGCTGCTGGCTGCGCGCCCACATCCTGCCGTCCGCAGCCGGGCTCCGTGCTGGGCACCGGCGGATGCGCGTCCTCCGTGGGTCAGCGCAGGGGGAGACCTCGAGCGCCTCAACGCCGGGATCACGGTCCCCAGCTAGACGGTCAGGCTGGATCCCGGGCCAGGAGGAAGGGCGGAAGCGTAACAGGATATTCCTCGAAGCACAAAGCCAAACAAACCTCTTTCGTGCTCAGCGATGGAGTCACTGCATTTATCCTTCCTTTAGCACAGTCCTGCATCCAAAGTATCGCTCCGAGCTGGCTGCGTTCATCCGTATGGAGGCTTTCTTTGATAAACGTTGCTGGTTTTATTGCCTGATCTAAGTGCCTTCTTAGGTAGCWGGTAATATTTGTCAGATCATTTCCTTAGACAGACCTGGCCAGCGATTCCTGAGCAAACTGTTTGCAGCTCAGCTTGCCTAGTGAAAGTAAAGTGTCCTTAAAATGCTGTCTTTCTTGATTATTCCCCAAGCACGTCGTTGTACCACCCTGTGCTTAAAATAGCCCCTGCATCTTTTCTGTCGCAGCCGGGTGCTGTGCATAATCAAAGTCAGCCCCCTCCTGAAGACTGTGTGAACTGAGCTTCCCGTGTGAGATGCGAAAACTCAACAGCCTGAGTGCTGACGTGCAGAAAGCATCTTGGTTATCGGACCTCAGTCTTTGGGCCGGTATGACATGGGGAAACCTTGCTTTGCCCCCTGTCCTTGCTGCTTCAGTCTGCAGGAGGGAAACGAAAGGCCTCTCTGTGCTCAGGAAGAGTTTCTGCAGAGAAAGCTTGGCCAGATGGAGCCAGTCTGAAAGACTGGGCTAAAAAAGGAAGGCAAGAAGCAAGGACACAAGCAAAGACCTCAAGGCCYGTGGGCTGGGATCTTCTCTGAGCCCGTCTGCACTGAGGCTGTACCCACGCGGAGAAGGGGCAGCCAAGGCTCGAGGCGAATTGAGGCTGTGATATCCTTGGTCCCCAGTTCTCCTCTGCCTTATTTCCCCATGCTCACCAGATAAAACCTTATCCACCCCAGAACTGTTTGCACCAGTTTTCATGGGGGTCCCTGGCACAAAGATGGGCAACGGGGAGGGTCCAGGAGACGCAGGCAACTGCTGCAACAGCAGGCAGTGATCCCAATGTCTTCATTCACGAGCACGTGTTTCCATGCGGGATCCTCCAGCATCATCCTCAACAAACCTATCTCTGCTCCACCGGTGCCACGAGGGTCCAAGAGACCCGCAGCAGGGCAAAAGCAACATTTCATGCAGGCAGGGGCTCTCTCTGCTCCTCAAGCACCCATGCTCCAGCAAGATGGTCAGATGCAATCATCCCACCGGTGCAGGGAGGGGGGAACTGAGGCACAGACTGGTGGTGTGCTTTCCCCTGTGGGGCACAGCAGCTGGGGYAATGGCAGGATTAGGACCTTGTATCTGCCAGCCCACATCCCGGAGAAGCGGGAGGCTCCAGAGCTCAGTCACAACCCTTGAGGGCTCCTTGTTTGCCGGGCTGTAGGGGTTGGAGAGGGGACAGCCGCTGCCAAATGAACACAGAGGTTCTGCATTAACAAGTTGGACAGCGTCAGGCGGTGGTTCCTGGGCACTAACTCCTTTAATTTACTCCTCTAGGCATGGCCAGGGCATGCCACAGTCAGCAGTGTGAGCATCTGAGCGCTGGGACTGGGGCTCCCGTTCCCCATGGGGACAACGGTGGGAACAACCCAGTTGGGGGCTGCACAGCAAGAAGCACCACGGGCTGCACGGGCAGGAGTAAGCTGCGTTTTGTGCCAAGCATCCTCGTCTCAATAACRCACTTAGTTTTCCAGTTCATGACCTGCCGAGCGGCCCCCTTGGTGGACCTGCTTGGGATAGGCAGTGCCTGTGTCCTGCTTCTGCCAGGGGCGGGAGGAGGTGTGTGGATAGCGCCTGGGCAGCCTGGACACCTGCAACCCCGCTCACGAGCAGGATGGGCCTGTTGTAGCCCCYGTCATTCCTTCTGAACATTAAATATCGCTTTTGTAGGAGATCAAGGCCCTGGGCAAGCAGGATGGGACAAATTTGGGGGTGAAGCCAGTAACGCAAGGTGCCTCTGCAACAGCCTGTGCCTCTTCCTGCAAACCAAGCTCCCATCACTGGCACTGCAAGGGCAAATCTCGGCACTGATTATCCTTCATGGGCGGCTTAATCAACGGGAGAAAGTCCAAGCCTGGCATTGCTGCTGACTGCTGCTTAGTTATTAACTGGGTTCGGGGCCTTTCACTGTGCGGGGCAGCAGCACGCTGGGGCGACGGAGYGCTCCTCCCACCCGAGGCACGCGGAGGAAGGAGAGGAGGCTGGATGCTCTCTCTTCACAGCACCATGCAACCTGTATCAGGGTATCATGGAGCCCTTGATACAAAAGTCATAAGATGCTGGAAAAATCTCCTTTTATTGAGCCTTTCCTTTCAGTGCTGCTCCAAGACATATGTTATAGCAAGCACTAGAAGGTGATTTTTTTTTTGTGCCCATTAAAGACAACACCCTTCGCCGATCACATCAGTCCAGGAGCTGGAGCTTGGAGGAAAATGCCAAACTGCAACACAGCCATGGCAGCCGACACCACTGGGAATATGCCATTCTCGGAAAAAAAAGCCAAAGAGCCCTAACCCTGTGGCCTGTCAATCTGTCAACCCTGTTGACATCCCTGGATTTCTGGGCCACATACCCACAAGGTGGCTCTAGGGAGCTGCCCAGTGAARGGGGACTAGAGGTGATGTTATGAAAGAACCCAGCAATTCTCCCTTTTGGTAGGAGGACATTGGTGTCAAACTGGACCTGGTGGGGAATAGATTGCTGCATGGTAGAGGTGGGTTATGAGGACTTCAGAGGGTTTACAGCCAGTCTGTGTGCTTTTGAGCATGGGCTGGAGCAGGTACAAGGTGTCCTTTGCCACCGTGGCAACAGCTGGGTCATCTACCTCCCAGCCTCRGTTTTCCCAACTGTAAAATGGGTTCAGAGGCCCTGCCACAGCCTCAGAGGATGGCGTGAGACCTCCAGAAGGTTTTAAACCAGCTCTCACTGGAGGTAGGATGTGCATCCGAACCACAGTGGCACTGGGGTGTCCTCGTCATCTTGGCCTGGTGCCCCAAGGACACCCACGCCTTCTTGTGCCCTGGGTGATGGCAGGGAGCTAGCGTACAAGAGACAAGGGTTCAAAGCCGGGCTGCATCCTAGACTCCTTGAATGGCTCTGCTCAAGTCCCGAATGCCACCCCTCCTCCAAAAAGCAAGGGGACAATCCACCTTTGTTGGCCCCATTTAGCCGTAAGACTTGAAGACAGATCCCTCCCACATTTCATTACGCTGTTCTCCATCCCGGGCGCTGTTCCCAGGAGGGATCTGCCGATCAGACGGGCTCACAGTACTCTGCAAAGGCCCCGGCAGGGCCTTGCTGTGCCCCGGCTGCCGCGGGCAAGTGCAACCCCGGAGGCGTGCGGCACTGCGAGAGGCAAGCTGGCAGCTGCCCACCCCGGCTGCTGCCAGTGAATAGACCCCTTCTTCTCGCCCGAGCATCTGCCCCCTCGCTTCAAAGCCTTATTGTTTCTCCATGACGCACATGACACCACGGATTACCATTGCAGCAGCTCCCCTCCTGTTAAACCAGGCTCCCAGGAGGGGGCCAGAGATGRGATTTGAGGTGGGAACAGGGCGGAGGAGAGGATGGCGGTAGGTGGGGGATGACGTCTCCCCCAGAGTGGGGTATGGGGCTGGGACACGCACAGGATGGACCCTGACCCCCCGTCCAGGCATGGTCTGAGAGCCAAGGCGGGGGAAAGCCAGCCTCTGGCACTCCCGTCTCTGTCTGTGCTAGCAAATAAGACAGACTAATGCCTGTCTGAGGGAAAACAGTGACACTGCTTGTATCCATGCAGGCATAATCTCCCCCGCAAAACAGGGGGTTGGTCCAGAGGCATGGTGGGAATGGTGTCCCTTGTGCCATCCCTTAGCTCATACCCAGGCACTGTCTCAGCCCATGCCAGAGCCGTGCCCGGGAACATGCTAACAAGGCTGGACTTATTGTCCAGATGTCCCAAGCACAGATGGAGCYGCTGAGGGCAGGAGAGCCAGGGAGACAGCTCAGGGACAAGGCCCCTGCGAGCCCGCCGGGGGCTAGCACAACCTGGGCCTTGCCCAAAAAATCCCTGCCTCTATGCAGCTCAGAGTTGCTGCCCCATCCAGTACCCATGGGGTCAGTGATGTCTTTGGGATGAGAACCAAACTGAATAGCCGGCATCCTGCTCTTTCCAGGCATCACTCACTGTCACCGGGTGTAAACAGCAATTCACTCTCTGGCAATTGCATTTGGTCCTGGAGCATGCAGAAGGGTTGCCCCCAAACTTGCTGATGCTTGCTGTAGAGCAGCAACTGCCTTTTTGGGCAAAAAAGCCTTGAAGGAGTCCCCGGAGATCATAGCTGCCCTCCCAGGTGTGGGAATATCCCAGCATGGCAGGACTGGGTGGCTCTGCATGGGCTGGAGCCACCTGCATGGGACAAAATGCTGATATTTGGTGTCAGAAGAAGGCTCCAAGAGCTTACACCAGGCTTACAGTTGTTCACAGGATGGTTTACTGCCTGCAGCAGGGAGGCAGGAACCGGATGGAGGTGTCATGCTCAGGTAGCTAGTAAAGCAGGCAGCAGCTGCTCAGCAAATCTTGCCTTGGTGGGAAAAGAGGGATTGGACAGGGTTTTCCAGACATACCCAGCTGTTCCTTGTTTTTTGCTAAGCATTAGTCACTTTGAATCACCTGGTCCAAAATTTGGATCTGTGGGAGGAGAGCAGATCCTGTCCATCCCAGTGCTGTTGGTAAAGAACCAGCGCCCTGGCTGGTGAGGACAGACCCATGCAGTGGTTTGCTCCAGTCACTCCCAGCACTGGAGAGGCAGGATCAGGGCTCTTTCAGCCTGGCACCCTGGTCTTTCACAGCGTACGAAGCACATCCGAGAGCACCACCTTCTGGGCACAGCAAAAAGTGCCCGGGGGTGAAATCTGAAGGAACAGCTTCTGGTACTCATCTTGGGCCATCTTGGCTAGATCGGCATCCTGATGGTGTGTCTCCATCCTGCTCAGTGACTGAGCATGGTGCAGAGACACYCAGATGAAAAAGACACTCTGAATTCATATGAAACTCTAAATTTAGCACTGCAGGCACTAAAGCATGCTGTTCCCTCTGCTTGAGCATCTCCCAGGCTGGATTGAATCTCAGCCACTGCAGGGCCCCAAATCAGGGTGTCCATCTCCCCAGGACAGGATACGTCCCCCAGTGCTCCTGCCTGGGGATGTGAGCAATATCTGCTGAGAGCATTTGGCTTAACCCGGCTCCCAGCCAATGCCAAGGGCACCACGCAAGGCATGGTCTCCCAGCCCTGAYTGGGGACTGATGGACAGGGTAGGTCCCCCACTTGGAGTGGTGTGTGGCTGTTGCTGGTAGTGAGAATGGCAGCACCTCTGCTGTTTATATATCAGGATTCAGCAAAAGCTTGGGTCAGACTTTCTGGTTTTATCCCTGCCAACTTTTCATCTTGTTTGAGCTGTTTCCAGTACTGGCTGGGAAGAGCTGGGAGGAGAATGGGCCAGGCAGAAACTCTTACAAGATTCAGATTTACAGGTTGAGGAGCTGAAGATAAATCATAAACCTTTTCACAGGAAATAGCAAAACTTTTAGAGTATTGCTGTTGAGTATTGATTTCCACAACCGGCTGCTTTCTGGTCTCTTCCAGCACCTCTGAGAAGGGCAGGAACATTTGTTCGACAGGCAGGTACATGCCCTGCTGCTGCATCCTCACTTGTGTGTGCGGCACATTGCTAAGGAAAAAAAACCCAGCCAGGCCAGTGGGAGGATTTGGGAGGACTAGCTATGCCCAGGGAGGTGACAGGAGCACTGGAGCCTCTCTCCCAGTCTGTACTCACCCTGACCTGCAACCCAAGGAGGCCCAGCATCCCCGGTGTCCCCTGGCACTTGGCTCCAGGTGTCGCAGCCCTGCAGGTTCTGATCCTGTCCTCACAGGGTGGACTGACACAGGGGTCAAACCAGAGGCAGGGCTCAGCGATCCCATGGAGGCGGAGGTGGAAGGACAATTTGTYGCATGCCATGGGAAGGAGAGGGCAACCGGACCGAAATGGGGTCGGAGATCTCCATGTGCTTCGTGCCGACATCGCCTCTCTGCATGTGAGACATCGTTACTCATGGGAGCCTGGGGAAACCAGGCCGCTGGTGTGGGTGAAAACGGTTTAATAAACCCAGCGCTGGCAGTGGAGGCTGCTGACATCAGGAACCGAGGAGCTGGAGGAAAGGCATGCAGGGGCAGCGTCCCGCAGCTGCATGGTGTGACGTGCGGCCGAGCAGGCCCAACCTGCCCTGCCGGCACCACCGGACAGCAGTTTCGCCTGCCTCCAACTGAACAGGGCAGGGAGCTGTGTCTGCTGGGAAGGATCTGTGGACACGTGGAGGCCACCAAGGCAGGGACAGCACTGGTCAGMCAGCATCACAGACACTGTTTCATGGGCCACTTGCATGGAGCTGAAAGAAGCTGCTTCGAGGAGAATATAAGACACGGATGCAGTGATCTCTCCTCCAGCTTTTGGCAACCACTTTTTAAGGACTTCTGAAGCCAGAGGTTTCACTTGGCCTATAATTTCCAGCAGCCACCAACCTTACAGACCAGTTGTGTCAAAATGGCAAAGCTCCTTACATGTATCCTGCAAGAGGAGCTAACTGGACCACCAAGMGTAAATCTGGGATTTTCCCACCAGGATCCTGACCACCATTGAGCAAAAGGATGGAGGATGGAGGAATGCATTTTTGTTCACTGGAAGCATTCCTGCTTCATCTGTTAGGATCTGGGGGACAGTTGACAAAATGCATCAGGAAGAAAGCATGTRTTTGAGCTGGAAATACTGAGATCTATGATAAATATTCACTTGGCACCAGACTCACCTATAGATCAATCTACTGGCTTTAAATGTGCTTGAAAATGAGCAGCTTCACAAATCTGTACATTATAGCCTYGTTCCTCCTCTCAGCCTGGTTACCGGGAGTGGAAACTCTGGGTGATGCAGTGGAAGATGAGGGTTGTGTCTGCAGCATACTTCGTCCCTGAGAAAGGCTGCAGATATCTGCCCCAAATCTGTCATGACTGCAGAGAGGGGACCCAGGCTCTCCTCAACCTGTCATGAGCGCTGGGTCCTCTCCTGGGTCAGAAATGCCCCTTCCTCACTGGTTCCCACGAGCACTAGTGCAGAGTGGGTCTGAGACGTGGCCTTGCAGGAACCCTGAGGAGCAGACCTGAGCCCAGCGCTGCCTTCTCGCTTGGAGTAAGAGATCCTGGAGCCCTTCCCTTGGCCTGTGTTGAGTTCGAGGGGGCTGAAATTCTGGGAATGAGCTGCACCTCTCAAAGCCCGATAAAAAATGCAGCCTGCGTTTTGGCAGTTTGCTTTGTCCCTGAACCTGGTTTCTTGTCCTTCAGGCACCTGCAGACTAAATCCTATCACACAGGAAAGATGTTGCCAAACATAAAAGTGTGGCAAGGCCATCGAGAAGAAAAGTTGTGCCCAAGAAAGAATGAAGCTGTGACAAAGACGGGGCCATGATATGTCAAAATCCCTTTGATTTCAGTGTGGTCAAAGYGGCAAAGGGAGGCAGACTTGTTTTTCCAGTGCCTATGTATAGTGCTGTGAGCTCATAGTTTCTGACCATGAGAGTATTCAAACTATGTGAAACAGGAATTTCAACCCCACCTCAGTGCCAGCAGAGAGTAAATTGAAGCTGGGGAGATGCTAGGCTGGCCCAAATTTGATCTCACTGGCCCAAATAACTTGTTCAGTAGGGGAGACCTCACTGAGTGCAAACGCAGCCCTGATGAGCTGGATCAGGGCCTTTGGGGTTTGGGCACATTGGGACTTGCTGGAGCAGGGGGAGGCCACAGGATCTGGAGGCTACAGCCCAGTAGTGGCTGTATGAACTTCAGCCTCGGCAAAATCTGTTTGGAGAGTTTTCAACCTCAGCTTCTGAACACCCCAAGAAAACTGGGATAACAAGTGGAGTGACGGGTTCAATCCCTCACCCTGAGCAGAGGTGCAGAAGGGGGTGACGTGCTCTGGGTTTCATTAGAGTGAGGAATGGGACTTCATGTCACGAGAGGTTCCTTTTGGGCTCAAGCCCCAAAGTGCAGGTGCTCTCTGTGGAGTGGCAGGAGGGCAGATGTGTTTCCCAGAGCATGGAGCAGCCCAACTTCGCAGCTGCCCACCCTTCTCCTTCCAAAAATCTGCTCTGTGCTGTGACGGCTGGAACTGCTGCGCCCATGAGGGAGTGATATTCCTGCCCGCTCCTGGAGCCCTGTACACTGCCAGGGCACCCAGCCACTTGAAATCACTGCTGCTGCCTACTGAGGGACTCCAAAGCCCCATCTAATTGGGTTTTGGATGCCAAGCATGCATTAGTCTCCTAGTAATGTCCTCTGCTGTCTGTCCCRTAGACCCTGGAAAACCCTGGGCACTTTTTTGAGGCTGGAGGATCATAGGATCAGGAACGATTACGCAAAGCATCTCTCTGCCCCAAGGTGAGACCCTCCACCATGTCCAGGTTCTTCCTGGCACAGTCTCCTAAAGGCTTTCTGTGATGGAGACTCCGGGTTGTCCTGGGCATTCAGGCACATCAGTGTGAATCTAGGTCACCCCACTGCATCGCTACAGCCAGAGCTGGGGAAGTCTCGCAGGCAGGGTGCCTTGGGGTCTGCTTCTGTAGCCTGCTCTGGTTGTGGCAAACAGCACCTGGGCACTGAGCAGCTTGGCAAACCTCAGTGCAGACCAGTTCTGTGGCCTCTGGAATGGGCTGGGGAYTGGCAGGGAATGCTGGAAAGACTTGAAGTTGTTGTGGGAACAATCTGCCCTGCAAAGAGCCTTTGGAGGGAAAGTCCAGGGAAAATCCCTCTCAGCTTCTTGCCTAGGGGTCAGGTGAGGAATGGGCAGCACATCAGGACTTGGGATAAGGCCCATAGGAACCTTTTCTGCCCAGGTCTCCAGCCTACACATGACCAAAATGTGACTCATGAGCCACCTGTAGCTCATGAGAGGGTGAAATGTAGGATTTCYGGGCTGCCTGGGGTCCACACAGGCTCATGCCACTGCTTAGCACTGTGTTTCCAGAGCAGCTGAAAACCCCCTGGGTAGATGCAAGGCAGCACTGAACTGAATGCCTGTTCTGCTCTGATTATTTTGGACCATGCACGGGAGCATGGCCACCACTGAGACCCAGGTGGCCAGCAGCTGATGTAGGAGGGGGTCAGGCTTCAAGCACAGGGCCGGTGGGAACATGTATAAGGGGGATGGGGAAGGCAGGGAGCACAGGGGTGAAGATCTGGTCAGGGTGAGCGGATGGGGAGTGGAGGTACGTGGCTGGAGAGGCRAGTATGCACAGAAGGAAAGATGCATTTGGGAGGAGTTTGGCCTTGGCACGTGAAGCACCCAGGTATGCAGCCCATCGGGCTGGGAAGTTTGGGAAGCGCCACCACAGCCATGGGGTGAGAAGTTCACCATCCAGGCCRGGACATGGAGCTCGTTCTGGTTTGTAGCAAAAGGGGAGTCTGGTCCCGGCATCCCCTTTGGTGCCTGTGTCAGTGTGGCCTGACCCCAGKGACAGGCCCAGCTCTGGTTTCCCATTACATAAGGGAAAGCAGGCAGGACTGCCCCTGCCGCAGGTGTTTCTCCAGTCCCTGCCCTCAGACGCCTGACGCTAGCTCCTCACCCACTCCCTGGCCAGCAAGGCAAATGTGAAGCCTTTAAAACCCAAACAAGTTCCTCCACATTCACTCTCCGGGAGCTGTCCCTGTCCTCACTTTGGATTTTGCGCAACATGCCCAGGATGAAACACAGAATAAACACCTGCTTGTTATATAGGCACTTCGGTCTTCTCCTCGGCTGGTGCACAGCTCTGGGGCTAAGGCACAGCAGGCTCCGGTTCTGCAGAGAGCAGCAGAGTGTATGGAGAGTCCACTGCCCTGGCACCCTGCAGCAGGTAAGTGGTCCCCTGGGCAAGGAGGAGCAGGCTGCCGGGGTTAGGATCTTCTGGGTCAGTTTGGGGAAGCATCAAATCCCTGATCACCCCTAAATCAAAGCAGCAGCCTGGGTCTTTCTCCTTTTGCACATGGAGTGGTTATGGCTCGTTGCATTTCTCTGGCCGTCCTGGAGAAGATATCCCCCAGGCTCCAAGAGAGGCCCCCATGCCTTTCTCTCCAGCAGTGAGTGCAATGGCTGGAAGCAAGAGAAAGAGGGAGATGGCAGCCAGAAAGGGAATGGCAGCACCTTCAGAAATACCTGTGGGGATACCCAGCGGTGCACGACCTGGATTGGGTTCCTGCCTGAGGCAAGGGTCGCAGATTGGGCCAGGTCCGAAAAAGGCTGTGAAGTCTGGAAAACTGGCTTGCTTTATGAATTTCGATCTGCTGAACTATACTAAGAGAAGGATGTTGAATATCCCTTCTCCTGAAGCTACCACATGAACACTCTCTGCTCTGGGAAATGCGCTGGAGAGCCTCACATCATGCAGGTTCATGGATCGCCACAGCTATTGTGTTCCTGCACTCCCTCTTGCACCCTTGRCCAGGGTGGAGGCCAGGGAAGCCAGCTGGGCTGAGCTGTGCCCTGCCCATCACGGCTAACAGAAGACATGGGTTTCTGAGACGTGCAGACGGCACCGTGTTCCAGCTGAGTGAAGAGCACAGACCTGCAGAAGCTAGTGGCAAGGCCACCAGGCTGGGACGTCCTCCAGCCCCTTGGAAGGAGCCTCACGTGARTGCTTACTGCCTGCTCCATGGACAGCATGCTCCCTGCACCGTCCCTGTGCGATGGGCACTCCCCTCTCTCCCACTGACCTGACCTCCCTCTTCTCCTCTGTTTCCCCTAAGATGGGAGCATCTCCCTTTTCTTGGCAGGTATCGTTGTGGGACCATGTGGGTTAGGAGTTCCCCTCTCACCCCACACACCCGGGAGCTTGCAGCACAGTACAGAAGTGCTTGTGACACAAGCTGAATTTCTTTGAATGCTCCTTTTGCCTGTACCAGGCACTGAGTAGGGAGAGATAGCTCCACCCAGGGGCTCACGGATTTCCATCAAGTTTTGCAGCCAGAGATTGTTGCTCCTAGTGACTCTGGAGTTGAGATCCTCCCACTATAGATTTCTTACAAGAAAGGCCAGTCTGAGAGCCTTAATATTCCTGAAAATTCCCTGTGTCGTTGAGACCATGTCTAGTAGCCTTCTATCCCATCTGTTAGGGCCAAGAGGGAAGGAAGGAGGAGGACTGATGGTGAAGAAGGTATGCATCATGTCAACCTGTAGGCTCTGCACTTGTAAGTAGGACCCTTATTAAACCATCGTGTCTCTTTCTTGCAGCTGGGACGTGTGTGTGGCTGACAGAGCAGGGATGTCTGAGACCTCAGCTAGCAAGGAGAGTCTCCCGGCTGAGTGCCCTGTGTGCTATGAGAAGTTTCACCCACTGGAGGCCACACGCCGGAAGCTCAGCTGCGGGCACACCTTCTGCCATGACTGCCTGGTGAAGTGCCTGCTCTCCACCAAGCTCGATGGCCAGGTCCAGAACAGCATCATTTGCCCTGTGTGTCGCTATGTGACTTTCCTCAGCAAGAAGAAGGCGCTCTGGCCACCCGAGGCAGGGACAAACCCCTGGACACTGGAAATACCTCTATCACCATCCTCCCTGTCTCATCTGACTAGGCTGGAGCCCACCAACACCTTAGTGGTTCCCAGCCATTTTGTGATGCCAGTGCAAAGCTTTGACCGATGTCACAGCCCGGGAAACACCTCTCCGGACTCTCGAGGGGTCCCAGGAGAGCTGGCACGGGAAGCCCACATCTTTGTGATCAGCGACCATGGGATGCCACTGGTAGATGAGGACTGTGGCTCACTGGGGAGGAGAAGCAGAACAGAAACACTGAGCTCAGTGTCATCCAGCCCTGCACTGGGGGTGAAATGCTGCCAGTCACCCATCGCCCTGGCTGTCCTGCTCATCTTGACTGTGGCACTGCTTGCAGCTGTGCTCCCTTGGCTGCTGCTGGTGAAGAGGGACTCGTAGTGGCAGTGTGAGACGGTTCCCACCAGGACATCCTGGTGGAGAGGTGCTGGCGGAGATAAGCAGTGCTCCCAGGATAAGCAGTCCTGCTCCTGAGGCAGTCGCTCAGGAGGGAGCCTGTCTTGTCTCCAGCTCGTGTCCTGGAGGGGTATCACTGATGTGGCAGAGCTGGGCTCTCAGACCGCTCTCAAAAGACCTCTGGAGAAAGCAACTCCATGTGAAGCTCTCCCTTCTGGACAAAGACTGAATGGTCTCCCCTACCTTTCTGCAGATCTCAGGGACCTCACAGTGTCACTGCCATCGTTTTCTGCCTCTTTTGGTTAAAACATGTCTGGTCAAACCCTGTCAGTGGCAACAATTTGGCTGGGATTCCTCCGGTGTTTTAGCGGAGGGTGGTAGCTCCTCCTGGCACCCTGTGACATCCAGGCCCTTGTAGCCATGCACAGGGATAGCTGACCTCCTGTGCTGACCCCCTTCCCTCCATCCTGGATCCCAGGGGATTGTGACTGTGGCACCCATGCACTTGGAGCCTGAGGAGAACCTAGGGCTCTGTACATGGGAACAGGTCATGCAAACGGCTTGTGGGGCTTTTGGAGATCCCCAGTCTCCTGACTGGCTTTCAGGGTAGCTGGAGTACATGGTACTGGAAATTCATGCCTTTCCATCCCAAAGGTGTGAAAATAAATCAGAAACTCTAGCTACTGGGCAACAAGGGCAGTGAAACCTCCTGCACCCATGGCCAAGCTGGCACAAGAACAGTCCTGCCCATGGTCCAGACTTATCTCTGGAAGGAGCCCATCAAGACAGTTTGACATCAAGACCCCAGGGCAGGAGCTCTGAGCCCCAGGTTTCCCAGCACATCTGCCCGCAAGGGCATATCTGCCTGCAGAGGAGGTTTTCAGGCCACCTCTGGAGACAGCAGGTTGCTCTCTGCATGGGTGCACCTGGCAGGCTGCTACATGCCCAGGGCCATGCTGGGGTGCAGGGATGCCAGGACACAGCCATCAGCCATGGGCAGGGCCACCATGGCAGYGTGGCATGTCTCCACAAGCTGGGAGGTGTCTCCAGGACATTGCTCCAAAGGGGTGTCCTCCCACGCTGGCCCATCTCCTTGAACACACGAGGCCCCGCTGGTACAGATTTTGCCGATACGCAGGGGCAGCGCAGCTCAGCCCCAGGCAGCTGTGCCAGGGATGGCGGTGGGAAGGCCCCGGTGGCAATTAGGCAGGTGGAAGAAGTGACAAACGCCAGCCTGTGCTTTGGTAAGGGCTGCTCCCCGGGGACCCAACACACCTGCTAATGTGTTACACACGGGGACTGTCACTGCCAGACAGAGCATGGAGAGAGCGATCCTCRCCCCTTGTTATCTCACCTTCCCCTTCGCGAGCCCGTCGTCCCCTCCCTACGGAGAGTTGGGGTAGGAGCAGATGCCGGCTCATTTCTCAGGCAGTCCTAGCCTTCCCCTCACTCAGCCCTGGTCTCTGTTGCTCATTTTACTCTTCAGCTTCTTCCTGAGGGTCCTGATCATCCTCCCAGTCTCACAGGCCTCCCTGCCCTGGGGACACGGAGAAAGGCAGTGGGGTGTGTGGCAGGGAGGCCAAGCCAAAGGCCGGGACCATATAAAGGGGCAATGTGAGAATCCCACCCTGCTTTACAGGCTGGGYGCTGCTCCTCGCTAGAGTCCCACGTCCCAGCAGAATGGTGTTTCCTCGTCCCTTCATCCGGCTCCTGAAGGTTAAGACCCAGCAGCTCATGTTTACCTTTGCTAAAGAGGTTAGTCACCCACGTGCCTCCTGACCTTGCCCTCTTTGGGACTGGTCCTTCCCCGGGATGTCTTGACCTGTCGCCCTGCAGGCCCTGGCTGGGAACGGAGGAGGAGAGCTGTGTACTGCCCAGTCTAGATTCGGGACCTGTTGTGCCCCATCTCAGGCAGTGGAGGCAGCCAGTCACCCCCTTGCCAGAGACATCCAGAGGTGCTGTGGACCCACAAGGTGTGCCCTGATCCCTTGTCACGCTCCCATGAAGTCTGCATGCCTCCGACACAGCGCCTGCATGCTGTCTGCCACCTCTGGCCTCCTGACCCAGCCTCCAGCCCCATGGGTGCTGCTCTCTGCCCAGTCATTCAGGAATGCACCCAGAGGAACTCATCCCGGCCTTCCTGACCCCATCTGGGAGCAGGAACAACATGGCCCCAGCCGTAACCACCAAGCTGAGAAGYCCAAAGGGGTGAATGGTGGGGGAAGGAGGGCTGGCACATGTTTCCCAAGCTCCCAAAGGGAGGTTTCCATTGCCAGGTTGAGTTTCAATTAGGACAAACATGACCAGCAGTTCCACCAAGTGAGAAGAGTCAATTTTGGGATCAGTCAAAACATTTCATGGGAACAAATAAAAACCTCTTGTGACATGTCAGCTGTCTTAGATCCTGTTCTGTAGCCGGAAAATGCTCTGTCCTGACCCAGCTGATGAGGCCGGGTGAATTCTCCTGKTGCTGGCTGCTCTTTTGGAGAGTTTCTGTGGGTAGTTGTTCAGCTAGAAAATATCAGGGCATCCCAATGGCTCAGCGGCTGTTTGTCTGGGCAAAAGCAGGGAGTCATACATCCATGCTGTTTGGCGAAGTTTTCTGGGCTCTGGCTGCAGGGATGGAGCAGGCTGGGAACTGAAAAAGGCCGGCATGACTGTGGGTGATGGTGAGTGATGATGGGGTTCGCTTAGCATTGCTGTGTTTCAACGGGACAGCCTGCATGGCAAGCCAGATGCGAGGGTACTAGGCTCAAGGCAGGCTGGCAGCAACTGCCTTGGGATTCCCTTGTGTCAGTGCCTGAAGGGTTTATGGCTCATCCCTTATTTCTGAAGGACCTCAGTGGGATGATCACCAGCACAATGCATCTGCAAACAGGTCTTGTCCCTGTGAGATGCCCAGCATTGATGCTACTATAAAGTGCACCCAGGCACCAGATGGTGGTTCTGGGTGGCATTAAAACTGGGAGACAGTAAAGGAGTCTACATGTTTCCAGGGGTTTGGGGAATGCTGCTCGGAAAGGGGTGAACCATCTGTGGGAGGGGAGCTGATGGTATCAGACCCCTTTCCTCTAGCGTTATAACCAGTTCACAGCACCCTGGCTGGGCTGCAGACTACCCARCTGCTCTCCTTGATGCTGCCAGGGACCTTCTGCAGTCATGCCTTCACCCTGTGCCTCAGTTTCCCCACCCACACAGTGGATGTAATGGCACTAATCCCCCTCCACCCCCCTCCGGGCCAAACACTGGGAAAGTGTCTCTGGAAAAGTGCTTGAGACACCAGACTGGAATGGAAGTCTTATTTCATAAGAAATAATTACCTGATAATAATGTGCCTAGGCTTCATTATTTAATAATAACCCTTMATTTTATTCTGGGAGGAGGAGAATTGCTGGAGAGTGTCAGAGAACCACCACCCTTTGCAGAGAGCTGCTGGGAGGTGGGAAGGGGACCCCCCCCCCATCATCATCTGCACCCAGGGAAGCTCCTGAGGGGTTGGGCTGGAGAAACCCACTCCCGGGGAGCAGAGGACAGTCATCCCATTTCCTCTCCTGTTCCTGCTGCTCTGGCCTCTTGACTTCTTTCCTCCTTTTCCCTTCTCCTCCCCACTGTTGGCTGGGTTCGAGGTAAGTGTGTGACCACGTGGCATTTGGGTTGCACTCAGTGAGGTTTTCCCAGCCTGTTATCTGTGAGCGGAGGAAGTCCTTCCAGCTGCTGTTGCTCAGCTGCTGGAGATTCTTGGGCAAGGGAAGAGGGAAGGGAAAGCTATTCAGAGTTGGGGTGAGATGGGACGTTTTGCACTGTGCAGGGGTCACAGGCACTGTCGGGACCAGTGAAGAGGGGGCTGAGGCTCGGGGTGTTGTCAGGAGGGGCTTCCAGGGTGGGTGACTGCCATGCTAATACCAATAGCTGGAGAAGGGTCCCCAAATGACACCTCCTGGCTGTTTGGCCTGCACCTCATGCCCACTTTCCATCCTGCATTGTTACCTGCAGGGACGTGCCTGACAAATCCTCTGCCTCTGGGTTCAAGGGAGAGCAGGCTCAGAGGCAGGTGGGGGGGGGGTGGCATGAACAGGCCTTTGAGGATTCTGTGACGGCTCTCATGCTATTTGGCATCTTCCTGAAATCACCAGCTCCTAGAGCCAGAGGATTTTAGTCAGCCTCCATTTAAAACCTAATGCAAGTCTTTGGCCTTTTGGGCTTCAGGAAAGAGTTTGGATCCCTAAAATACTCCATATTTCAAAAGTGAATAAGTGGTGAGCTTCACAGCTCTGCAGTGATCAGGGATAAAGCAATGCTGAGACCTGGAGGCCTGGGGTAGGCATCCAGGGACATCACCTCCTTCGTAGGCAAGGAAGGCATTTGCCACAGGGTGGCACTGCTTGGCCAGAGAAGGCTGTCAGGGCTGAGCAGGACCAGCCTTGGGAAGGTGTCACACCGGGACCAGAGCCCCTACCTTTGGTGGGTTAGGGTCACTTAGCAAGGGATTGGAGCTACACTGGAGAAAGCCTGCAGCAGGTATTCACTAGTGCTGCTGGAGGGTGGCATGCAGCTGTGCAGCAGGGATGTGCCAGGGCCGACGCGTTTGTGCTGGCACCCATTGCAACAGCCCCTCAAACACATCTGCTGTTCAGGGTCAGCTGACTGCCCAGCATCCCCACTTCTTTTCCAGAGCCACCTCATCTCTGGACAGCGTGGCCTGTGTTTGGTGCTCCTGGGGGACAGGGTGTCATTGCTGGCCTGTTGTTTTGGGTGTGGGCCTGCAAGCACCTGGGAGAGATGTTCAGAGAGGGCTCTGTTCCCTTCCTGTTCAAATGGGRCACAAGAGCTGCCATTGCCCTGTTTTCTGGTTGTTAATGCTGATGGCCAGAGCCAGGCCTTCCTGAATTCTCTCCTGCTGCTAGTCCCTGGGGAAGAGGTTCAGATGTCTAGGAAGCCAGGGCCCCCCCCCACGCTGCACAGCTTGTCCTCCCACCAGACACACGTCCAGGGGCATTAGAGGATATTGGGGCCATTTCCAGCACAGTCCTGAGTAACTCAGTGCTTTTGTTTATTGTGGTGGCCCAAGTGGATAATTCATGCCAATATCTCTGGGACATGTACTAGGTGGTTTTATTTGCTGCAAACTGGGACAAATCAGATAAAGATATTTTACATTGATATGGATCTGGTGTCCCAAACCTGGTCTTCTGAATGAAAGCCAAACCCGGATGGTGTTGTTTGTCAGTAGGACCTAACTCATGAACGTGTCTGTCCAGCCCTCCAGCCTGTCTCAGGTGTGTCCAGGAGCAGGGGAGTGAAGGAGACAAGCAGAGAGAGACCCTTCCCCCATGCCCAGCAACTGCTCACCTTGCCATGAGCAACCTAGACACCGCTGCCTCRGGCACATCCCTTCACATGTGCCCATGGTGTGGGCACTTCTGTGTCCCTGCCACATCCCTCGGCAGTGAGGCCACAACTGAGTTGTGAGCAGTCTGCCACGGTTGCTCACAGAGAGGGTGTGATAAGCTCACATGGACTCACTTATGGGCAAACTCACTGATAAACAGCCCTGCCTGACTCCCTGCCCTGTTATTGTTAACTGCAGGCTCCAAGCGCACAGATAATATTTGCGATGTAAGCTGCTTCTCAAGCAGGCTGGGCGCTGTCAGTGATCTCCTGTGCACGGTCCTGGAGATGTCCACCCCTTGGGTGTCACAGCTCCCTCATGCCTGTACTTCATCGGTATCGTATTCGAAATGCCTTACTGTGAATTCCTGTTGGTGACTCATGCCTGTGGAGACTGAGCTGTGCAGCCAGGGACGGGATGGGAAGAGAGAGCGTCCCACAGGGAAGAAGGTGGCTTGTCCTGGTCTATGCCTTTGCAATGGTTGTTTGATGTCGTGGAAGGTGGTTTCCCGTCTGTCACTGCAGCATCAACCCCTCCTACTTTCAGCAATTTTTGCCTCTCTGCTGTGTGCAGGGAGGGACATGCACACAACCACACATGGATGCACAAAACACACCCAGCTGGACACAAACATGCCAAACCCCGTTGGCATATTCCAACTCTTCCTCCTTAGGGCTGAAGAGAGGAAAACAACAGGTACCTATTTAGCTTGTAGATAACAATCTCCTTCCCCCGTTGCGTACTTATGTTGCTCTGACTGCATAGCACTGACACAGGAGATTTAGGAGGCTGTTTCTGCTTGCGACTTTGCTCACATGTGTGTAGGGACTTGGTGCTGCCTTGCTCACACCCGTGCCTGTAACTGTTGCTTCCAGTTCTGGGTTTAGTTAGGTGTGTTTTTGCCTCTGGCTGAGGACAGATGTGCCCCGGATGGGGTTAGCAGACTGGAGATTGCCTCCTAATCCTATTACAGGTCTCTCCCTCCCTCCGTGAGTCACCACCAGTGCCCCCTCCATGCTAACTGACCTGGCCTGGACTCGTTCCCTCTTTCACCTTTCCATAAGTGGAAAAAGCCAAGATCTTGCTGTCTGTCGCTTCCTTCCCTCTCTTCTCCTGTCCTGCAGGACGGCCCCAGAGGTGCTGGAGCCATTTCCTCCTGCCTACCAGTATGAGCCCAGTGGCTGGGCAGCAAGGACTTTCAGAAACAGCCACAGGCTGCCTAAGGCAGTAATCTGAGGAGCATGCAGGCTAGGCCTGCTGGCAGAGCCCATTAGGGCAATTATTTTCTAATGTGTGTGTGGGGAGGAAGCTAATAGCTCTCTCCTCCAGAAAAGGAAGGTCAGTATGCATACACACAAAATTAAGGGTCAGTTAATGGCATCAGCACAGCAAAAGGGCCAGAGCCACATCCTCCGGGCTGCTCTGGAGGAGGGGACATCTGCCTGGTAGACAGGAACATTGTAGGACCCTGTGCTGTGGAGGAAGGGCTCTCAGCAATGGGGCAAGATGCTGGGAGCCCTGTTGATGGCTCAGGACTGCTCTGCAAGCACATGGCAAGAAATAATGCATGGTCTGGTCTGGGAGTGAGTGTTTGTGTGCAGGGGTATAGTGTTGCCCTGGCAGCATGTGTGTGTGTGCATGTGTGTATTTGCATGTGTGTCTTCATGCCTAGCAAGCAACTGGCTGTGTGTGCATGGGAAGGGTGTGTATGTCTATAGGTATAAGTGTTGCCCTGCATGCTTTCATGTGTGCTTATTTTTGTTTCAAGCAGTGGCCAGTGACCAGGTGTTCCTTCAGCTAGCAGTTCCCAAAGAGAGGCTTGATCCCAAGTGAACGACTGAGCATCTTTCCCCCTGCCAGCACGGCTTTGTAACTGCGGCACTAGTTAGTCCCATGGGAGGAAGCCAGATATCTGGTCCTGATGCGCAGCACAGCCATGGTACAGTTGCCCGTGGAGCCCATCTGTGGCTTGTTTTTAGAGTAAAATGAAAGTCCCTTCCACACTATTCCCCTCTGCTTGGGTCAGTTTGAGGGTGTTTCATCTCTCTGGACCCTTCTCCAGGCCTCCTCCATCAGCACATCCGCCAAACTCCATGGAGAGACTGGAGCGCTCCTCCACCGTGGCCATGCATAGTGGGGATAGCTCAGTCCCAGCAAGGAACACAAGGGATCATGGCCCAGATGCAGCCAGAGGTGCCAGGGCCTGGAGTGCACATGACATCTTCCCCTTTGCTGTGGTAGGAGAGGTCTCCAGGCAACATCTCTTCCAGGAGCCCTGTGGCTTGGCCACCATCTGAATTAGCACAAGCACATGCCCCCTAACTCAATTGACTGGAAGGGCAGGTCATCACTCTCAGGATAATCACCTGTATCCCCCAGCACTGATTGAGTTACTGACTCCAGCCCTCAGCACGCTCTGGGTGGGCACCACCTCCTGCTGTGGACTCACAGCCTTGTCTGTGCCGGGGATATGATGCTGTGCCTCCGAGAGCAGCCTTCCCATTCACCCCCTGGCAAGGCATGGGGCTCCTGGGCAATGGGAGTCATTGGGCTATGTGTGCTCGAGCTGGCATCCAGCCTCCCTGCTCTCAGGCAGGCTGCGCTGGCACRTATTGCCAGGCATCCCCACCACCCCAGCCAGGCAGGCTGGCTCAGGGACATTCTCTGGGTGCCATCTGGCTGGAAAGGGGTCTGGATGTCTATGCTGGCTCAGTGATTTTAGAAACATGGCCATCTGGAGCAGGCTTGGATCACTTGCAACAGGTTTTGGGAGCCTGTTCAGGGAGTATTCAGACAAGGCAGCGGTTTCCCCGTGCATCCTCTCTGAGGATACTTCTCCTTTTGCAAGAAGAAGCAAGGGGCACAGATCTTTCCCCAGCAATGTGTCTTCTGCCCTCCCAAAAGAGAGGTCTCCTGCATTCCTGTAGCCCATATAGGAATGCCAGTCCAGGCACCATGAATACAAGGGTTTAATACTCTCTCTTCARAAGAGGGCACCAAAACCACCCCAGGTTTGAGCCATTTCTCCCAAGTGCTCAGAGTGGAGTTATCACTGCATGAAGCACTGCTCTGAACTAGATAAATAGTTGGGTGATGTGTGTATGGGGATGGATGAATGGGTGGATGGATGGATAGAGCTTCAGATCAGTAAGAGAATGGATAGTAAATGTCTGTGTCAGGATAAAAAACAAAAACAAAAACAAAAACAAAAACAAAAACAAAAACAAAAAAACAGGGGGAAGAATAGATATATGGGTAGATCTTCATAGATCTCCATGTGGGATGGACAGTAAAGTGGGAGGAGGAAGATACACGGAACTATGTAAGGTGAGCTGAGCATCCTTCCCATGACACAATAGTCCTCATGAAGCCCCTCTTTGGTTACGTAGAACCTTGAGCTGTGCCTRTGCCTGGATCATATTTCCAGCCCTACCCAGCTGGTATGGAATGTCCAAATGGACAGGAGAGGGTGAAAGGCCCAGGGAATCCTGGCTAGTGTCTGAAGTTGTAAACGGTTAAARCAGATAGAATCGGAACACCCAACAGGCTGCCTGGCATTCCTGACGCAGCATTTAGCACATTCTTCCTGCACAGCAGCCAACATTAACTTTGCCGTTCCTGTGCCCATCTTCCACCACTGCCTCCTTACCTCACCCAGCATCCATAGCATCTTTTGTTCCTGTAGATGGAGATGTCCTACAGGCCATTAACACAGGATGACGCTGACTGGTCTGCAGGACCTGGGGTGCCAGCTAATGCTGTTCCAGTGCCCTTCCTGCCCATGTTCCCTGTCATCYGTTCCCTCCTCTGCCTCAAAACACCTGAGGAGGGAGAGGCTGCAGGTTATGCTATGCTTTAGCTATGCCTGTTTTTTTTTTTTTTTTTTCCTATGATACTTCATTCGATCTCTAGGCGAGTTGCGCTCAGATGGGTGGTCTACCCTCCATCAGTCTTCAGTGTGGGCAGGACCATGGGTCCTGGCAGATCTCAGGCACCTCCAGCATGTGCGATTTCCCTGGTTGGAGAGCACGTACTGCTCTTCCCACACTATCAGCCCAAGATCCTCTCATGATGGCAGCAGGACTATGAACCCTGGGTAATAGCTGCATAATGCATCATTAGCAGGAGAAGGTGGCATTTTTATGGTACAGAAATGGGAGAGGTGGGAATTGCTCGGGGCCCAGGAGTGCTTATTGGCTAGACACGTCAGCAGGCTCCATTAGGAATCAGCCTTTGAGAGTCCCAGTTCCATCAGCTGAAATTTCATCATGAATAATTGAGAAGAAGGCTCCTCCAAGCTCCCTCCCCTCCCCTACACCCAGTTTAGGCTCTTGGAGAGCCAGGGTCAGTTGGAGGCTGGAGTGTGGCCGGTCCAGTTTGTTCCACGTGGCTGGTATGGGACATGGATAAGGGGTTATCCTAACCTAGCTGTCTGCCCGCATTCCTGGGTCTCATCAGCTGGGATCTTTTTGGCTCCATCTCCTGCTCATGGCAGCCACCTTTTCACCTTGTCCACTCATGTGAGGCACCAGTGAATGGGGCTCGGCCTTGTGCTAGACTGTGCTTCCTCTTCCAGGGCCTCACAGAAGACTGAGGTCTATCTGAGCCTATGATGAGAGCTGCCAGCAGGCACAGGAGGTCTGCCAGTACATGAGATGCTTAGCTAGTGTCCTCACTGACAATCGAATGTCCACGGCAGGAGCACCTAACAGAGTYGAGGTCCCCAAGCCCTCAGGAGAAGGACCGTGTGGGAGTGGGAGCTGGGCTACAGCCAGTAGCAGAGACACGGCACAGAGAAGCATGTGGCCAGCCCCACACTCCTTTGCATTGCTTGGCAGCAGCAGCATGGGAAATATCCTGCTCAGCTGGCTGGGGAGATATTGCATTTCCCTCAGTTCTTACATGTCCTTTTAGTCAAAAACTCAGCAATCTGCCATGAAAAAATCCCCTGGAACATCATCAAAAACTCTGCACTGTTTCTTTCCAGTAACTGCTGACAAAGACCTGCAARTACTTTCTCTCTGAAGAGCTTCTTTTCACAAAGTTTTGCTTAAATGAAGTCATATTTTGCAACAGCAAACTGGRCTGGGAAAATGACTTCCCTTCTCTCAGCGGTCACTTCTCTGCTGGTTCCTGGTTCCCACTGTCCCCTGGTTGCTGACCGTAGAGTTGTGCCTGGTGCTCTCAAGAGAAAGAACCCTGAAGCTGCAGGAGCTGGAGCTGTCATGCGGGTGCCTGGGGTACTGCCTGGGGCCAGCRCACGCTCCCTTGGGCGCAGAGGATCAGTATGGCTGAGGGGAGGTGTGTGCAGGGCTGCTGCAGGGCCATTGCTGGGCACAGAACTCCCTGTGCATGGACAGATCCTGGTGCACATGTAAAGAAGCCCTTATATGGCCTATAGAGCCTCTGCAATGGAGCTGAAGATGCTCAGTGTTTGCAACCAGCTAAGAGATACTTGGGTGTAGGGAAGTCAGGGGTTTAATGAGAAAGCCACATGCTGGGAAACATTTGTGTGTTATGGGAAGGACTGATGTTTACTTTAGTTAACTATATATAAGGCTTGGACCCTCATGGAAAACTCATCCAATCCACTCAGATCCCTTGTGGATTGGAGCTGCCAGGCACTATGATACAAGGAAGGATTGCAGGTGGCTGCTGTGGGATCTAGGATCTCCTGGGACCTGTGTGAAAACACATCCTTGGAGATAACTGGTCACAGTATGTGCTGGAGTGAGATCCCATCTCCAGTCTAGCCTCAGACCCTGCCTCGCTCCTCTCGGCAGTGTAAGAGGTCCCAAAGTTTTCATTCTCCTGTGAATTGGCTTTATTGGGAGTGGGCAGGAAGCGGCTGTGAAATACTGCTGAACATCAGTGACAGCAAGTCCCAGATTAGCTTGGTGGTCACTCTGGTAAAGTGCTAGCCACAAGACCCACTTAGATGGCAAAGCCACCTGGAGATACCACTACAAGGACTGGCAATCCCAGCCATCCCCAGGTCTTCATCAGCTACATTTCCTCCCAGCCAGCCTCTGGAGCAGCAGAGTCCTGGGGGGAACACAGGGATGTTGATGTTGCACAAGGTCTGAGTATAATGTCGTGCCTGAGTCCCAGGGACCACAAGCCCACCTGAAGGCCAGTCRCCAGGAGCTGCTCTTTAGCTTTAGATCTGGAGGCTCCATTTCTTAAGTCCCTGGGCAAGATCCAGCAGCTGCTGGTCATGCAGTCACYTCCTCTCACCCCTTTTGCTAATGACTGCAGGGCTTGCAGTTACTTCTCAAATGAGCAGCAATTAGCTTCTGGCTAGCACTCGTGGGCTTATCCATTTGGACTTCCGCCAGGGCTAAGAAAGGCATTAATGGAGGTCTGTTCATTAATGGAGGCTGAGAACATCAGCAGGGCTGGGTTCAGCTGGAAGGGCTGGGCTGCGTGCTGATAATGGCAGTGAGACCCCAGAGGACACACTGCTTTCTCRGCATGACTGTGCCTCCTTCCCCTTCCCCTGCGGCCCCCGAGGATGCAGGGATGTGTCTCTGCTTGGGGCTGGCGGGCTGGAAGCAGGTGCCTATGCCCTTCCTAACGAAAGGCAAGCAGGATCCTTCCATTCATTCCACCTCAAACACTGCTCTGTGGCCTAGATGGCACCTGCTGGGTTTGTTGACTTAACAGGCAGCTCCATGACTGTGTTCTCCCTCTGCTCGGGAGCACAAGGACAGGTCTGGTCTCGGTCAGCTACACACTGTCACTGGCTGTATGCTCCAGGGTGGGGCTGCAAAGCCCTTCAGGCAGAGGACAACCTCACAGCTGTGTCTCCAGTGCCCCAGAGGATTCTCTGATCCTGYGCTGTCTCTTCTCTGGCTGAAACTTCAAAGGTGGTAGCTGGATTAGCCAGACAAGGTGAAGTCCCGTGTCCTGAGAATAGGGAGGGCATCCAGTTCTCAGGTGAGGCCCGTGGAAAAACAGCTCCTGACCCATCCCTGGTGAGGACACACTCAAACTGACAATCCAGACATGCAAACACTGACTCTAGGCCATGTGGGCATGAGGAGACCTCCCATGCGGCTCAAAGGGAAAGGCCATCTGCTGAAGCAGCTCTGACAGCCCACTCTGGGTAAGCTGGCTGCTAATACTGAGTTTTAAGGTCTGCTCCACTGGACTGCTGGTAATGACTTGGCTATGGATAGGCAGATGGAGAGTAGGCTGTATTGGAAAGGTTTCTCACTATGGTGTCATGAGCAGTGAGAAGGTGGGGATTAGGAAAAAAATGTCTAAATTTGTCTTCCTTTCTGCTCTGAATATGAGGAAAAGTTCAGAAGGACTCAGCTGGAGACCTGGGTCTGATCTGGAGCACTTCAGCGGACCTTGGCCATGCTTTCCAGRGACCCTGACTGGAACATGATGTGATCTCTCCCACCCCAGAGGCCCTTGAGGTCCACAAAGCTTCAGTCACTTGGAAGAAGGTTGTGAGTGGATGTGGATGAGGTCTCCATCCATGCTGCCATGAGGAGGAACCATGGGTTTCTTGGTTACTAGAAGTGAAGAGGAGTARGAGACAAGTTCTTGGGAACACCTTCCTGGTCTGTTTTCTCCATAACAAAGCCTGCCCAGGACCTTCAGCACTGTTCTCTATGTCCTGAGTCTTTTCCTAACCACTCTCTGTCCTGAGGACTTCTTATACCATYGGGACATTGCAAAGCCCTGGGGCTGGGCCTGCCATTCAGACCACCAGAGGATGTGTAAGATGGGAAAGAGCTCCCAGAAGATGCCTATGGTTGGTGTGGTGCAGAAACTTGCATTCCCACAGCTTTCAAAAGAGTTGAGTGTAAATCATCTACACTTTCTGGGGAATTTCTCTGGGGATCCCCACAGACATGTGGCAGTGCAGGGGCAGGGCAGGGCAGGGGTCAGAAGGAAGCTATAGAGGTCTCAGGTCCAAACTCTGCTCAAAGAAAAGACAACTTGTTAGTTAGATGAGATTTCTCATGACCTTGTCTGTGTGAGTTTGGAAATTCTCCAAGGATGGAGATCCTCCTTCAGATCTCTGCACCCCTGTCCCAGTCTGTGACCACCACTGGAATTTCCTTCAGTTCATCTCATACCTATTGCCTCTTGTCCTTTCACTATGCACCTCCAAGAAGATCTTGCCTCCATCTTCTTTCTATCCCCATTAGTAAGTCCTGCTGCATCACTGAAATCAGGATATTTCTGGTTGGTTCCCCTTCCTAGCACCCTGGGAAGTGAGGACGGAGAAAAAATCTGAACCACCCCTATGGGTTGTTTGTTGTCGCCATGTATCTGAAGCTCAGACCCAGCARTTACTCCATTTTGGCCCCACCAAAGTAGTGGGACATCTGCCAAAGCAGTGGGGAACTCAACAGAAAGCCAGACCTTAGTTTGCCTTAAAACAGCAAGGACAGAACGAGACACCAGCCTCCAGTCTCTAGTTTCAGTGTCTCCCCCTGCAAGAGGCAGGCAGGATGAGATCAGTGCATGCACTCACGCTCCTTGATGCTTAGGAAAACATCCACAACACTTCAAAGCAGCCTGCCACTCTCCCTTCACCCTGGGACATGTTGAACAGGCCCTTCCTACCGCCCAGKGACAGTGGGGGAACAAGCACAGGAGCTCCTGGCTGCACAGGAGCCCAAGCCCGTCTCTCTGAGGCTGTCTTTGTGGGATTGCCTTTCATTCTGGGCTTATTTCCTGGCCTGATGATAGGGGACATGTTGCTGTCTCCACYGCTCAGATGAGCATTGCTTTGCCAGGACCGCTGAAGGGGGAGGGAAGGTAGCGRGATCCTTTGAGTATGCCCTGTTTGTAGGTGCTACACGTCCTGATAGCAAAAACCAAACTGCAGTAGCTTTGGGTGGGGACAGAAAAAAKAAACCTCCAAGTAGCAAGGCGGCGCCTGGCCCTGGAGGCTGTAACGAAAAGGTTTGAGGGTGACGTCACTGCTAGCCCAGCAGCAGAGGGTGGATGAGCTGTTTAGCCTGCTGCTTCACACCTCTTCTGTCCTTGGGTACCTCTGCAGCTGGGTAGAAGCAGCGGTGAGGGCTGGTGAGGGTTAAATCCCAGTTCAGAGCCCCTCCTGCCATCTCCTGAATCCAGCTTGCTTGCTGTCTTGGGACCAGCCAGAAACATGTCTGCCGTGACTAGGTTTGGGAGTGCCTGCAGGACCAGGCATGCTGGTCCCTCCTAACCATGAACTCTGGGAGAGTGAAAGCAACAGTGCAGGGAGAGACAGTGACTTCTGCAAATGGGTTTGTGCAGTCTGGGACAACCAGCTACCAGGGTGTGTGACACTGCTTGTTCATCCCACAGCACCCATGTACTAGGCGCTGTACAGAGGTCCAGAGGTGCAGAAGGAATTTGCGGTCTATGGCTTGGGTCCCCTGTCAGGTTGAGGAGTGTGGGTCTCTCTTCAAGCCCTGTCCCTGGACTCCAGGGCACCCTCAGGCTTTCACTTGCCTCTGAGCAAGGTTGGCCAGTGCCCAAAGGGTTCTGTCCCATCCCCATTTGCATCAWGTGTGGGTCCAGGCTGAGAGCTCTGGGTGAAATGCAAAGATTGCCCAGTAAGCAGTGGGGCCAGTTCAGAACTTCACCAGACCATTTATTTGATAAAATTTCTGGCTTTGGSCTAGCTCTTTCCTTGATCAGCCATGGATGGACATTTGGCTGTGCTCTGACAGTTTGGCCTAGAGAAGATCAGCTCCTGTCCATGGCAGAGGGCAATCATTCACAGACATAGTGCAGTTGCCCCCAGGAGTACTTGCCTTGGGGTTATTGCTAGTGATCTCCTGACAACTGCCATTTTCCTAGAAGTCCCTGCTCCTGGAGTCATGAGAATTTGCAAGAACCACAGAGATACTCTTAATATATTTTTATTTGTGATACTCTTAATATATTTTTATCTTTGTAGGAAAAAGGATGAATTAATGACCTCCAGAGCACCTCCCCCAATGACCACAAATGCAGAAAAGCCAACAGTAGTTTGTTTTTTTTTTTATGATCCCTCCTTTTTTTCAACTTATTTGTATAGGAARAGGTATCTCTTTACTGCCAGAGAAGGGTTACTAATGCTGATGTTTGCCAGTGGTAATCAGACTGTATGATGTCTCACATATGCTGCCATATTTTGTAATAGCCAGTAACTTTGACTGAGTTTACAGAGCCAGAGACTTCCCCTTCACCGCACCATCTACTATCAATAAAACCATGAGCTTTGGAAATGAGGGTAGCAACTTTAATAAAAAACCTGGAAAGGTGACACAAGCACAGTTCCCCTAAAATAAAACACAACACTGTGAACACCCAGGCACATGCTCTATGCTGCATCTCATCCCCAGGACACAGCCTTATACCCTCTCCGAAATGGTACATGGTGTCCCTTAGTGTGATGACTCTCTGGTCAATGTTCTGGGCCACTGGGAGGTGGTCCCCGTTCTGCTGGGGACAGGATCAGGCACCAAGTGTGCCTATGTTTCAAATGTCAGTTACTCTGATGCTTCGAGGTAGTGGGTCCAGCACAGCACATGTGGGACTTGAGCAAGGAGCCTTCTTTCCCAGGGTGGGAGCACAAGGGTGGTTAGAGGACTACAAAGGACATCGGTTGCTTCCTCACGGTGAGGGCAGAGATCCTAGCCCTGACATACAGAGATGGGTCTCCATCATGCTCTAGGAACTAGAACTAGGAAAGAGCTGTTAGATTCTCCCAGGCTAGTAGTTCCCATGTCGACAGCTTGCCCTCCAACATTTTGCTCCTTGGAGCAAAAATTAAGGCCAACAAGAAGGTCAAAGGCCCAGTGTTGACCATAAAGTATTACTTGGTTTGTCGTATTGTCTGGGCAACAGTGAAGGTGGGCACCCCCAGAATAACTCTCCTGGAGGCCCAAGTGGTTTCTCCTCTATGGACTCTCCTCGGAACCTCTTTAACTCAACATGAAATGTCTGATGGAGCTCTGGATGGGCTAGCCTGAATGCAAGCAGCATTTGCGCATTGGGTCCAAATCATGTCTCCCTTACACACAGGAAAGCCTGTGGGTTTCTGAAATGGTGGGGAAGATCTCTCCTATGTTCAGTCAATGCACGTCTGCTTTGATACAGTTTAGCCCAGCATATCTTGATTAAAAGGGATGTCTCTGAGTGCCAGCACTATCCTGTCAAATAGTCTCCAGAGAGAAGCACAGATGGAAGTATCAAACTTGTTCTCAGAGGCAGATGCTTCCAGGGTGGGAAATCACAATGGAATAAAGCTTAGTAAAGTTTTAAACAGTTGAAAACAATTGGCATGTAATGGAACATACTGAACAACCTGATTGGCAGGTGTTGTTTTATGTGCTTCCATCCTACAAAATGTCCTTATGGTAAGCTGARTGCTGCATCAGGAACACAGGAGAACAGAGACATAGATCTCAGTTTCCTCTCCTCCCATGTGAAATTTGCATTTTGAATCAGCAGAGAAGTTTATTTCCATGTTGAACCACTATCAGTTTGACAGCTGCAGCACTAAATCCTTTCCTGGGCTTCACAACTGCCAAAGCCTCCATTAGTTCTTTGTACCAAGATCTCAGTATTTTATTAGATGCCACTTAGAAAGTGTCTGGGACTTTGGTGAGTCTAGGTAAAAATGCACCTCTGACCTAGGTTAGGAAATCCTCTGTCCTGCACAATTTTGATGTCTCCATCTCCCCTTGAGTGCATCAGTGTACAGATGAGGCCCCCAAGTGGGGTAKTTGGCTTAGTATCTTGCTGGTACCTCAGACAGCCTCTCCAGCTGGGAGCTCTGTCAAACCTGTTCTTATGCACAGCATGAGGTTTGCAGAACTGGTCCAGCCTGTCTGCTGGGATCCTGCTGATCTGCACCTGGCCCGGGGCCAGGACAACCTGCAGCCACTTTGCTGCTGCCAGATTGTCAGTGTCAGGCACTCTGAGGCAATGCCAGTGGGCAGGAGTGAGTGTGATGTGCTTACAGAAGGTGTGAAAAGAGTATCCACCGTTCTATGCATGCCTTGAATACTCAGGCCCAGACTGGTAACAATGTCCCTAGCAGATCCATACAGCGCTGCTCTGTCTGCATATTCAGTGGCAGGTTTTCAAGAGAAAACCTTGCCCAAGATTGGCAGGACACAGAGTCCTTGGTGCTACTCCTCTTCATCTGCTTGCTCCTTGGATTCATACGCTGGTGATTCTGTTTCCCTATAAATAGAAAATGAAAACAGATGGTAATAATTTAGTGAACCCTTCTGAGATCTAAAAAGTCAATATCTGTCAAATAAAGATACCTAAAATTAGCATAGGACTTGGAATCACTGGCCATCAACCAGATCAGATACAGAAGCACAAGCAGACCTCTGCCTGGGGTCACAAACAGGATGTCCCAAGGTCCATGAGTGCAATCCTGTCAGCTTATGAGCTAGGCATTATGGGCTGCCCAGTGATAGTTAGGATCAACACAGTTCGGTGTACAATTACAGTTGGTAATATTTGGTTACAAAATGAGGATTTTTTTCCTTGAAAATCTAGACACATCAGCAAAACCTTGAAATTGTTTGGGTTGGTATTCTCCCCAGGGTCCTTCCTCTGGTAGGGAATATCATGGCTGTAGTGCTGTGCAGGAGATGACATGTGGAAGAGAACCCAGACCCCCAAAAGCATGCACGAGTCTTGTGAGAGAGGACTCCCAGCATGCACTTCTGCAGCATTTTGGGGTTAAAATCCTAGGGAAGAAAGAACTGGTGGTGTTTTTCAATGACAGATGGTTCATTTCAGTGGAGTGACTTGGGGGGCGCAGACTGGGCAGGGAGTGGAGGAGGACCACCAGCTCCCAGTGCCCTGCAGTCATGGGCATTGTTCCATAGACAGGGGGCTACACTGTGCCCCCAGGCCATAAACATCCCCAGCAGCCTGGAACAAACAGACCAAGCACAAAACCATGAAAACCCAATGCTGAAAGACAAGCTCTTGGGTCAATAATGCCCTGGGTTTGGGCCAGCACTTTCAGCACTGTGCGGGACTGAACTTCCGAGGGACAGGGACTCACAGAATTCTCAGTCGAGCTTTTCCTGCTGTTGGTGAGGCCAACTCAGCCTCAGTTCTATCATGGGTTACTCTGCTCCAGCTGGTTGATCTGGGGACAGGGGAAGAGGGAGAGACCCAGTGTCCCTGGGGTGGAAAGGGAAACTGGAGACCATCAGAGCTGGTGCTCTAGAAGTGCTGGGATGTGCAGGCTTGTGGGTGCCTTCCAAAGGGGAAGGTGGGATAGGTGAGGTACCAAAGGATGCCAAAGATGTGGTGCAGACCTTGGGTGAAGGGTACAGAGAGAAGAGCGCCAAGGTGTGAGGAAGAGCAAAGTGGAAGGTGGCACAGGACAAGAGAGACTGGGAGACACAACCAGCGCACCACACGGAGAGTGGAAGTGGCATGATGATGTGAAGGTGCAGTTGGTGGAGCAATCCTGTGGTACCTGGGGATGATCTGCCAATTCATACCCAAAAAATGAGGCCACATGTTCTCTGCTACAGGCTCAGCACATCCCACCCTTAGCTGAGCTGAGGCAGATTGTTCTGCTTGGTCCCCTCTCAACCTCTCCTCTCAGTGTGGCAGTGGGGACCCTACTGTCTTCAGGACATCATGTGTCCTAAAAGGATGGAGGACAGGAACGCATGAAGAGACAGCCCATGGTAAGAGAAGTCGCATGGTGCCCTGCAGTGGGCCCATGACACAAGTGGAAGGTTTCCCCCTCTGGGAGTCAGCACTAGTTGATTGCTTTGGTCCACGCGTGAGAGGGTGTTGAAGGCGCCATGTCCTACCTGTGCCTGTGATCATCTGTGCAGGGTGCCTGGAGGCAAAGGGTTGGGCTGGACACGTGTTGCAAACACACACACACAAAGAGAGAATTGTTCCGTTTTGACTGTGCACCACCTCTACATGTGCATCAGACTGGGGAGCGGTGTTAACCCTGCCTGGAGCCATGTGAGTTTTGGGACTATCAGAGAGTGCAGACAAGTTGGCAAAGGCAAATTGGTTGGGCAGGCATATCCCACAGGGAATGCTTGAGCTAGCACTTTAGATCCCAGGGCCTGCACAATCCTGTCATTGTAGTGCTGGGCCTGACCCAGAGCTGGTGTATGGTGTTGGTGTGTAATGGTGTGTAATGGAGGCCTCTCTTCTTCCATGGAGCTGGAGATGGCCCCATTGGTGCATGCCAGGAGGCTGGGGCACAGGAGTGACTGCCCTTTCCTGGCTGTGGGCATCACCCACCACCCATCGTCACCCAAGAGCAAAGCTGTGCTCCTGACAATGTGCTGGTGTGTGCACTGGCTCATCGAGTGTCAGGTGGCGTCAGAGACTTTTCCCTGCAACAAGCACTGTTTTGCTGTGGGGTGGCCTGCTAGCCTGGGAGGCAGATGAGACTCATGGTAACAGGACCCAGCACCCATCTCTCCACCAGCCTCCCTGGGCGATGGATGGAGCCAGCTCCCTGGGTGTTTTTGCTGAGCGATGCACCTGGTCAAACATCCAGCAGGGGACAGACATTGAATGGTGACAGGACAGACATTGAATGGTGACAAAGCACTCAGCTGGGCTTCATGGGCTGGATTGAACAGGCTGAGCACTAGCAATTAAAAATCTCAGCGCAAATAAAGCAGAGTGTTCGTTACTGTTGCCCTTCCTTATATGTGGCTTCAGTATCCAACTAATGCTTGTTACATGCTCTTATCTGGAAGCACATCAAGGAAATATTTAAAAGAGTTAGTTCCAAGGGCACATGGATGAAAAAGTACCCTGAGACCTAGTGGTGGAGGGTAAAACTGAATTCCTGGTGGGGGCATCCTGCCAAGTTCAGGGCTTTAAAAATGACTTATGCTGCAGCTACCAGGTTCCTTGGGGAGTGGAGAAAACTTCCTGGATGCTAATCACAGCCACTGCAAACAAGACAAGAAATATATATATGAAAAAAGTAAATAAAGTGAAAACTTTTCTTACTGGTTATGAGAGGCTTTATCAAAAAATTRTGCAAGGCTGGGAGATAGCAGCTGCCTGGAGATATCTCCTGAGTGGTTGGTGGGTCAGGATCACAGTGGTTTGGAGATCTTCCTCCTGTCTTACACATTGGGGTGTATATGTCTTGGGGCACTGACCTGCCTGAGATGCCAAAACTGAAAAGTGTTGGATCTGGTCTCAGCTCTGATACTCACCAGCATGCCGGTGGGGAGCATCTCCCCTACCTCTGCTTTCTCTTTGTTTGGCATACTGTTATGAAATTGTTAGTTCCTTTGGGCGAGAATTGGCTTGTGATATGTGGGTGCACATCAGGGCCAACGACTGGGACTTCCTGGTATTGTCATTACCTTTTTTCATGTGGCATACAGCTCCAGGCACAGCAGGGCTGCTCATTAAATTAAGCTAATTGGCTCCACCAGCCTCGCCAGAACACTGACGGGGGGGACATATCCTTGGGATGCTGTGAAAGACAGAGGATGCTGTCTGTGCAGTGGTGATCACACAACACAGGGACATTTTCATCTCGCTTTAGGTTTTGGAGTGGTGTTGCTACTCATGAATAAGGCCAGAACTGAGCAGTTTACAGAAGCTCTCAACTGGCCCTGATGTTTCCATGTCACCACAAACCTTTCCACCCAATATGTGTAAAGCAGGGACTGGTCTTCACTGTGTGGGGCCCTTTTCCACATGTGTTTTAGGGTCAGGCTGCAGTAACTAGCCAGGGTCCATGTTGCCTGCTCTTCATGCTTACTGGTCTACTGTCAAATAAATCAGGCACTTTCTGGACTAACCCAAGATTAAGAAAGAATAATCTCAAAGAGAGTGATCAAATATGGCGCTTTTGTACTTAGTTTCCATGCATTCATCATTTGACACCGGGCTGAATACAGCGCATCAAATTGTTGCCTTGGTGACACAAGCTCCACTTGGTTTTTCCCTGTTTCCTATTACTTTACTGGAAATAGGTCCCCAGCTGGCAAAACCTTCTCAAGCATGGTCACCCAGGAGTTGCATATTGGTATGATGTGGGTACGTCTCAGGCAAGCGGCCACATTGCTGAGCTGAGCATGGAGAAYGTAAGGGCTGTGCTTCTTGGCTGCACAGTTGCACAGCACCCCGAGCCCTGTTGCTTGCTGAAGTGCGCCATTTACACAGAGGTTTTGGTGCTAAGTGACAATAGTGGATCTGGATTATTCTTATTGACTTTCTCTATTTGCCCAGGTTGTGAATATCCCTGGGAGGCTGCTCATGCTCCCGGTGCCCCTGCTACCAAAAGCAGTTAAGAGAGAGCAGTAGCTCTTCAGAACCTGCAATTCACAGTAGCATCTAATGGGAAAATCTAAACAAATAAACCCAAGAAATTAGCAACTTCCAGATTCCGCCAAAGATTCCCCTCCCTAGATTCACTCAGAGCTGGCTCATCTCATCAAAAACATGTTCTGTCTCATCAATAATCCATTTCAGGGCATTTAAAAATCTAACATTATTCCTGARGTGTGGCTATCACTAACAGAAAGGTCTGGTTGCCCTGCTAAAATCTGGCTCTGCTCTTCCCGACTGTAGCGAAGCATCTCTGTGTGTGTCTAGGTGTACGCACCTTTCCCCGAGGGTCCATCTGGCTGGGCGATGCTGTAGGGAACAGCAGGCCCTTCCCTGTGCTCTTTTGGAGCTCTTCCCCTGAATGATGCTTTGGTGCTTCCCAGTAGATGACGTTGCTCCTCCAAATGCTAGTTTCCACTTCCGCTTTTCCAAATCCTTGGGTTAGTTAAAACCTAGTTCTCTAAAGGGGACCTCGATGTTGGATGTGTACCAGGATATCCAGAAGAGGAGGCTGAAGGCAATCAGTACAGCTCCTGAGTAAATGAGGAAGTCCCAGTAGCTTAGCGGAGCAAAAATTCCCAGGAGGAGGATGATCAGTCCGGCCACATCACATAACAGAGCGAGGAGGAATATCAGAGCACAGCGGCCCACGTATTTGAAGAGGACCATGGTGGAGCCCTCCTAGTAGAGATCCTCAGGAAGGGGGCAAACCAGCTGGCAGCATCCCGGCACTTGTCTTTTCCTCTCTGCCTTGCTTGCTGCCAGGAGGAAGTACAAATGTCACAACACACCTTGCAGAACAATCGGGAGGGAGCATGCGATATTGCTTTAACTGTTTCATGCCCCTTCCATTGYATTGCCTCTGCCTTTCCTGGAGCAGATCCCAGGGGCACGTTTCTCTGCAAGGCATGTATGAGGCCTCTGGGGAAGGGATCTGCCATTGGGGTACCCTGTAATCAGCCTGGGAGGAGGCTGATTACACCCAGCCTGCCTAAAAAGTGCAAGTCTGGTCCTGACTCAGCCTTCAGACAGGCCAAACTCGTTTGATTTGAGAGCAGGGGGGTCTCATGTTGCTTTTGGGTAGCACCTACTCTCAGCACCCTACTGCCTGGGAGTCACCCAGAGCTGAGCACGAACTTCGCCAGCTGGCTGGCTGCTGGGGTTCAGGTGGGGCTTGTTCATACCTGGATGGTCTACCTTCACCCCTGCCCTGTGATGGGCGATGGTAGGCTTGGAGCATTGCCCAGCGCCTAGTTTGGTGCTGGGGCAGCCCCTTAGGTGGAAGTATTACTCTAGATACATTTTTCTTTGGTCTTCTTTAAATGGACTGGCATGATTGTGCAGATGGACAGAAGATGGAAATAGAGGTTTGCAAGAGCAAACAGCTTGAATGAAGATGGGTCTGACGGAAGGAGTTCTGGTCAATCCATGCCTGCCCAGACCCATACTGTGMAGGGTCAGGTGCCACCGTGATCTCACCAGGCCAGACTAAGAGGTCTTCTTGTGGCTGCGTCCTATGCCTGGGGCAGACCATCCATGAAAAAGTGGTCAGGAAAACTCTTGGAGGATGTCATTGCCCAGAAAGAGAGGGAACTGATGGTCCCACTCCTCATGGTGGGAATAGCTGTGGCAACTCGCAGTCCCTCTGAAGGAGACTGTGCAGTGGATGGCTTGTCCTATGCACTTGGCGTCCCTCCAGAAGAGTTCCAAGGCCTTGGCAGTATTTACCACCTCAGCCAAGGCTTCTGTTAGTTTCTAAAGCTGCTGGTGATGGGTTGTTTTTAGCTTTTGGAGATGGTGTTTTCACCAGGCACAGAGAAAAATGGAGCTGGGCCTACTCCAGGCTGTTTCCTTCCTGGCACAGTCAGACATTTGTCTCAGTGTTTGCATTTGTCTCAGTGTGAGAAGATGCAGGGAGTGATGAAGGCCACCAATGCACAGCAAAAGGACCTTGAAATACCAGCTCTCCTCTGCCAACACTCCTCTCCTTGCAATCTCCTGCTTTTTTGAACCAAGTGTTTGCAAGGTGAGTGACCTGCATTGCACATCAGGAATATATCAACAAYCCAACTTGAATTTGCTCTGTAGCAGGAAGGAGTTTCATCTGGGTGCATTTCAGTGATGCTGAGCTATGCCAAACAGTGGGCAGGAACAGTGTTTTGCCCATGATAGCGTTAAAGGAAATATGACACACTAAATAAAATTGCTCCCCCAGCTGGAAAGGAATCAAAGGTTTCCAGAAGTTCATTCACCACCAGTTAAAGGTTCAAAAAAAATTATAACCATTTGCATTTTTCTCCAAAGATATTTTAAAAAAGAGCAAAAATATGCCTACCTCTTCTGCCTTTTTCCAGTCCAGTTCTGCCATGGCTGGACAGATGATGTTAGTGGAAAACGTTTGCCCCCAGAGCTGGTCCAGAACAGGTTTGCAGAAGTATGCGGCAAGAGAGAACCAGTTCTTCAAAGGAAACAACGAATGTTGCTTCCCCAAGTTATATATTAGTCGGGCACAGCAAGCATTTGAGCAGGCAAATGGAAATGGCCTGACAAAATCTTTGGCTAGCAGGAGTTAGTCAATATTTATTTAACTGCAACATTGAGAGAGAAACACGAGAATGAGCCTTCAAAAATTTCATGCCATGCAACAGTGAAACCAGGGGAACGCCCTGTAGCACAGACTGAACTTTTAGGAAGCATCTGCCTGAGGATGAGGAGAAAACAGATCGGCAGTGCAATGCTGTTTAACCAAGCAGCCCAGGGATGGTTCATGCACTGAACTCTCTAGCCACAGCTCCACGGCTTAAGGCTATCTGTGCCCATGATGATGACAGTTCAAGCTGCCATAAATGCAGGGACAGAAGACGAGCTCAGCTCTGGCAGGGGAGGGAAAAYGTGGCCTCCCTCCTGCAGCACACAGGGATTGACTTCTTCAAAGGTCAGCAGCTCTGTGCAGGGTCAGGGCATTTTGGGGCTGGGTCTGACCTGTGGGACTCACAGCTTCAAGAGCTAAGATGCTCTCCAAGCACTCTCCTCCCAAACCCAGATGTAGGCAGTGTCTTCCTTGACCAGATGAAAGCTCAGAGCAATTTATATGAGATTCCCAAGACTTCTCCCTGGGGAGGAATGGTGAAAACAGCCCCCTGAAAGACACTGATTGTTAGATACTGACTGATTGTATCTCTTCATTCACCTGGGAAATGAGCCCAGACATCAAAGGTGGACAGTAGCGATACTGAATTAGGAAAGGCTCCTGCCCCCATCCTCCTGCCTTGCCTAGCCCTGGCTGACAGCATGAGGGCTGGTGATGCCGGTGCTTGGGAAATTGTCCCACAGGGGACAAGACTTCAAAGCTTCCAGAACATGGCGAGTTAGCACCCATTCCTCTCTCCTGAGAGAAACGCTCACACTTTGCAGGGTCCTTCACACCCCAGACCAGGGCCTACTCAGCCTTTCCAGCCCTCCAGTGCCTGCCCCGGCAGGGCAGGACTCAGGGATCCAGAAGCTCCTGTCCAGACTCATGCTCTGAACTTCGCAAGCCCTGGCTGGGGCGCAGTTTCAGTGCTAGCTACAAAGGGCAAAATGGTCACTGAGAGCCTTGCAGCTGATCTGCAAATACTCCGCAGGAGCGACCGGCAGCCAGAGACATTTCTTTGCAAGCTCATCTGCAAAAGAGCTGAGCAGCGGGAGAGGGGAAGAGACACCGCAGGGGGCTGGACTGCAGGGCAGCAGCCTCTGATGCTGGCAGGCACCGCTATAAAACCATTGCGACAGACTTAACAGGTGAGAGCTGGCTTATACTCGTATTCACGCTGCTAGCAGTTGAAGGGCTAATGAACATTCACAACAGCAATGCCCCAGGGACAGCTTATTAACTGCTCCTCAATCGATCTGATGTAATCGGCCGTGCACGGTTCTGTTTGCCTTGGGCAGCTGCCTCCTTCCCTGGCACCGAGGCACCGGCAAACAGACCCTTTGTGCTGAGGTCGGTACTGCTAATGAATACAGTGGTGGGGCTGATTATATAGGTATACGATTTCCAGTTCAAAGAGCTCGGAGATCTGCAGTCGGTTGCATTCGGGAGTGGAAAGGAAGCAGAGCTGGAATTAAGGTTGCTGGCACATCCCAAATTCACGCACTGTGCAAAACTCAGCGTGATCCCCAGTCCTTTGTCCCCAAAGCCCTTCTGCGGTGCAGATCTGCCTGGGGAAGAGGCAGGAGCAGGTAGCAAGAAGAGCAGGATCTGAAGCACTCATGCTGCAGAGATTTCAAATGCTTTTCCTCCTGGGTTGCTGAGCCGTGACTGTCCCAAGGAAGTCTAGTCTCCTGTCACTTAAGATGACTGTAGGTTCCCTTCTCCTCCCATGTTCTCACGCAGGCTGCAGGGACACAGCAGCTGAATGTGGCACCCCAGGGGCTGGAGCAGGGGGGGTCCAGGCCCCGTGTTCAGTATCCCATGTCCTCAGACCCTGGGGTGAGCGGAGCACCTGCACCAGCCAGTCTCGCCACAGCAGAGGCAGGGCCACACACACCTAAGTCCTTTCGTACTTGAAGGTTAGCGACCTGCTTCCCGTTTATCTGTAGACACCAAAGCCAGGCTTGTTTGATTGCCACTGGCCCCCGGAGCTGCAGCTCAGCTGCTTGCTGGCTCACAGCACTTCCCGCTGTTCCCAGAAGCGGCCGCGCTGCCYGCGGAGGCCCAGCTCAGCAGTAATTGCTGATCTTCCTACCGGAGTGGGGAGAGCAGCTTTTAGCAGACGAGCTTGTTGATCATGCGCTGCTCAGGGTTTATGGCTTCTACTGCTCTTGGAGCTGGCAGCAGTGTACGTGTGCAGTAAGCCCAGTCTGCAGGGTCCAAGGCAAGCCCCACTTGTAGGTCCCACAGCAGATCCAGGCTGTTTGTCTCTCCTGACCTCGGCCACATACCAAGGGCCCCCAACCCTGAAAAGCTGCCTCCCCCTGCATGCTTGTCCCCAAAACACCAACCGCCCCATGGGGACACACATAAACACATGGGTTGTCCTTCCTTTGGCCCATCCTGGTTCCCAAATCAGGCAGGACATATTCTGGAGATATTGTCCCTTAAATCCCCCAGCTTAATGCTTTCAGCACACAAAGCATGAAAGATCTAAGGTCACATTTCCCTCCCTCCCTCCCTGTTTTGCACCTTGTCCAGGGGCAGCCCTGGGGGCCCACGCCACCGCACTTACAGCCTGCACCCAGCAGGGAATCTCAGAGTGACTTACAGCTCTGCAAACACGGTTTGTCCTTCCCACACCTGTGTTCAGACTAATACTTTGCCAGGGGAAGGGAAACTCAATAATTTAAATTCTCTCCACCAAGGGAAGACTGTTTCTAACTCCAGCTCTATCCTGGCAGCAGGAGCCAAGCCCCAGCTGAGACCTCTTCCCAGGGGCTTTGGTCAGAGTCCCACAGACATGGGCAGATTCTCAGTAGGAGGCAAGAAGGAAGGAGCAGAGGAGGTGGAAGGTCCTTTCCCTCCTCCAGCATGAGCCAGGCTGCTTTCCCTCATCAGGGAGAGGAAGAGCTGTGGCTTGGTGGCTGGGTGGTGTTGCAGGTAATCTCAGTATGGGCCTCTTGGGCTATCTGGCATGGGCTGAAACCACACAGTAGACATCAGCATCAGGCTAGTTTAACTGCTCAGGAATTAAAATCAACATTTATCTGTGTGGAGAGAGTATTCATATATTTTTTTAAATACATATATGTAGGTATGTATACACACACACACACACACACACACACACATGTACGTGAGCAGAGCACAACTTCCTCTGACAGACTACACTGCGGCCAGCCCTCTGCCCATATATAATGCTGACTAACAGTGAATGAGTGTCTCTGCAAACAGTATATCACGTTTTCTTGAGAAAATAGTTTAATATTAATCTCCCTATCCCAACAATTCCAACCCTTCGTCACATGCGTGTCCTTACAGGATGACAGCTAAATTGGCCAAGTTGATGAACAGTCTTAAGTATTTTGCTTTAAAACTGAGCAAGTATTTCCTCTTATCCTTGATTCAGGACCCAGAAAAAGTGCTGTAAATAGGACCCCACATGGACTGGTCAAGTACAAAACAGTTATAAAAACAGTTATAAAAACAGAGATAAAAACAGAGATAAAAACAGAGATAAAAACAGAGATAAATAACTATTCATGAGAGCTGGCCCAGGCGATTCTTGACGAAGATGCAGCACCATGGAGCAGTCAGGAGCAGCAGTCCCCTCCGTGCATGTCACACGAGGCACAGACACCCACAGCACAAGTTTCAGGCGAAGAAGGATGCGACGTACCAGGGCCTGGCAGGACAGGCTGACAGAGGGCACCTCCTCCAGCAGACACTCTCCAGGGCTCCTCTCCTTCCCTCTGGAGGAGATCTGACATCATCAGGAGAACCACACAAGGACATCACTTCCCATTGACCTGGAAGAGATTGAACCTTACTGACTTGTGTGCATTCATCCCGGCGTTACATGGTGCCATCTTACACATGCACTCAGCTTTAACTCCGTTGGAAGAGGGGATCCTTGCAATCAAAGCAACTTCACTGATACACTAATAAGTATTTGGGTCCCCCCTCCTCACTCGGATGAGTGCAGGCTCCAGCTGGGACTGCTGAGCACTAGCAGGGCTGCAGAGCACYCCAGCTTTCCGGACACCAGRCTCCATCCTCCTGCTGCCCCRCAGCCATACCAGTGACTACGCACCAGAAAAGTCCAGTTACGCGCTCTCTCCGGCACTGGGGGAACAGCCAGCAGGCCAGAGGAGCCTGCTAAGCTGGGCGAGACACTGCTGCTGCTGCGACACAGAGCGCAGCATCCCCTTGCAAGAGCCCATTTGGGCAAGGGGGAGGTGGAGGAGCCGAATTTCCCTATCTGCTGTCAGAGAGCCTTGCAGCTGCAGGCCGGCACGCTCTGGAAACGCCACTGCAGCATCGGAGCGCGGCTGAGCAACCAGGGCGCAGAGCTTAAAGCAGGCCAGCGTGCTTCACGCCGCTCTTCGCCTGACAGCTGGCGAGCCTTGAAGGATGCTCCTAGCTGAAGCAACGCGCAGGGAAGCGCCCGGCGCTCAGGCCGGGGGTCTCCGCGGTCCTTCCCACCGCGAGGCCCCTCCGCGGAGCCTTTGCTCCCCGCTCTCGGGGCTCTGCCGGAGCGGGCTCTGCTCCCGCGCCCCTCCCGCCCCCGTCGCGTCCCGTCGCGTCCCGTCGCGTCGCGTCCCGTCCGAGCAGCCGAGGAGGCTCCGGCGCGGCGCGGCGGCCCCGGGCTCGCGGGCCGGTACCTGCGCGGGCGCGGGCGGCTCCGCGGCGC